>NC_090932.1:1524057763-1524392138 GCF_040938575.1 Ambystoma mexicanum | reverse complement strand
AGAGCTATGCATACACAGACCAAAACATACTTTAAAAAACGGTAGGATCATTACATACATGCCATCCCTCCCTATTTAGGCGGCAGACTCCTGATTTTTGAATGAAAAATATGTTTTAATTACTCCCACCTAAAATTATTGAATCCCCAATGCAATCCTATGGGGAAATTCCTTTCTCCAGCTATCAGGGGCAACATCTCCTCTCAGGTGCTCGAGAATGTTGGCATGCTTGTAATTGAGACTTCAGCCATAGCTCTCAACCTTTTGTGGCCCCTGGGCAGGTGAAAACAGGCAATTTCGTTTTTGGCAGGTGAAACCCTATTTACTTGTAGGGACGTGCAATCAGCTTTGCGGTTGAGAGAGCTGCTTAAATGGCGGGTTCACACTCCAAAAGCGTGTGAGTTGTGAGATATCCATTCAGGACCCTAACCTGGTAGTTTTCACTTCAAGAGTGCTCACGGGATTTCGAAAACCCAGTGCAGCGAAAGACATGCAATCCTCCTCATTTGCCTGTGTACTGAAATGAATTCTAAGTGACATAATCAGTATAAAACATTACATTACATTAGTGCCATCAGTCTTTGATACTCGATGGGTGACTTTGCAATAAGTTGCCATGACTAAGTGAAGAGGCTTATTATAACCTTGTGGTGTGGAATATATGAACGGTCAATATTATTATATATGGAATAATTGTGCCCTAGTAAACCATGAGTTAGGCTTTTTTTAATAGCAAAGATGCAAACTGAACCACTTCCAGGGACAAAGATAAGATACAGAGAACTTTAAGGATTTGCCCAAGATCTCACAATTTGGTTAAGTGATGAAGCCGTGATCTTGGCCCAGTATACAATTTAAGCTTGCCAGAGGTGGAGAAAAAAGGGAACGCAAAACATTTGAAGAAGCAATCCAAAGCAGTATTGGTAGGATTAGGAATTACGCAAAGTTGTGTCCGAATTTGCAGGCAGCTTCAAACAGTGTCAATCAGACAAAACCCATGGCTGAACGAAGTACCGGGGTATTGGAGGCATGCCCAATTCCACCTTCTGACGTGGCAAAATCTCCAAACTTAACTGCTATTGCAATGAATGGTCATGCACCCTCACCTAAAAGTTTTTCTTCAAGTGATTCCTCCCCTTTGGAAGATCCACGTATTGAACCAGAATTTATGACGATACTCAAAGCCTTTTTTGCGCGCTGTAATTCAATGTATAAAGATCAACAAATAATGAAACAGGATTTAAATAAGTTGACAGAAATGTTGTTGCCTACGCAGATTACACCGGAGCCAGGAACAATGAGGAGACCATCACCAAGGCACGACATACAAACATTTCGTCAATTACTATACAAGATACGCAAGAACAAGAATTTGCTAATGTCCAGGTACGGACAAATATTAATTTGCCTCTTCAGCAGGCATTGGCCCCTGACAATCAACTGAAACTAGCTACAACTGGTAAAAAGTGTTCGGAAAAAGGAATTGTGTAGTCATAAATGGGAAAAATGTTCCTAAGGCTACTTTGGTAACGCAAGGTTTAGCAGCAACTTTCCCAGAAAACCTGAAATGTCATGAATCTGCAAAAGGTTTCACAATTATATCTAAATAGGATCAAGTAGACAAGAGAATGAAAACGCAAGGCTATATTCCTGGCCTTTCATTGGAGAACGTCAGTAGACCCCCGAAAGATTTAATGGTGAAAAATAAGCCAACCAAAGATAAATTCTTCCTTTCAGTAATAAATAAAAGGGATAATAAAGAGCCAACTTCGACAGCTGCAAGGCCCATCATAATAGGCAGGGAGTTTCAGCACTTTGATGACAACAGCGAACACATTGACGTCTCATAGCTAATTGAGGAAGAAAATTGTAATATGCTGGACTTAGCCTACTTATCTACTCAAGCAATTAACAGGGCTTCAAATAAAATTAAAGTAATAGATTTACATGCTACAACGTCTAGCCCCTTTTTGAATCGATCAAACGTGCTAGAATTGTTTAATCAAATTACACCTTTAAAGATGATAACTATGCATGATTTAAAACGAGTAGAAATCCCAAGAAAATCCTGGGAACCTAATTGGGCAGTGATCCATTTCGTATCATCCGTTTTAACAGAATTTATCATGACACAAGCTAGCTACTTTTTGCAAATGAGGTATGAATTAGTAAAAGAGATCAAGACGGTGCTGAGGAGCAGAAATAATCCTGCACTACCAAATTCTGAGGCTTATTTGCCAGATACAGTAATTAATGACATTGTAGCCAAGATCTGTTCCTCGCTTCAGCTTAAAAGAAAAGAAGGTACCTGTTACGCCACAGACGACTTGGTCTTCTCAGAATATGAGGGGTAGGGTGACTAAAATATCCTAGTAATCCACACACTGTCATTAGATCCTGGAACACAAGGGGACACATGTCTTTCTTAGATAACTCCTTGGGTCTTTATTTTCGAGTCACTGCAGATATATTTCTTCTGCAAGAAACGTGGTTAATACAGAACCTAATTGTGGATAGGTAGACTATGTTTCCAAGAAATGCTAAAAAAAACGACAAAAGTCGACCTTTCACAGCAGCTCTTAATCATCTACATCATGAATCAGCATTGTTTATGGGCCATAGGTTTTGGTGAGGAGGAAATAAGAAATGATACCGGTCGATGGCTACTATCTTTCTAGGCATATCAACTATTACAATTGGTCAATGTAAAGAGTAATGATTTATTTTATACATGGACTAATAGTGGTGTACAGCATTCATGGATCGATTTTCATATTCACAACTGAGCAGGGTTTTATAAATTTAGTAACTTTGTATGTGTTAAGCGACCATGTGGTAATTGAAGTTTGCTTAATCTTGATTTAATTCATTAGTTTGAGCAGTTGTCCGGTCATTATGCCATCAGTAATGGAGGGAATGAATAAGGTGGACTTAAGGTAATGTGAGTAGCATTAGTTCTGAATCACTGTAGCTCTTCATAAAGGCAAATGTATTGAATTTTACTAATGTTAATAATTTCTACCAGATTACTAAGGCATGTATCTGCAATTTGGCTAATAAACAGGAAAACGATTAGCATTGTAAACAAAGTACATAAGAAAGTTTACTATGAAATAGTTGCATATAAGAAAAAGCAATTGAAGAGATCTGATGGGCAAAGAAGAATGTGATTGAGGGGCATGATCAAATATGCAATATAAAAAAATTAGATCTCTCTTTAGAAATTGGTATAAAATGCATACGATTACCATTGCTTCAGCACAATGGAAAGCCATGTTCTCTGTTTTAAAGGTAAGGATACTAAACAATTTTGGTATATCTTCCATAAACATAATTCGGCCATACAACCGTGTGAGAAATTAATCCTATTTCGAATGAGGTATGGGAGAACTACATATTGGCTTTGTATTATGGGGCAAATGTGACAGAAACTAGTGACATCTGCCAAGAAATAGCAGACAGAAGTTATTTTACATACAGTGAGGAAGATAGTGAAAATAAATTATAAAATATTTAAAACCATCCAGAGCACGTGGGCCAGATGGTCTGCCAAATGCTTTATTTAAAGCAGACCCTAAAATATGGGCAAAAATTCTGTGTATTATTTTTCAAAGAATTGTGTTCACGGGTCAGGTACTAGTGTCCTGGAATCAGTGACTAATGATTCTGATTTATAAAAAGAGGCTCTCCTGCAAATTACAGAATATTGGCCATGATTGACTCTAGCACTAAGGTTTTTGGAGGAAGAGAAAATTCTTAGTATCCAGCAATTGGGGGTTTAGAAAGGGTTTTAGCACAATTACACCTTTATGGATTTTAATGTATTTTATTCGTTGCACATTGTTAAGTAAGAACAAGGCATTGTACATTTGTTTTATTGATTTTACGAAGGACTTCGATATGGTTGATCAACATTTTATGGGAGACAATGAAAGAGGGAACACTGCATAGTCAACTGTTATATTTTGTGAAAGCACTTTACTCGAATAACGGTACAGATTAGAACTAACTTTGAAGGGGCTTTATGTGATGAATTTCATGTTAATTATGGCCTAAACAAGGATGTACACTAGCTCCAATATTATTTAATGTGTACTTGGCTGCTCTAGGAAAAATTCTGCAGAACTGTGGCAATCCTCCTCTGCAATTCTATCAATATTGTGATGTTCGATCAAACCGGAATGGGATTGAAGCACAGTTTAAAGGCTTTGGAAAAATTCTCCTTGGATAATGGTTTAATCATCAATTTGTCGAAAACTGAAATAATGATCATAAAGTCAAATAGACGCAACATTAAAAAATATAATTGGACCTTTCAAAAGACTAAAATAGAGGAATTCTCCAGTTGCCTTTATATTGGTTCACTTATCATCACAATTAACATGAACAGAGACATTTTTTTCTAAAACCTTAACAAATAAAGTGACAGCTAAATTCAAGGGCATAAGATCATTTATACAAAAATCTGGTTGGTGTTCAATTGAAGGATTGACATAATTGTATAACATCAGTGCTAGTCCCATGTATCTTGTATGGCTTGAAGATATATACCTTGAAAGAAACACTATGGTTGAGTGCCTTAGAGGGCAAATTGTGGAGGATGGCATTGGGATTGTCCCAGTCTGTTCCTGTAGAAGCTATTTGTAGCGATCTAGGTATGAATGATACTCACATACAATTTATATATTAAAATCCTGATGTGTCAGGATAAAACTAAATCCCTATATTCATATTTTTTTAATCAAGGGTGGACATTTGCCAGGCATGCCTTAACATTGTGGGTAAACAATATTAGAGACTTTCTTGAAAAAATAGGGTGTACGTGTGATGCTAGGGATAATTCTGCTTGCAAATTTAAGGAAATAAAATGTAGAGCAGCCATATGGGACTGCTAACCCTAAACAGTCAAGAACGGTGCCTGAGGGCTTCATCCTCTGGAAGATGATGGTAAGACGATTGTGCGGTCAATGGAGTTGAAAGTTGCAGAGGGGTCGAGAAGGATTAGAAGGGCTGTGTGTCCTTTGTCAGTGATGCTGTGGAGGTCGCCCATGCAGTGTTGGGCTGTGGCCAGGGCGCACTCCTGATTGGAACGGGTTGATGAGGTTGTTGGTTGAGATGTGCTGTTGGAGATGGCTTGTGACCAAGCATTCCAAGATTCAGGCACGGTATGGCAGGATTGTGATGGGACAGCAATGTTCAGAGGTTGTGGGCCAGGAGATGGTTTCTTGAGGCGGGGAGAGATTTGTCCTGTTTTAAGTGAGGGTAGGATGTTGCCCTGTGAGATATGTTGACCCAGCTTGGAGCAAGGGTTGCGATGCACTTAGGTGAAGCCTGAGCTGGGAATGCATCGCCCCGGAAGTGTGCTAGTTTTGTTTTGTCTATGAGTGTGATGAGGTTTTTATTGTTGCTGGGTTGGAATGTTTCCATTGTGTTGGAGGGTTTGGAGTGGCAGGTGTGAAGGGGTCTGTGGCAGGAAGGGCCAATCTGATGTGTATTTTTGATTTGAAGTGATCTATGAGGGAGCTACAGACTGATGTGGATTGGGTGTATGGTTGGGGTGGATGGTGGTTTTGAGAGTGATTAGATGATTTGGAAATGTTTTGGGTACAACTGGGGGAGTATTGAAGTTCTTGTTACTGTGCTTATTAATCTGCGGGTATTAAGCCCATTATAAATAACCAATCAATCAATCAATCAATCTTGTAGGCAGTGGGTGACTTTGCCACTGCGTATGGCTATCTTATATTTGGGTTGGCAGTCTTTGAGTGGCTGCCTGATGATGGGGCCTGAGTTCTTTTGCTAGGCTCTTTCCAGGTGCCTGGCTTCCTATTTGTTGGTGAGGAGGGAGTTGTTGAACCATGACCTGTGTTTATGGTAGTGGGGTTTCTGTTTTTTGCAAGGGAGGATCTATTTCGTTGAGTGCTTGGGTGATGGTAGTATTGTTACTGTTGAGTAAATTTCAGCTAGTGAGTGGAGAAAGCGGATAGGAAGAATGGTGAGACACTGTGTTCGGCTGGGGAGTGGGGGATTGTGTGGCAGGTGGAGGCATATTGTTTGGGAGAGTGAGGGCTAAGGGGGTAGCAATGTGGTCTTACCACAATTCTCAGGTTTGATTTTTCACAGACATCGAAAATCAAGAGGTCTTTGGTGTTGCTAGCTATATAGCCACTAGGACCGTTATGTTGCTAGCTATATATCCACAAGGAGCATTATGTTGCTAGCTATATAGCATCTAGGAGCGTTATGTTGCTAACCAAATAGTATCTAGGAGCGTTATGTTGCTAGCTGTATAGGATCTAGGAGCATTATGTTGCCAGCTATATAGCATTTAGGAGCATTACGTTGCTAGCTATATAGGATCTAGGAGCATTATGTTGCCAGCTGTATAGCATCTAGGAATATTATGTTGCTAGCTATATAGCATCTAGGAGCATTATGTTGCTAGCTATATAGGATCTAGGAGCATTATGTTGCTAGCTATATAGCATCTAGGAGCATTATGTTTCTAGCTGTATAGGATCGCATCTAGGAGCATTATGTTGCTAGCTATATAGCATCTATGAGCATTATGTTGCTAGCTATATAGCATCTAGGGGCATTATGTTGCTAGTTATATAGCATCTAGGAGCATTATGTTGCTAGCTGTAAAGCATCTAGGAGCATTATGTTGCTAGCTGTATAGCATCTTGGAGCATTATGTTGCTAGTTATATAGCATCTAGGAGCATTATGTTGCTAGCCGTATAGGATCTAGGAGCATTATGTTGCTAGCTGTAAAGCATCTAGGAGCATTATGTTGCTAGCCGTATAGCATCTAGGAGCATTATGTTGCTAGCTGTATAGGTCTAGGAGCATTATGTTGCTAGCCTTATAGGATCTAGGAGCATTATGTTGCTAGACGTATAGCATCTAGGAGCATTATGTTGCTAGCTGTATAGCATCTAGGAGGGTTTTGTTGCTAACCAAATAGTATCTAGGAGCGTTATGTTGCTAGCTGTATAGGATCTAGGAGCATTATGTTGCCAGCTATATAGCATTTAGGAGCATTACGTTGCTAGCTATATAGGATCTAGGAGCATTATGTTGCCAGCTGTATAGCATCTAGGAATATTATGTTGCTAGCTATATAGCATCTAGGAGCATTATGTTGCTAGCTATATAGGATCTAGGAGCATTATGTTGCTAGCTATATAGCATCTAGGAGCGTTATGTTGCTAACCAAATAGTATCTAGGAGCGTTATGTTGCTAGCTGTATAGGATCTAGGAGCATTATGTTGCCAGCTATATAGCATTTAGGAGCATTACGTTGCTAGCTATATAGGATCTAGGAGCATTATGTTGCCAGCTGTATAGCATCTAGGAATATTATGTTGCTAGCTATATAGCATCTAGGAGCATTATGTTGCTAGCTATATAGGATCTAGGAGCATTATGTTGCTAGCTATATAGCATCTAGGAGCATTATGTTTCTAGCTGTATAGGATCGCATCTAGGAGCATTATGTTGCTAGCTATATAGCATCTATGAGCATTATGTTGCTAGCTATATAGCATCTAGGGGCATTATGTTGCTAGTTATATAGCATCTAGGAGCATTATGTTGCTAGCTGTAAAGCATCTAGGAGCATTATGTTGCTAGCTGTATAGCATCTTGGAGCATTATGTTGCTAGTTATATAGCATCTAGGAGCATTATGTTGCTAGCCGTATAGGATCTAGGAGCATTATGTTGCTAGCTGTAAAGCATCTAGGAGCATTATGTTGCTAGCCGTATAGCATCTAGGAGCATTATGTTGCTAGCTGTATAGGTCTAGGAGCATTATGTTGCTAGCCTTATAGGATCTAGGAGCATTATGTTGCTAGACGTATAGCATCTAGGAGCATTATGTTGCTAGCTGTATAGCATCTAGGAGGGTTTTGTTGCTAGCTGTATAGCATCTTGGAGCATTATGTTTCTAGCTATATAGCATCTAGGAGCATTATGTTGCTAGCTGTATAGCATCTAGGAGCGTTATGTTGCTAGCTGTATAGCATCTAGGAGCATTATGTTGCTAGCTGTATAGCATCTAGGAGCGTTATGTTGCTATATAGCATCTAGGAGCATTATGTTGCTAGCCGTATAGCATCTGGGAGCATTATGTTGCTAGCTGTATAGCATCTAGGAGCATTAGCATCTAGGAGCATTATGTTGCTAGCTGTATAGCATCTAGGAGCATTATGTTGCTAGCTATATAGCATCTAGGAGCATTATGTTGCTAGCTGTATAGCATCTAGGAGTGTTTTGTTGCTAGCTGTATAGCATCTTGGAGCATTATGTTGCTAGCTGTATAGCATCTAGGAGCATTATGTTGCTAGCTATATATGATCTGGGAGCATTCTGTTGCTAGCTGTATAGCATCTAGGAGCAGTATGTTGCTAGCTGTATAGCATCTAGGAGCGTTATGTTTCTAGCCGTATAGCATCTAGGAGCATTATGTTGCTAGCTGTATAGCTTCTAGGAGCATTATGTTGCTAGCCGTATAGGATCTAGGAGCATTATGTTGCTAGCTGTATAGCATCTAGGAGCATTATGTTTCTAGCCATATAGGATCTAGGAGCATTATGTTGCTAGCTGTATAGCATCTAGGAGCATTATGTTGCTAGCCATATAGGATCTCGGAGCATTATGTTTCTAGCCGTATAGCATCGAGGAGCATTATGTTGCTAGCCATATAGCATCTAGGAGCATTATGTTGCTAGCCGTATAGGATCTAGGAGCATTCTGTTGCTAGCTGTATAGCATCTAGGAGCATTATGTTGCTAGCTGTATAGTATCTAGGAGCATTATATTTCTATCCGCATAGCATCTAGGAACATTATGTTGCTAGCCGTATAGCATCTAGGAGCATTATGTTGCTAGCTGTATAGAATGCTAGCCGTATAGCATCTAGGAGCATTATGTTGCTAGCCGTATAGCATCTCAGAGCATTATGTTGCTTGCTGTATAGCATCTGGGAGCATTATATTGCTAGCTGTTTAGCTTCTAAGAGCATTATGTTGCTAGTCGTATAGGATCTAGGAGCAGTATGTTGCTAGCTGTATAGCATCTCGGAGCGTTATGTTGCTAGCCGTAAAGGATCTAGGAGCATTATGTTGCTAGCCGTATTGCATCTAGGAGCATTATGTTGCTAGCTGTATAGCATTTAGGAGCATTTGTGTCTATAAAATCAGGAGTCTCCCTGCTAAACGGGCAGCATTGGCACTAATGTAACAAGGCAGAAGGAGACTACCCCGATTGAATATTTCCACGTTCACAGTGAAAAGGAACGTAAAATACATATATATATACACGTGTTCATTGGTCTACATTTTAAAGGAAACATTGCACTAATGGTAGAAGAGATAGCTCGGTGGGTTTGTGCATATTTTGTTGTACAAATAAGGCAGGCCCTCCACAGCTGCTTAAAGCACTTCCCGATCAAAATGCCATTTTTAGCATATGTAAACACTATAGTATGGACAAGTTTTACTTTCTTAAGAGCAAAGGCTTTGTGGTGGGAAACATGTTTGGTTTCTCCAGGGATAATGTGGCGATGTAAATAAAATCCTTCATTGGTCTGGCTAGGAAGAGCTTTTCCCTTTCAGACCTAATACATAGCAGTCTGACCTGGACTATGCTGTCAAGCGGCAGATTGACAACACATAACGCCCTTCTGGTTGGTCCATTGCACCTCGTTTTGCAATTAGGTAAGATTTCAGTGTGCTGTTCCCTGCTAAACACGGTTATAATCGCGGAAGCACGCAGGCATGATTGCGGAGGATTTCAGAGCACAGTGTCTGTGATTGACACGTGCATAAGAGTATTGGCCTACTTTCAAATGAAAGCCTTTCTAGGGGAATTGATGTGCGATTCTCTAGTTTGCATTATGCTGCGAGATGTCAGGTCAGACAGTGTCTTCCGTCATGTACATAAGAAGGCTTGCAGGGATATTCTAAAAGTGACACGTGAATCATTTATCGCCTTTATGATGGGTTTTAACGTCGCAAAATCGGGTTAAGTTCTTGCGTGCGTGTCGTGCTGATTAGAACCAGCCGCAGCTCTGAGTCGACAGAGGGCTTTCACAATCACCTCCCTTATTTTAACTGTGGAGCGCTAGAATAAAGGGAAAGAGGGATGCAAGAAAAGGTAGCAGGCACCCCTCTCTCGAAAGAACATGGCATGATAACCTGTTCTGTGGTTTTTACCTGCACTGTGAGAGTCCGCAGCCATCGCTTTTAGCTCACTGTACTTTTCACAAAGGAAGAATATCAATGTGCATAGCAGTCTTTGTCCCGCCCACAAGGGCAGACCCGCACCGCAATGCCAGGCAAACTTCCTTTGAACAAGAGTACCAACACCAACCCTAGCACGTGTTTCAGCCTTGTTAGGCCTCATCAGTGAGGTGGAGCTGTGACTCTGAGCACAGTGAGCAAGGGGTCCAGGTCTGGGTTCCCCCAGGTAACTTAGGGTGACCAACCTCAAGTTCCTTACAAAAATGCAAAAAAAGGTAGCAGGCGCCCCGAACTCGAAAGAACATGGCATGATAACCTGTTCTGTGGTTTTTACCCACTGTTAGAGTCCCCAGCCATAGCTTTTAGCTCACTGTACTTTTCACAAAGGAGGATGCACTCTCCAGCCTTCTGAATTATACATGTGTCTGCTACTCTTGAATAACCTTGCTATTGGTTCTGAGCACATTGATTTAATCTCCGTATGCCTCAAATTGTAAATATGTTTTTTTTAAACTGCCCAATGTGGCTTATGCCCCATTCCACAGAATCTCTTTCCACACTAAAGGTTTTCCAAAAAAGCACAGTGTGAAATCACTTTAAAAAAGGAAATGGCCTAGCCATTAATTATATGCTAAACCACTGATTCACAATTCTGTGTGGGCATGGAGACAATAGGTAGAGATGGGCATGGAGAAGGGAGTCAGGGGTGAGGGGCTTCATCACCATCCAAAGGGAGATGTCCCAGGATTGGCTTTGAACAAATCTCGTGAGGATAGCTCAGGGGCAATGTGTTCGTCTTGGAAGGAAAACGACACGGAGCAACACAGGTTTGATCCCCGGGTCCGTGCTTAGAAACCTCTGGGTATTAAGCACGTTATAAATAACCTATCATATAACATCAAATGTGAGCACCCCATTTAGGCCTTATACCTAGTTTCAAGCATGTCAGATTTCATCAGCTGTCAAGCCAAATCTCAAGGTGCATTGTTCGAAATAGAGGGGAGCTGGAAGCTATTTAGATCCTGCGTGTAGCCTAGAAGAGCCTGGTTAGCTTGACTCCAACAGCTACTGCTGCAGAACAAACACACCTATGTGAATTCAACTCCGTGTTTGGGACAATCTATAAATAAACATTAGGACACATCTATACAACATTGAAAGGGTCATAAACAATGGACAAAATGATCTATTTGCATGTTATGTGAGAGTTAGATTTGTGGAAAGCTATTTACTAGCTCCTTGTCCCACTGTGGTAGCTCCTGGTCACTGGTTAATGCTAGATACCAGGCGCTTATTTTAGTTCCTGCATATCCAATTTTAATTTCAATCCCCAAGGTATCAGATTCAATGGCATACGTTCACATCTCTTAGAGCAACAATCTCATTGGTCCTTGTCTCATCTAACTCCGGTCATGTACTAGGAGTCCTTGTACTCTTCCGTTTGAAGTCTTTTCAGACTTCCAAGCACTTCATGTTGTATTGATCCTGGCGAAAATCGAAGATTGCAAGACATATCATGTTATTTGTGAGTCACCCATCTAGTCTTGCATCGGTTGTCTTGTGGAGGGATTAAGTAGAAGGGCATTTGCTCTCCTGTTTCCTTGTGCATTGTTTCATCACACCGTTGCTAACAGTGGCAGCCAGGCGTTGCGGTAGGCTTCAAAGTCTGACCACCCCTGAGCCAAAGACATACTCCCACCACTAAAACATTTCATATCTGACCCATCCCTCTCTCTGTACAGCGCTTGTCTCCATTCACATCCGGCCCTTATACAGTCTGTTGTTGTCTTGGCTTTTCTTGGCCACTAGGCTTTACAGTCAGAAGTACAATTCTGGAGTTTGTTTTGTTATAGAAATTAACATAGTCCTGAGCAATGGAAGCCAAAATGCTTCAAGGGTTACCACTAAAGCAAACTACGAGCCCATCACACAGCCACACACTACTTTTAATAACGTGTATTTATCTCTCTAAAATTGCCCTCACGTAAAGATTGCCTTCTCCTTCGAAACCTCAAAAAATTACTATTCTAAGTTCTGCAGTCCTGTTCAGTGATCAACCAGGTATCTACACCCTCATAGTCAGTGTAATTCGTTCATTAGCCTATCCCATCTGTGTTGGAAGTCCTGTGAGGAATTCCACCATCCGCGTGGTGAGCGTGCGCTCACCTGGGCTTTTTGAAATGTTTCATTAAATGGAATGATGGTAGACCAACCTCAGGATAATATGTGGGGCTGATCCACATACATTTTCCTATGCTCACACCATGACAAACGCATGGACCTGTGTATTCTGGGTGGACACAGCATACAGGCACAGTCTGCTGTGTCATATTTAGTTGGAATGTGACAGCCAGGAGTACACAATGTCATCTCCAGGAAGGGGGTGCACCAAGCTTCCCCCTGTAATGGCCATCTATTTAGCTAACAAAGGCTCCATGGATCCGCACTGCTCTTTTGCTAGGCCCTGCAGCTGGTTGTAGCGATTAACATACCAATAGAGGTTACTTCAAACAGGCCCACAAGGGGTCTGGCTACCGAGGTTAACAAAGGAGACAGGAAACCCAATGGCCTTTCATATATAACTGTGTCAACCTGAAGCCAGCTCCCGCCCTCAATATCAATGACATTGGGCTGTCATGTCTGGGACTGCTGCTTACAGTAAGCCACCCCTCTAGGGGCACCCTATTTAAAAGGTACGAGAATGTGGTTTGCAGGTGCCAGAAAGTCTGGTCTTGCTGCATCTTCAAGGGAGACCTGCTGCTTTAACAGCGACCACATAGAGAGGACCATTAACCAGAAAGACTATTTTAACAAAACAGGCAGGAAGATGGGTGGGACTTACTGTCACAAGGGAGTGTGGCCAGAGTTTTCTGTTGAGAGAACGTTGCTTCCACTTTAGTTCTGGGGAACACCTTGTTCCTGTGTTCACCCCTTTACCTTACGTGTTGCAAAACACTCTGTTTTTTGACCTCACACATACAGGAGATTGTTGGTATGGACTCCAGGATTGGTTCATTAAGGTAAGCTTAGCCTAGACCAATCACTGTGGCACACTTGGCTTTACAAGAGGGCTGGAGCCCCTATTTAGGCAGATGATATGAAGACTTTGCAAGAAGCAGCAAGAAGAACTCATCCTTGAACCCTGGCTGAAGCTACAGCCTGCCTTACATCTTCCGACATTTTCGAGCCAGTCTAGTCTCTTGACCTGCAAGCGACGGCAATGCTGACCATTGTCCGGCCACCGTCGCTTAAAAACATCTGAGACGTTCGACCAGTGCTTCAGAACCGCTGATCAGCACTGACACAACGATTCCTGACTCTGAGCCGCCATGTAGGCGAGTCTGCAGCCGGTCGTCCAGTTTCGCCCACCAAACCGTCTTGCTGCCTGATACCTGCAGCTGACTCCTGTCAAAGAAGCCTTCAAAGTGCCCTGTAGCTGACACAACCCTGTCAAGCACCAAGAACACCTACAGCCCAAGGTACATTGTGGGTCTGTCCCCCTGGTCCTTCCCAGAAGCCCTCTAGAGACATTTTAAGACCTGTTGCTCCCTTTGTGCTAACTCCAAGAAACCTTAACAAGCTGTTGTGTTTATTAATCATACCAACTACCCCCCTGTCAGTATCCAGAGTGCACCCATTTCCTTCTTTGAAACTGTCTTTCCTCAGCATTCCTTTACAGGGTGGGTTGTATTTCACAGTGTTGCTATAACTATCTGTTGTGATAAACATAAAATAGATTGTTTTGATACAATCTTGACTGTACAGTCCCTTTAATCTATGGATAATAATTGTACTTTCGCTGTGTAGCAACTAACCAACGACCCACAACCTTTCGGAGATAAGCCTGCCGTTCCGACCACGTTACCAAAATTGGACAAGGAGGTTTATAAATTGCTTGTTATTCCAATCTGTTAGGATCCCTTCAGGTGTATTAGAGTTGTGGGACTGATTGATGGTTTATAAACTGGTATTCATCCCTGGACCTCTGGCAAATTACAGTATCTTTCTAGTATTCTATGATCTGCTCTTAGTCCTGCCTTGAAGTGCCAAATTCAATGTAAATCCCCATACATAGGTCCATGAAGTCTGTCACACATACAAGAAACTCGTAAGTGGGTAACAGATTGATTCCGCTTGGAAAAAAGGACCCAAAAGGAAGAATTATTTTACTGGTGATCTCTGTGCCTCATATGTTGAACTCAACTCCCCTACCATCTGAACGCCGGAACAGAAGCTCCCCTGAGAACAATTCTTAAAATCTGTCTTAAAATAGGCTTTGGCCCTCACACCTCTCCAGCTCAGTGCAAGAGACTCGACCTGATGACGCATGGCTACTTCCCCATGGTGTGCACGAGTCTTCACCTGAAGCCACAACATCCCAACACCATGATGTGCATAAAACTGCGTCTGGAGTAACGACACCCAACCCTCATGATTTACATAAGACTCTACTGGAGGTTAAACCAGTTGCATGAGACGCCACAAGAAGGTGATGTAGCCAAGAATCCACCTTAGCCTACGATATGCCATCCTTATGATGTACAGGAGACTCCACGCAAGGCTACACAATCCCACCCTTAAGATGTGCAGGAGACTCCATCTGAAACTACAACATCCCACCCTCATGATTTACAGGAGACTGCGTCCAAGGCTACAACATCCGCCGTCATGATACACAGGAGACTCAATCTGAGACTGCAACATCCCTCCCTCATGATATACAGGAGACTCCATCTAAGACCACAGCACCCCACCCCCATGTACTGGAGACTCCATCTAAGACCACAACACCCCATCCCCATGTACAGCAAACTCCATCTGAGACCGCAATACCTCACCCTTATGATGTGCAGGGGACTCCATCTGAGACCACAATACCGCACGCTCATGCACAGGAAACTCCATCTGAGACCCCAATACCTCACCCTTATGATGTGCATTGGACTCCACCAAAGGGTACAACACCCCACACTCATGTATAGGAGACTCAATCTGAGACCACAACAGCCCACCCCCATGTACAGGAGACTCATCTAAGACCACAACACCCCACCCCCATGTACAGGAGACTCCATCTGAGACCACAACAGCCCACCCTAATTATGTGCAGGGGACACCATCTGAGACCACAATACCGCATGCTCATGCACAGGAAACTCCATCTGAGACCCCAATACCTCACCCTTATGATTTGCAGTGGACTCCACCGAAGGCTACAACACCCCACACTCATGTATAGGAGACTCAATCCGAGACCACAACACCCCACCCCCATGTACAGGAGACTCATCTAAGACCACAACACCCCACCCCCATGTACAGGAGACTCCATCTGAGACCACAACACCTCACCCTTATGATTTGCAGTGGACTCCACCGAAGGCTACAACACCCCACACTCATGTATAGGAGACTCAATCCGAGACCACAACACCCCTCCCTTATGATGTGCCGGGGACTCCACCTGAGACCACAACACCCAACCCTCATCACTTACGGGAGACCCCATTGAAGACTAAAACACCCACCCTCATGATGTCAGTGGGACTCCATCAACCCTCATGATCCACTCAAGACTCGATCTGAGGGTACAGCACCACCCTCATAATGTAAATGAAACACTATATTAGGCTCCACCGCCCACCCTTATGATGTAAATGAAGCTTCATCTGTGGACCCAGCACCCACCATCATGATGTACATAAGAGTCCACCCTCGTACATAAGAGTCCACCCTCAGCTACAGTAGCCACGATGCTGAAGTCCAGAAGACTACATTGAGGACACTGCACCCACTCTCATGATGTATATGAGGTTTCTTCTGAGGACTCAGAACCCACGATCATGATGTACATAAGGGTCCACCTGAGGCTACACCAGCCAGGATCATGAAGTCCAAAAGACTCCTTTGAGGCCACAGAGCCCACGCTCATGATATATATGAGGCTGCTTCTGAGGACTCAGAGCACACCCTCATGATATATATGAGGCTGCTTCTGAGGACTCAGAGCACACCCTCATGATATATATGAGGCTGCTTCTGAGGACTCAGAGCACACCCTCATGTTGTTCATACTGGTCGACCTGGGGCTACAGCAGCCAGGATCGTGAAGTCCAGAAGACTCCTTTGAGGCCACAGAGCCCACGCTCATGATATATATGAGACTCCTTTGAGGCCACAGAGCCCACCCTCATGATATATATGAGGCTGCTTCTGAGGCCACAGAGCCCACGCTCATGATATATATGAGGCTGCTTCTGAGGCCACAGAGCCCACCCTCATGATATATATGAGGCTGCTTCTGAGGACTCAGAGCCCACGCTCATGATATATATGAGGCTGCTTCTGAGGCCACAGAGCCCACGCTCATGATATATATGAGGCTGCTTCTGAGGCCACAGAGCCCACCCTCATGATATATATGAGGCTGCTTCTGAGGACTCAGAGCCCACGCTCATGATATATATGAGGCTGCTTCTGAGGCCACAGAGCCCACGCTCATGATATATATGAGGCTGCTTCTGAGGCCACAGAGCCCACCCTCATGATATATATGAGGCTGCTTCTGAGGCCACAGAGCCCACCCTCATGATATATATGAGGCTGCTTCTGAGGCCACAGAGCCCACCCTCATGATATATATGAGGCTGCTTCTGAGGACTCAGAGCACACCCTCATGTTGTTCATACTGGTCGACCTGGGGCTACAGCAGCCAGGATCGTGAAGTCCAGAAGACTCCTTTGAGGCCACAGAGCCCACGCTCATGATATATATGAGACTCCTTTGAGGACACAGAGCCCACGCTCATGATATATATGAGACTCCTTTGAGGCCACAGAGCCCACGCTCATGATATATATGAGGCTGCTTCTGAGGCCACAGAGCCCACCCTCATGATATATATGAGGCTGCTTCTGAGGACTCAGAGCACACCCTCATGTTGTTCATACTGGTCGACCTGGGGCTACAGCAGCCAGGATCGTGAAGTCCAGAAGACTCCTTTGAGGCCACAGAGCCCACGCTCATGATATCCATGCAACGAGATCTGAGGTTATAACGCCCCACTAGGCCATAGCACGCCACCCTCATGATTTACACGAGACTGCATTTGAAGCAGCAGCAGCAGCAGTCTCCCCTTCATGATGTACAGGAAACTGCACCCGAGGCTACGTCACCCGCTCTCACTGCACAGTGCACGTGCCTCCCTTGCATGCACGTCTGCTCTGTTTACTGGCATAGTTAAGGCACCATCAAGCAATACCTCCTTGGCTACTAGTTGGACTCATGAGGACTGCAATACTTTAGACCACTGGCAGTGCTGACCCCTCTCAGTCATGTTATTGTACCAGTAGCAGCACTTTTAAGAGTACTGCTGTCGTTTTTATGAGACCGTAACCCTCATTTTGAGCAGGATAGCACTGCCTGCTATCTGACTGTACTGGCGGTGTTTAGCAGGGCTGCTATACTCTGCATTTCCCAGTGCCAGCAGCTCTCAGCAGCGCAGGTCTGTTGTGCTTCTAAGGAGCCAGCACAGGCCATTTCCAGTAGGACTTCTGTACCTTGGCGGGACATGTCTTCCATCACGAGACGGGTCTTGCTTTTGGGCTAGGCTTTGCAGCAGGGCCGCGTGACCGTTAATGGGACAGTATTGGACTGCGATGCCCAGCCTGGCACTTCTCAGCAGGACAGGCAGTTGGTCCCGGCACTCCTGTTTCTAATTAAAGCCCGAGTTGACCTGGCATTGATGAGTCACAGGCGTGCCTGTCACACACACACACCCACAGTTGGCTATTGTGAAGTCACTCTGCAGTCAGATCTCCGTGACACCAGCCTGCCTCCCTTCTGATAACAGCCAGGGAGGCCACGCTTGGAAAGTGTGTTCCTTCCCTCCTTCTCGCTGGCAGGATCAAGTGGAAACCCGGCCAACTTCCTCTTAGCCTTATCAGTGCTTACTTGATTTGCAGCCTGGACTAGCAAGACAGCTAATCTCATCTGGGCAAAGCAAAAGCAAGCAGGGGTAGTCAAACTGGCAGAAATGTGTGATATAAAAATCCCCAGGCTGCACTTTAGGGGTTCCACTGTGCACCCAGAGGTATTGTACAAGGCCTGGTGCCAGTGCACTCTCAGTGCTATTGTGCAACCTTTGGCGGTTCCTTCTGGTGCTATTTTACACTCTGCAGTATATAGCAAAGCACTGTGACTCCGTATCGTGCCGTTGTGCACTCAATAGTGAATGCAATGCTGCCTGGTGATCCCCGCCCCGCGCGCACATTCAGCAGTATTATGCAATGTCTAGTGACTTCCCCTGGTGCCAGTGCACTCTCGGTGCTATTGTGGAAACCTTGGCAGTCCTTCTGGTGCTATTTTACACTAAGCAGTATATAGCAATGCAGTGTGACTCTCTAGCGTGCCGTTGTGCACTCAGTAGTTTATGCAATGCCCGGGGATTCCTCCCCAGCCCCGTTCCAGTGCACACTCAGCAGTATTATGCAATGTCTAGTGACTTCCCCTGGTGCCAGTGCACCCTCGGTGCTATTGTGCAAACCTTGGCAGCCTTCTGGTGCTATTTTACACTCCGCAGTATATAGCAAAGCAGTCACTCCCTACCATGCCGTTGTGCACTCAATAGTGAATGTAATGCCTGGTGACCCCTCCCCCCCGTGCACATTCAGCAGTAGTATGCAAAATCTAGTGACTTCCCCTGGTGCCAGTGCCCTCTCAGTGCTATTGTGCAACCTTTGGCGGTTCCTTCTGGTGCTATTTTACACTCTGCAGTATATAGCAAAGCACAGTGACTCCGTATCGTGCCGTTGTGCACTCAGTAGTTAATGCAATGCCTGGTGACCCACTCCCCCGCATGCCAGTGCACACTCAGCAGTATTATGCAATGTCTAGTGCCTTCCCCTGGTGCCAGTGCACTCTCGGTGCTATTGTGCAAACCTTGGTGGTCCTTCTGGTGCTATTTTACACTAAGCAGTATATAGCAATGAAGTGTGACTCCCTAGCGTGCCATTGTGCACTCAGTAGTTTATGCAATGCCCGGTGATTCCCACCCCCACGTTCCAGTGCACACTCAGCAGTATTATGCAATGTCTAGTGACTTCCCCTGGTGCCAGTGCACTCTCGGTGCTATTGTGCAAACCTTGGTAGTCCTTCTGGTGCTATTTTGCACTCCACAGTATATAGCAAAGCACAGTGACTCCCTACCATGCCGTTGTGCACTCAATAGTGAATGCAATGCCTGCCTGGTGACCCCCCCGCACGCACATTCAGCAGTATTATGCAAAGTCTAGTGACTTCCCTGGTGCCAGTGCACTCTCGGTGCTATTGTGCAAACCTTGGCAGTCCTTCTGGTGCTATTTTCCACTCCACAGTATATAGCAAAGCACAGTGACTCCCTGTCGTGCCGTTGTGCACTGAATAGTGAATGTAATGCCTGGTGACTCTCCCCCCCCCCGCGCACATTCAGGAGTATTATGCTAAATCTAGTGACTTCCCCTGGTGCCAGTGCACTCTCTGTGCTATTGTTCAAACCTTGGCAGTCCTTCTGGTGCTATTTTACACTAAGCAGTATATAGCAATGCAGTGGGACTCCCTAGCGTGCCATTGTGCATTCAGCAGTTTATGCAATGCTCGGTGATTCACCCCCCCCCACGTTCCAGTGCACACTCAGCAGTATTATGCAAAATCTAGTGACTTCCCCTGGTGCCAGTGCACTCTCAGTGCTATTGTGCAACCTTTGGCGGTTCCTTCTGGTGCTATTTCACACTCCACAGTATATAGCAAAGCACAGTGACTCCCTGTCGTGCCGTTGTGCACTCTGTAGTGAATGCAATGCCTGGTGATTTCCCCCATCCGCCCTGTGCCAGTGCACACTCAGCAGTATTATGCAATGTCTAGTGACTTCCCCTGGTGCCAGTGCACTCTCAGTGTTATTGTGCAAACCTTGGTGGTCCGTCTGGTGCTATTTTACACTCCGCAGTATATAGCAAAGCACAGTGACTCCCTGTCGTGCCGTTGTGCACTCTGTAGTGAATGCAATGCCTGGTGATTTCCCCCATCCTCCCTGTGCCAGTGCACACTCAGCAGTATTATGCAATGTCTAGTGACTTCCCCTGGTGCCAGTGCACTCTCAATGTTATTGTGCAAACCTTGGTGGTCCGTCTGGTGCTATTTTACACTCAGCTGTATGTAGCAATGCAGTGTGACCCCCTAGCGTGCCATTGTACATTCAGTAGACGGTTCAATGTCTAATGACTCCCCCTGGTGCCAGTGCACACTCCGCAGTATTGTGCAACGCCTGGTGACTTCCACTGGTGCCACTGCACACTCAGCAGAATTAGGCATACGTCCTCTTGGTACAAATTCACACTAAGGGCCCGGTTCATGAAATGATTTGCGTGGATAATAGGACATTTGCGCGCCAAACTCTGCGCAAATCCACGTTTACGATTCATGGAATTGAATGTACGGTACTTTTCCAGGACTTGCATGGAGTTTGCACAGACTAGGCATGTCTCTGCGAGCCATCGAGTGACTTGCGCGAGACACCATACAGACCGTGGGCGAAGGCCTGCGCAGATGGCGGAACACAGAAAATGGGGAAGAACATGCAAAAATGTGGGCGTTATGAGGGACGGTCCGCAGGCAGTCCATCGCACGTCCACAATTGCGTGGCACGAGATTTATGCATGGATTTGAGTGTGCAACCTCTTGACAGGGATTTGGCCACGCAAGTCCTTCATACTATCCGCCACCCGAAGGCAGGCGTACAAGCACTTGCGCATGGAATCCCTGCACGATGGTAAGATAGCAAGTCGGATTGTGGGTTTCCGATTGAAATTAGGGATGAGCGGGGTGCAGGAACGATTTACGGGGGTTCACACACAGATTTCCCAAGTAATTTCTGAGTTACGATTTTTGATACGCATGTTGTCTGGATGCTGGCAACAGTTACGAGGGACCCTGCGCATGGTCCCCAAGATGCAGGCCTGGTTGCGTGGCACCCAATGCACTGTTTGAAAGGTGTGTGTAATCGAGCCCGAGGGAGCATGCAAAGGTAGCTGTTTTGGTTGTTTTTACTTTGCGTGGGGGCGTGTCGGGGCGTTCAGGGCACGACCTGCGAAGACGGTTACTTTGCGCTGACAATTCCATTTTTCTGCTGCGCACAGTGTCCTTCTCGGCACACGGCCCTTGTGGGATTTCTGCACACATTTCCATGAATCGGGCCCTAAGAATTATTTTGGAATCGCTGGTGGCTCCACGCAGCTTTATTGAACACAGCCTAATGATTCCCTCTGGTGCATCTGCAGTGATCAGGAGCCCTTAACCTCCCTTTGTGTCAATACACTCAGGAATATTTGATACTATCCAAAAATCCCCAGGCCCGCTCTAGTGCTACCCCCCACTGTTTTTACATTGGGGTGACCCATCCTGTTGTCAGTGCATACCACAAGGGTGTATTATAGTCATAGCTGCATTTGAGCATGCTGAGGGTGTATTATTGCCTGTGCTTCTGCAGAAGGAGGGTGCATTATAGTCCATGCTGCGTTTGAGACCCTACACCCCTGAGCACCTTCTAAGTCTGCACCTGAATAGATATGTATTTCCATAGGGTACTGCGCCAGATCATCCACTCTACCCATGCCTTTGTTATTCACGGAACCAATGGCCTGTCTGGTGTCACTCTATGGTGAAGCGCAGCTCCGCCTGAAGAGGCGTGGGGGCCCATTTCTTTGATTTGTTATCATATATGCTTCTGTATTTACAACACATACTGATTTCTTTAGTAATTGTATTCACCGACTTGCAAAAAACTGTATTGAATGTTTCTTTGTTAAACCTGTTTGATTTTTCGATTTCCAATATTGTTGACCATTTTAGACTGTACTTTAATGTTTTACACGTCTTTTCCCCTTCCTTCTTTTTTAATTGTCTTGAAAATGCACAATAAATCAACTTGATAAACAAGGAATGTTTTCAGTAATATAAAAATTGTGGCTTAGAACATTTGTGATCACCTTGGTTTAGGTTACACAACCACACAAAATTGGTTGAAATGTATTCTTTAGAAAAAAGCTAAAATTTGTTTTATTTGAGCATAGTGGATACCTTTGGTTTAACAAGAGATATTTCCTATAATAGTCCCAATCCACTTTATGCCTTAAGGGACGACCTCGATATTTTTTGTATAAAGTGGGGGCCCATTTCAACATGATAGTTGGGTGCCCCCCCTTGCTTAGAGCGGAAAAGCAGTCGGAGGCACCTATGGGGTGCATACTTTATAATGGAAACAAAGAAATACAGCCGGGGGCTAATAATCACTGATTATCACAAGACGACTTGCCATCAGGGAGCTGAAACACTAAATGCCCACTGAAAAGATGTAAATCCTTCTTTGTGAACAAGTGGCTGATGTGGAGGAACCAATGTTTAAAGGGAATGAGGTGATAACACTTTTTCATACCCCGAGGGAAGTGACGGCCTAAAAGGCACCACCAAATGCAGCTTGTAAGGTAAGCACAGCAAAGTGTCAATTTAAAGCCACAGAACGAAAGTAATATAGAATAGGACTGCTGACTGGCAACATGAAAGCAGTTGCTGGGGCCCGGTGAGGCCACTTTCAACTTCATTCTCAAGTCGTCACCCAATTTTGATGCTCATTGCAACAAGCTGACCGCCATCTTGTTTGTTTGTTCCATCTTTCTCTCCCGAGGAATTGCAATCTTTTATTATCGTCCGCTTTTGCGGCTTGGGGCTGGCAGGCAACCCAATCGTCGCCGGTCTTTCCGCTTCCTCTCTGTCTTCCGGAGCCCAGTTCCTCGCTCCGCCGCCCAGCTCGTCCCAGTCATGCAGAAATGGGATCACTTTGCAGCTCTCCTCTTTCCCCTTCACTGGTGCGACCGGCTTTTCTCTCAATTGTCCAATGTGGCTGTGTCATGTTCAGGGCCGCTGCCCAGGTCCAGCCCTCCTCTTTTGCAAGGCAGCCGCACATCTCCGGCAGCTCGGACTCCACGCGTAGCGAATAAAAATGCCTCATGAGAATTTCAAATTTAAACATGGAAACCTATCTGTCAGGGTTAGCCCGGCTCCGGTCTTCGGAGCCTGGAACAACCCCGTCCCTGCTGCTCTTTCTCTCCTAGGACGTCTTAAATATTTACTTTTAGTGGAAGCGCCCTAGTCTGCTGAAAAGTGTATGCCTTCTTTGGTGTTTATTCCATCCATGAATGCGGTGGCCGGAGCATCTCGTCTCTTAACATTCCTTCCACCATTGTGTTCAGGTTTAAATTCGTGAACCTCTCCTTATTGGTTTTGTCATTTAAACTGTTCAGTGGTTCTGTTGCCTGTCTTTGGATGCTCTGCAGGGCGTCTGATCATGTAGCTTAGTGAGTAATGCCCTTTCTTTTCCCTTCTCCTTTCCCATCCTCATCTCCTCCTTCCCTCTTACACTCACAGATTAATTGCTCTACATACTGTTTTATTGGTTTGATTCATGTTTTGTAAATTACTTCTACTGTTAAAAAAATGTTTTATGTACCTTGTTGTTATAATGTACAGCGCTTTGCATTAAAGCGCTATATAAACACAATAAGTACAAATACAAATACAAATAAAGTGCTTATTACTGAGATCTGAATTAACCTATACGTCACAGGTTCAAATTAAAGCACGGATACATAGGCCTTTAGTGCTTCTAAGGTTAATAAATTGAGCAGTGCTGAATTTGATATTAATGCGCTGCGAGGGTGGTAGCGCCCTCTCAGCCAATCAGGAGGCTCAGATTGGGGGCTTTACAACACAGTAAAAACCCTGCTCAGAGCCTAATCGTAGCTGGAGGCCGTCATCTTCCCTTGCTGGGAATCAGGTAAGTGCACTCACCTGCATCCCCTTCCTTTCCTCCCTCAACCCCCTGTTCCACGTCTCCAATCCCCCACCACCCTGCCCCATTCACCTGGCGCTGCCTTGTCCCTCGCCAGCGCCAGGCGATCCCGGCGAATTCCCCGTCACGGCAATGGCTGCCATGGAAAAGGAGAAGGGACTACATGTAGTTCCCTTCTCCCCAATCCATGGTGCCCATCTTGATTTGTATTTTTTTCTTAATTTGAGAAACGGCAAACACACTGTTTCTCAACTTGAGAAAAACACTCTTAATATCCTGGAACAAAATGCTGTGGTACTAATAGCAATATAACCCTTCCAAAGGGGGCATTACCAGTCAGGTAATGCCCCACTGCTCGGGTTATATTGCTTAAGTGTTATTTGGTCTTACCACAATGTTCTTCCACTTTGAGAACGTGCACTGTGACCCACTTCATCCCCCCCACCCACCATGTGCCCTCTGCTGTTTGGTGAACTTCGTGACCTCTTCCCCCATTCTACACTGCTCTTCAGGAGTTCTTAGTCCTGGGTTCCCCACGTTTGCACTTTGTTGCACTGAACCTAACCATCCCAGTCGCAGATCAGTAATCTGCTAATATGCATTTCTACGTCATTGACATTGTGATCTACCTTTCCTTGAGGGTGGCCCCCAGACCCCACTGCTCTTACACAGCCGCCCATCTCTGAGGCAGTTCCTAATCTGGGCTCCGTACTGGGGCAGTCCTAGCACTTGGTTTCCTAGAGACCTTACTGAAAGTGACCAGGAGCACACACACTGACTTGCCTTCCTCTAGTTCATTCCATGCTTGCTGAGTCCACCTTTGTCAGGAATAAGGTTTCTTTGCGAGACCAGTCTTTGTACCCTGGAGTCTTTCCACACTTTCCATTGCATTTGACTACAACATCCTTTAAAATGGAGTGCATTATACCCTCAGCCTTTGATGGATTGCCAACCCATCCATGGTTGCCCCCCGCCCCTCCTTCTCACACTTTTGTGGTGATAATCAACACACCCAGAAAAGAATCTGCAGTGGGTATATTATGCAGTGGGGTAAAGCGCTATACATACAAGACATCGATATAACATTATGCAGTCTCATTTCGTATGGTTTCCCCTAGCCCTTCACCCTTCCCGTTTCTTTTTTTATTTTTTTATTTATTTGGTGGGCTGACATAATCAACCTTTCAATACACAGCACATTTCAAAGCAATTTCATAGGTCAAAATCGTAAGATCATATAAAAATCATCATCATATATTAATCTAAAAATCATCATCATATTGCATCATGATAAAAACATTCTAAAAACTAAAAGCATAGCACGTGAGAATATCCATTCTTTCATTAGTGCATATTGAGAGCTTTCTGCATGACAACATCTAAATATTGCACAAGGGCTATCTTAATTGACATTCCAGTAGTGAAGAACAACATTTGCCATGTTTCATTAGAAGAATGGGACAATCGAATTTCAAAACGACTTTTAAGAAACCTTGTACATTCTATCTCCAGTGCTGGCCACTCCACTATCAAATGCTGCAGAGGTTCAATCTGGGACTTGACTTATACCAAAGGATCAGAATTTTTGCCGTATGTGTGAGTCCCCGCCTGGCTAAAACCTCATTTGTAGGCCATACATTTAATCTTAATCTGAGATATCGATTCCGTATATCATGCCAAATAATCTGCCATATGTCGCAATTTTTTAATGTCCAAATTTGAGTACATCAAAGCCAACGTAGGTGGTACATATCTGTCGAGTGCTTATCCAATCATATCTGTAAAGCTTGATTTTAGCTTTAGCTGGATTACATAACAATTCGTCTATGGATACATCAGCATCTGTCATAATATTCAAAATATTATTTCTCCACTGAATTGGAAAACTGACGTTAACAGATGATTGGCAACAGTGCTCAATATGTTGTTCAAATGAGTACCCAACATACATTTTCTAAGCAGACAAGCCATTTTCCACGCAACATGAATATACAGAGATAGTGATCCCAATTCGAACCTAATAAGGGCCATTGGCACACAATTTGGTAGTTTTAGGACCGCCCTCCAAAAGCGGGCTTCAAGGATTTTCCAATTTGGGTTTATAGGTTTTTCTGTCTTTGACTCTCCCTTGCTCTCTATCTCTGTTTATATATGTATATGGGAAATATTGACTGACGGTGAGGTACAACGTTGTCATCTATGCGCCCACCCTTCGCAAGATCACACTGATTACATAGAACATCGGCTGGCCGTGGGCTACTTGACCACTGAGACCACCCTTAGGGACCCGAACGCTGTATAAGTATTTCATTTGTGCCACACCTTTAGTTATTCATCAAGAAAAAAAATGAAAGCAGCATAACGCAGTGAGTCAATAAATGTAATCCTTCTACGCCGAGAAGATTTTTCTAATTATGACATCCTTTGTATTGGTGGGGTTGGAGCGCACACACACATTTGTATATACCCTCATACTTTATCATTATAATTGTTCTTTTGTAACATGCTTAATACCAGAGATTGGTTTCTAAGCGCAGAAACGGGTTTCGAACCCCTGTGTTGCGCTGCGTCCAAGACAAACGTGTTTCCCCGGAGCTATGTATTTCCTTAAATAAATAATTACATAAGGTGCAAAGTCGTTGGCATAACCTGATATACTAGTTACTCACAGAATGACTCAGTATTATCTTTAGACCTTGATAGAAGTGTTGGCGCAGCATGGGTTCTGTTGAATTAGTTTAATACTGTACAGTGCTGTGGATGGTCACGTTCTGTCTGGCATTATCGAAATATTGTCCAAAGAACCACATATAATGAAATAGGGAAGGCATAAGTATTTAATGTGCTTGCCCCGTTTAAAATATGTCGTAGAAGTCTGCAGTAACCCCCCCCTGCAGGGATGGGTGGCCGTTGGCTGTGGCGGGAGGCGAGGTGCCTCCGGATCCAGGTCCTGATTGGCCGGGACCCTTGTCTGTTCCACTGGCGGAGCCTCCTCTCAGAGTAATGCTAGTGCCCGGCGCCGTGGCCTCGGATGCACTGTGAAGGCCTCTGGACGCCATTCGTCATGAGGCCGTGCCTGCGATGGCTCTGCTGCCTCGGGTAATGGCCCCCCTCGGCCTTGGCAGGCTTCGCGACTACCGATCTCATTTTCACGGGCCGGGAAATGCATCCCCTGGTGCCCACCTATCATTCGGAAGGAGTTAAAAAAAAAAAAAAGCTGTAAGGGGGCCCGACGGTAGCCATGGCAACCAACCAGACGATAAATAGATCAATGCGCCGCGCTGCCGTTTGATCTCCAGGCGGCGAGGCCCACGTCGCGGGGATGCGTCTGGTGTGCGCCATCGTGGCCTTGGATCCGTCAAGGAGTTACGAGGCGACTCCTCTTGTGTGATGTGTGGGAGCCCACGCAGCCCTCTAACGGATTGCCCCGGTAATCTGCGCCTGCCCAGCGTTTTCCAACGCCATTCTTTATATGGGGGGCAGAATATCGAAACACCCGCGCCGAGTTCCGGCAGCTATTCAATGGGCTATGCCCCTAATGCTGGCCGTCACAAGCATGGTGTCTGAGCATTGTTTATTCTGAAGGGACTCTTAACGATTCTGGGCAAATCGCTTCCTCTTCCTGTGCTTCAAATGATAAGCATACAGAATCCAAAACGGCTGGTAGCTGTTTAGCTCCTGCTTGTAGCCCGGAAGAGCTTGGCTTCAAAGGCTCGCTTCTAGGAGCTACTTTTACTCCCAGGGCCAATTGGTGCCATACAAACATACCTATGGGACATTATATCCAGGCGCTCTGGAATGTATGTGAGGGATTCGCCCTAAGTAACCCAGCGTAATACAGACATGGACCCCTTGCTTGCTGTGCTTGGAGAGGCTCAGCTTCACCTCACTGATAAGGCCCGACTAGGCCGAAACACGTGTCTGTGGTGGCTGATAGTACTGCCGTTGTAGGTGGGACAAAGACTGATATGCAAACAAGTATTTTTCCTCTGTGAAGGGTACAGTGAGTTAAATGTGGACATAGACCCTCCTAAGTCGAATACATTCATAGAACAGCGTATTTGACCCATGTTCGTTCTCAGTAGAGGGGCTCCCACACTCCTTTGTAACTTTATATTTAAAGGAGCGTTCATGCATATCTAGAGGACATTTAAAACATAATGGGCCTCATTACAAGCCTGGCGCTCCCGACATAATGGTGCCGGTAGCAACATACCAGTACCCTTTCTGGACCGCCAGACGACGAGAATGCCTGCGGGGGCCGGTGCTCCCAGCAGGTCTGACCTGCTGAGAACACTGGCCCCTGCCGGCATTGGTTTTCATGGAAGCACTGTTAGCAACGGTGCCGGTGTTTCTATGTCCCCATTCCTGTGGAGTCCTATGTCACTCCACTGGAATGGAGACTTACACTTTCCACCGTCTGACATCCCGGGCCGCTGGAACTTATAATGTCCCGTTGGCACCAGAATATCAGGCAGCGGAACAGTGTTACGAGGTCAGCGGCAATCCGCCGGCGGGTTACCGCCAACCTTTTAATGAGGCCCAATGGGTCTTATGTAAGGGAGAAAAGGTCCCAAATAGCAGTAACATTTTCGGCTTCGTATGTACTAAGTAGCTCCTTGTTCTCCTTGCTCTCCAGAAGTTGCTCCTGCTTATTGGTTGATATTGGTTGATAGCTTAGACTCAGGAGCAACTTTTAGCTCGCTCTGATCAAAACTTTATTTTGATAACTCAATATGTGTTATGTAAATCCTACTGTATAGGGTCCTGTCTAGTACTGACCGATTGGTCACGTCTTCGAGTGTTAGATTAAATCCGGAGGGTGCCCTATCTAGACAAATCCGAACATACCGGGGCCTAAAGGCAGGGTGCATTCTGATGCCGGCACTATTTAATTTGTTTCTCTCAGAACTGGGGGGTAACCTTAGCTAAAGCCAGGTTTTTTCCACTGGCCAATACGCTGGCTATTATATTCTGATGATTTGGTGCTACTTGACCAAACCCCCGTGGGCCTCCAACGACAATGGACTGGTTTAAATGCAGAGGCGGAGGAAAACGACATAGTGGTAAATTTAGCTAAATCGAAATTGTTGCTGCTGGGTTCTGCTAAGAAACAACAATATGTGCCTCATTTTTTAAATAAAAACATTGCTTTGGAGAGGGTATCTTCTTTTATTGATCTGGGCTTTTGTTTGACAGGGAGTATGAACAAGGCTCCCAGATTAGATTTGTTAAAGCATAAAATGGCTGCCCTGGCCGGCCAAGGTTTGAGGGTGAACAACACATTTGGACGATATTCTTTATTGCCCTTAGTCCAATTGTATAAAATGAAAGTGCTATCTACAATCACATATGGGCAGAGAGTATTTTTACACCCACTCCCGGTACGCGGGCAATCATAGAGGGGTCATTTTGGAAGAAAGCACTGAGGCTACCCAAAGGGGTCCTGGTTTCATGTATCCGCTTTGAGCTAGGGCTTCTGTCGCTCAAGGCTGTGATTCAATGCAAGTTGATATCATTTTATATGAAATGCTTGATACCACCAAGTAATTCCTTACTTTGAATTTAGGCTTAAGATCTAAAAAAGAGAAGGTATTGCTAGTTTGGGAGTAGCATTGTCTTGAGCGTATTACAAACGTAGATGCTAGTAAACAAATGCTAACTGAGAATACGACTGCGGTGAAGCAGAACATTTGGTGGAAAGACTGGGTGGATACAGGTTGGCAGCGCAGGAAGTTTAAACTAGTTTTTAAGAGTGCGGCTGAACCTCTATCATAATAAGGAGGCACTGGGCCCGTGTTTGAAACTAGACCGCAGTGCATGCATTTTTCGCTTTTGTGGAGAGCCGAGGGCAATAGAATCGCAACATAATCTTTTGATCTTCTGCCCCGCTCTCCTTCACTTAAGGCGCACGCATCTCAAACAATTGGCGGCCCGATATATCACGCGCCCAGCAGAAGATTGGTGGTCAATCGTGCGCAGTGGTGCAAATACTGATATCGTTCTGGCGACTCTTAGATTTTTAAAGGTTGTTTTCCCGATAGATAATAATAATAATTTAGCATTTATATAGCACTACAAACCCTCCAGTATCTGAGCGCTGCTTATTATTACCAACGGTGTGTGGTGCTCATTTGTTGACCTCGGAAGGATGAAAGGCTGAGTTTGGCCCTTCTGGGATTTGAACATACGTCAGCAGGCTCTTTACAGATGTCAAAGGGAGCGCTCATCTCGCTGTGCTATCAGTTCTTAACATATTGTATTAGGAATATCTTGTAAAAATCTTAAAGTTTGATAATTATTTCATAGGGACCATTTATTGGATTTTATAATAATCAACTGTGTTTATTGTATTTATATGAATTATAGATTTTATATGGCTGTACTTGATGTTTCGTTTAAGTGAAAAGGATTATGAAAACTGTGCACTAGTACCTTTGGGCGTTCCTATGCGCAGAATGGGATTACCAATACATGATCTCAGGCCCAAATAACTGGACAGACTCAAAGAACATGGCAAAATACTACTTTATTATCAACTCAAAAAAGTACGGAAATCTGGCAAACAACAAATTGTAGCTCACACACTCGCAGTGCATTTTAGTTCTACAAAAAGGCTTTATACCTCAATGTATGTCAGCTATGACGTCATCCTACATGGCGACTTTATACCTCAATGTACGTCAGCTATGACATCATCCTACATGTCAAATAAAACCTATCCGACGGAGGGATTTGTTAGGGCAACTTGTCAACGTATAGTTTCTATAAGTGTTAGTAACATAATTGCCTGCTTCTCTTCTGGCAGGCGTACCTTGCACTCTCCTCTATGTATAATACAGATTATAATGATAATGATGTTTTATTTATATAGCGCCTTAATCCAAAGCACTTTACAGAGCACATATTTACATACAATATCACCCAACTGAAATTGGTACTCATTTATCGACGTCGGAAGGATGAAAGGCTTGCTGGGATTCGAACCTGCGATCCCACTGAGCTATCTTACGTTAGCAGCATAACCACAGCGGATTGGCTTTTGCAACACTGTATGCTCACCGTTGTATAGTCCCTTACGATTGGTTGGCATTCTCTCCCAACCTTGGACATTTGGCTTGTTAGCAGCACATAAGCAAAACGAAACCCTGGTGCAGAGAACAACGTCAGACCACTGCCCACTTACCCAATTAGTCTACCAACTCTCATCAGCCAAGCCTTCAGCCCAGGCCTCTTCTGTGTACTTGATCTTGCTGGATGTTCTCTTCTCTGGAACTTTAAAGCAGATTAAAGTACATCAGTAAATATGGGTAGGCTACTACCTAATTGAGCTTATACCTGATTATAGAAAATAGACTTTTTGTACAAATCAGAATTGTTCATAACAGTCAGGGAGGCAGGGTTTGGAAAACACGCCTGGACTGGCAAACTGACACTAGCCCTGAATCATGAATGCTTAAGTAAAATAGAAAAGGATGACCATGTGCCCTATTCCCTCCAATTATAAATCATTTGTATACAAAGCAGAAGCAGTGTTCCGCTTGTGATACGGATCGCCGTGAATGCCTCCGTTTGGAGAAGAGAGTTCCCACAGGCTCTGTTTAATTGTTGAAATCTTCTGGCAGGAAAATAATTTGTTTTAGAACTTTTGAACTAAGTGCCAATCCCTCATGGGGGGCCATGGAATTGGTGTGCCTAACATTATGATTGGATTATAAATTACCAGTACTAGTGGCGAGAGGAGGCCCTTCATTGGACATATCAGGAATTAAATCTGGTTTTGACATTTAAGAACATTTAGGAAGAGCTATTGAAACAGCTAGATATTTCTTTGAAAATACGTTTTTATGGTATAGTTACCCTCAAGACAGAACTTGCATATTTAAGAGTTTGGTACGAGACTACTAGGACACAGAGAATATTATAGATTTCAAAGAACAAGCAGGAGAGTCATTCATTATAGCTGGTGTTAGCATATGCCAGCCACTCCAAAAGAACACCCTGAAGAAGACCTGATAGTAAAGGTTGAAACACGTGTTCTCAACAATCGATTAAAGAGAAATGTCTTGCTTATAAATTCAGAACATTGCTTCTGTTGTGTATACAAATGATTTATAATTGTAGGGTATAGCGCAAATGGTCATTCTTTTCTATTTTATTTGAGTTAAGGTACATCATTATCTTCGTCTAGAGGTTATGAATAGGCCTTGTTTTCTTTTCGTGTGAAGAGACCATGATTTTCTCCATCTTGCATTTATAGTTAGTGCTATTTGATTCAATTATCCTGGGTGTCATTACCCTCTTCGGCCTATGGAGACTTGGTTGCTCCGTCCCTCATATGCTTTCTGCATCTTTAATTGTCCAATACTTGGCATTCATAATTGTTCGCTCATTTACTTAACCTAAGAGAAATATTTCCTTTGTACATTGCTTATCCTCGTTGACTCCCTTTGTACCCCACAATTGCTTCTTGCTATGGCATCCTTGATCGCTGGCCAACAGCTATTCTTTGTTCATGCACACATTTGTATTCCCAGCATCTGTCATCTCTGCAACCCTGGTCTCCTGCAAGCTTCTTGCTTACTTTTATTCAGAGCCGACATCCAGCTTTTTAACATGGCCGCTTGACCCATGTTATATTTTCTACTGCAGCAAGATTCTATATGACTCATCTACCTTGTGTTTCTGCGTACATACATTTACTACTCATCTGGTTACTTATCTTCTTCGTTTATATGGTTGCTTCTCACTCGTATACATGTTTACTTTATTTCTTCAATCAGTTACATCTTCATTCTTTAAGTTTTTATATAGTTTCTGTGCATCATCATGTTTTCTCCTTATGACATCACTTTGCACCTGTCAGATTTTCTTTACAACTCTTCGATGATTATTGGTGTCCGTAAATTTCTTGCTACCACGTCAGTTCGAGGGTACATTCGGTATGGTTGCCTGAGTGCATAACGTCTCTGATATACTCAATGCAGAATTGGAATTATATCTGGTGTCATGCACAGTATCTTCTTGTTCTTCATCCAGTATGTCGGAGTTGAGGGGGAGGGTTCTATTAATGACGTACACATCTGCTTCTCTACAAAGCTGACTTCACTAAATAAATGAATACAAATAAAAAAAGTACTGACCCAATTAGGCATTTCCATCTGATTTCCATATACCAATCAATATGGTTGCTATAGTCAGGTCTCAAGTGGATCCATCACACTCCATTGTTCTTTTTGCATAACCTAATGTTTGAGATTCTCTGGTTACAATGAATGTTCTCTCTGTAGCATGGTGATGCTCTGTTGAACATTGCGGGTGCTGTATCAACTATCTCAAGAAAATGAAACATGTAGGATTTGGATTTGATAGGTAGGCCCATTTAATTTAATTTTCTTGATGGATCTACAGGGTTATATAATTAACATTGATCAACTTACCTTGCCAGACTCTTTATCTCCTCACCTGTCTCCTTCACTTCATATCCCAACCTCTACTGTACATCTGCCATGTGTTTGCCTCTTGTCCACTTCAGCACCAAGTGACAATTATTTTTATGATGTGTCCTTTAAAAGGAAAGTCAGCTAGACAGCCGTTTTTCATGGGGGTTCCCATGCTGACATCAGTTTGGAGTCTCGGTTCACCTGCCTTTTTCCTGAGCTGGTCTACATCCTTCTTGCTACCAATAGTCAAAATGTTTTATTCTGGTTTGCGATTCTGACGTGGCTTTGCCTGAGTAGCGCATGTTAATGGTAATGACAATCTCTGGTGTATATACAGATAATACACAGCATGGCAGGTGGTATGAAAATATGGCTCACTTGTAAAAAGATGCCCCTTTCCTTGAACTTAGTATCAGTTCTATAGCTACTTTAAGTATTTAGATTTGCCATAGTATCTGGAGACCATGCAAGTGGCAATGGTGTACGGTATAAATACAGATAATTGCACAGGGGCAACGTGCTGGTCTTGGAAGCAAGTGTAACGCTCACCTGAACTCTCCGGGGACCTTCTGGACCTCAAACTGACTTCTACTTTCCTGGGAGCTAACACGGAATTTCTGTGGAGAAAATAACAATATTCCCTTCCTTAGTTTTCTTCTTAAATAGAAAGAACACATTTGTAACTATAGGACCAGCAAAGGCTCACCTTGGAATTTAATATGTTGAGCTCTCCATCCTGTTCATACAGGGGCGCAAGTCCTGAAGATGGGACATAGGAGAATGTTTCTTTTTATTTTATTTTTTGGAATAGGGGAAGAGGCTACTAGGCTCAATATTGGCGGGCAATATTCACTGAGAATAGGAATGTTCAAAATGAAGGTTACCCCTATCCTAATATAACCTAAAAAGGGAAAGGTTTGCTGTGGTGTGAGGCGTGTGTGACAATGCAGACTGGAGAGCAGTGACAAACTATTATCTCTGACTAGAACACACCTTCAAGGCAAACTCCACAATCTGGCAAGAACCCGCTAATGACAGCGTAATACCATAGAATGCGTAAGGTAGCCTAATAACAATTATACACAATTCGAAGTATTTGATAAGGTAACACAACGAAGCAAATACATTCGTATATCACTAGGAGTACTTGCGTCAGAGAAGCAGCAAACTGACTGTGAGGTGAGAAGATCGCTATGACCGGACTCCAAACTACGGACTGTGACTGAAGCGGAGCAAACAGGCTGTGAGGAGACCGCTATGACAGGACTCCAAACTACGGACTGTGACTGAAGCGGAGCAAACAGGCTGTGAGGTGAGGAGACCGCTATGACAGGACTCCAAACTACGGACTGTGACGGAAGCGGAGGCGGCTGCACAGGGAATACAGGAAAGGAACTGAGAACTAGTAATTAGTTACTAACGGAACTACGGTAAATGTCTGTGGACAAGGAATATTTTAACTGTGACAGAAATCGGAGGTACGCGGCGAGCGTTCCATCTGTACTCAGACGAACGACGCGAAGCGCGAGTCTCCTGATGGGCGGGGCTTAAATAGCCGGCAATGAAAACAACTAGACCCGCTAGCTAACTGACTCAGAGGCACCACCTAGCGGCCATTAAGGAAACCCCAACCAACCATTAACATGAGGGAATTAGAATCAATTAACCAGCTAAGGCAACATGAATTCCCATATGAACCTGTATCTCCTAGGACTAAAATGGGAACTTAACCTGTGATCATGACAGTACCCCCCTCAAGAACTCTCCTCCCGGTTTATTGGGGTGATTCTGATGAAATCTCCTTAACAATCTAGTGGCATGTATGTTTTCTTTAGGTTCCCAAGATCGATCTAAGGGACCATAGCCCTTCCAGTCAACCAGATAAAAAACCTTATGTCTGACAACCTTGGAGCCTAAAATGTCCTTCACTTCATATTCACATTGATTGTCTTCAAATTCAATGGGAGCAGGAGCTGGTTCTAAACAAGTATCTTGTTTTACTGGTTTCAGTAAAGACACATGAAAAACTGGATGAATTTGCATCCTCCGAGGAAGGGTCAATTTCATTGCCACTGGGTTGATGATGGCTTCAATGGAGAACGGACCCAAAAATCGGGGAAGAAATTTCTTTGAACCTTTCAACATCAAATTTCTGGAGGATAGCCACACAGATTCTCTGACTTGAAACTTAGGAGCTACACATTGATGGCGGTCAGCAAACTTCTTCTGACTTTCCTTGGCTGCAGATAAGCTAGCTTGAGCCCTAGTGTGGGCCGTAGAGATGAATTCATGGAGAGTCTTCACAGCAGGCATCTATAAAGGTTCTGGAGGATCAAAAGCAGAAGTTCGAGGATGTCGGCCAGGTAATGTATAAAATGGAGTAAGCCCAGTAGAGGAATTAGTTGAATTGTTGTAAGCATATTCAGCCACCCACAATATATCCAACCAAGAATCTTCTGTTTGGTGAAGCATACAACGCAAATACTGTTCTAGAGTCTGGTTAGTGCGCTCCGTTTGACCATCGGTTTGGGGATGATGACTGGTGGATAATCGAACATCAATCTTGGCCAAGGCACAACATTTCCTCCAAAATTTAGAAACGAATTGGCTACCTCGGTCTGAGATTACAATGGAGGGAAAACCATGTGCCTTAACAATGTTCTCCAGAAATATCTTGGCCAATCCAGAGGCAGTCGGAAGTCCTTGGACTGCGATAAAATGTGCCATCTTGGAGAATAAGTCAACCACCACTAGAATGGTGTCAAAACCCCTACACGGAGGAAGATCGGTAATGAAATCCATTGACACAGTATGCCAAGGACTCAGTGTTACATCCAAAGTTTGAAGAAGACCGGCCAGTCTTTTCTTTGTGTTCTTATTTTGTGCACAGTTTCCACAGGTTTGAATAAATTGCATGACATCCTTGCGCCACGTAGGCCACCAGTAGTGTCTCTTGATTTTTTCCAAAGACTTTGTGACCCCTGGGTGACCCTCAATCAGGGAGCTATGGTAGTTTGCAATTACTTGTCTTCTCAGTTCTTCCGTAGGTAGATACAAGCGATTTTGATAATGAGGTATATTCTCCTGTAGGGTGAATTGATCGCCTCGATCAGTCCAGGCAAGCAACTCCCCAGGAACCAAATTCCTCTTGACTTCCTTCAGTAGTTCTTCATAGAAAGGGTCTGAAGTATTTAGTAATCCTAAAACCCTTTCTCCAGCAATGATGTTGTTTGAAACTTGGGGAACAAAGGTCTCGTCTTCAATGCCAATTCGGGACAAGGCATCAACTTTCCCATCACGGACTCCTGGCCGAAAGGTGATGACAAAGTCGTACTCTGCGAAGAATAAAGCCCATCGCAGTTGTCTAGCCGATTGGGCCTTGACTGAGCAGAGATACTGCAAGTTTCGATGGTCAGTAAGGATGGTGACCGTGTGTTCAGCACCTAGCAAATAATGTCTCCATTCTTTTAAGGCGCACTTGATTGCCAACAGATCCTTGTCTGTAATTGTATAATTTCATTCCGCAGCTGACATTTTTTTCGACCAGAACGCCACTGGGTGCAAAACTTGAGTCTGTGGATCTCGTTGTGACAAAACAGCCCCCATGGCAGCACTAGAAGCATCTGTCTCTACAATGAAAGGTAAGTCAGGATGAGGATGTCTCAATATAGGAGCCTCTGTAAACTTGGACTTGAGAGTCTGAAACGCAACTGTGGCCTCTGGGGTCCATGCAAACATCTGGTTCTTCTTTAGCAATGACGTGATGGGATGAACCAACTGCGAGAAATTTTCCACAAATGTTCTATAGAAATTTGCAAAGCCCAAAAAACTTTGGACTCCTTTCACAGAAGTTGGAACCGGCCATGATAGAATTGCCTCCACCTTACGAACATCCCTCTTAACTCCTTGAGAGGACAGCACAAAACCTAAAAACTCTACTTCAGAAACATGAAATGAACATTTTTCCATTTTCACTTAAAGGGAGTTTTTTCGCAATTTCATCAAAACCGCCGAAACGTGATTCACATGCTCAGAGGGGTTTGCTGAAAAAATTAGGATATCGTCAATGTAGACTACTGCGCAGACATCAAGTAGATCTTTCAAAACTTCATTCATAAAGCACTGAAACGCAGCTGGAGCGTTGCATAACCCGAATGGCATGACTTGGTATTCGAAGAGGCCATATTTTGTGCGAAATGCAGTTTTCCACTCGTCGCCTTCCTTAACTTGGATTATGTGATACACCCCTCTAAGATCCAGCTTGGTAAATATCTGGGCTCCTTTAATTTGGTCTAACAAATTTGAAATGAGAGGAATAGGATATCGATTCTTGACAGTAATCTGGTTGAGTGCGCGGTAATCGATACAAGTTCTGAGATCGCCTTCTTTTTTGTCGACAAAAAAAAGAGGCGAAGCAGCAGGAGACTTAGAGGGTCGAATGAAACCATTGGCTAAGTATTGGTCTAGGAATTTCTTCAGGTGACAATCTTCTTACTCCGTTAACGAATAAATTCGACTACACGGAATTTCACTTACAGGAAGAATATCAATTTGACAATCATAGGGTCGATGTGGAGGAAGCTCCTCGGCCAATTTCTCTTCAAAGACGTCTCGGAATTCTGCATACTCGGGAGGGAGTAGGCCTATTATTCCTAACGTTGAAACAGAGACCTTCTTCATAAAGCGGGAATCTTCCTGGGAGTTTGTCTTGCAGCAAAGTTCTCTACACTCATCAGCAAAGGTCAGAGACCGAGTTCGCCAATCAATCCTTGGATTATGTTTCTCCAACCAGGGCAAGCCAAGTATAATTTGGAGTTGGGGAGCACTAATTAGGTCGAACGTGATTCTCTCTAAATGTTTCCCCTGACAACACATAGTAAGGTTTGCCGTGCGTTGAGTAACAGGACCTGAAGCCAAAGGCGTACCATCAACTGCTGATACATTTTCAGCTTCGTGCTTGTTCACACGAGGAAAACCCATCCTAGTTGCCAAATCGATATCCATATAAGTACCGACTGCACCACAATCGATGTAGGCTTGCAAAGTCTGCATTCTGGTGGGCTGTTCTATACTGGATAAAGTAATGGGAAAAACAAAGTGTGAGGTCACCAAACCTTTTTCCATGCTCGACAAGTTGACCTCTACACTTGTCGGGCACTGGAGTTTTCCGAATTCAAGTCCTTCTTGTCTGGGTTAACGCCTCCAATAGGCTTCCGGGAAGGTTTAATAGGACACTCTTTGAGAAAATGACCAGCCTTACCAAAGTAAAGACACAACTGTTGCTGGCGTCTCTTGTCTCTTTTAGCTTGTGATATCAGTCCTCTAACGGCTCCCAACTGCATGGGTTCAACAGAACTCTCAGAACTGGCTCTCAACTGACTTTCCTTGGGGCGCACAAAATAAGTTCTGTTTTCAGAGCGAGAGCGATCCACCCTTCTGTCTTGCAATCTCTGATCAAGTTGTACAGCTAAATCAATAAATTCTGCAATTACTTCTGGAGGGTTCACCACCTGAGCCAAGACGTCTTTCAATTCATTACGGAGTCCTCTCTGAAATAAGGTGGTTCTTTTCTCTGTGGGCCAATTTGTTTCTGCCACCAATCTGTTAAAGGTTGCTACATACGCCAAAAATACCTGGTTACCTTGGCAAAGAGAAAGTAACTCATTATCTAGAGCCTGACCCTGAGCATGACGTGCAAACAATTTCTCCATCTCCTTCTGAAAGTCTGAAAGATTTCTCAAAATCGGATCATCCCTGTTTACTAACGGAATTGACCAATCAGCGGCATAACCACCCAAATAGGATAATGTAAACGCTACCTTAGCCTGATCAGAAGGAAATACCCCAGGGCGACAGAGAAAATGAAGCCGGCATTGGTTAAGAAAAACCGCAAACTTCTTAGGATCTAATAGAAAGCGTTCAGGAGGAGCTAAGGGGATATTGCCGGGAACAATTACTTGAACTGGTGAAGGAGGCATGACTGAAACAGTGGCAGAAGCGCTGGCAGGAGGCAAAGGAGTTTGACCCGCTTGGGCTTGCCACATCTGGCGAGCTAAATCATCAGTGCGATTCCGGATAACAATTAATTCTCGCCGGAGAGCACTGGTTTCAGAGCGGGCTGAATGGACCTCAGCTCTTAGTTCCCCCAATAACTGGGCCAACTGGTCTACTTCTGGAGTTTCCATAATGTCCAGGCAGAATATTTTTCGAAGCCGGCTTCGTGTTCTGTAACGCTCACCTGAACTCTGCGGGGACCTTCTGGACCTCCAACTGACTTCTACCTTCCTGGGAGCTAACACGGAATTTCTGTGGAGAAAATAACAATATTCCCTTCCTTAGTTTTCTTCTTAAATAGGAAGAACAAACTTGTAACTATAGGACCAGCAAAGGCTCACCTTGGTATTTAATATGTTGAGCTCTCCACCCTGTTCATACAGGGTGCAAGTCCTGAAGATGGGACACAGGAGAATGTTTCTTTTTATTTTATTTTTTGGAATAGGGGAAGAGGCTACTCGGCTCAATATTGGCGGGCAATATTCACTGAGAATAGGAATGTTCAAAATGAAGGTTACCCCTATCCTAATATAACCTAAAAAGGGAAAGGTTTGCTGTGGTGTGAGGCGTGTGTGACAATGCAGACTGGAGAGCAGTGACGAACTATTATCTCTGACTAGTACACACCTTCAAGGCAAACTCCACAATCTGGCAAGAAACCGCTAATGACAGCGTAATACCATAGAATGCGTAAGGTAGCCTAATAACAATTATACACAATTCGAAGTATTTGAAAAGGCAACAAAACGAAGCAAATACATTCGTATATCACTAGGAGTACTTGCGTGAGAGAAGCAGCAAACTGACTGTGAGGTGAGAAGACCGCTATGACAGGACTCCAAACTACGGACTGTGACTGAAGCGGAGCAAACAGGCTGTGAGGTGAGGAGACCGCTATGACAGGACTCCAAACTACAGACTGTGACTGAAGCAGAGCAAACAGGCTGTGAGGTGAGGAGACCGCTATGACAGGACTCCAAACTACGGACTGTGACGGAAGCGGAGGCGGCTGCACAGGGAATACAGGAAAGGAACTGAGAACTAGTAATTAGTCACTAACGGAACTACAGTAAATGTCTGTGGACAAGGAATATTTTAACTGTGACAGAAATCGGAGGTACGCGGCGAGCGTTCCATCTGTACTCAGACGAACGACGCGAAGCGCGAGTCTCCTGATGGGCGGGGCTTAAATAGCTGGCAATGAAAATAACTAGACCCGCTAGCTAACTGACTCAGACGCACCACCTAGCGGCCATTAAGGAAACCCCAACCAACCATTAACATGAGGGAATTAGAATCAATTAACCAGCTAAGGCAACATGAATTCCCATATGAACCTGTATCTCCTAGGACTAAAATAGGAACTTAACCTGTGGTCATGACAGCAAGACCACGCAGAGCAGCAGAGGTTTGAATCCCGGATCTGCACTTAGAAACCGAACTCAGGTATTAAGCACATTATTAAAAATCAATAAAACAAAACAATAACATAAGTGTAGTCATTCAGTGGTCCTTTTGATAGAGCCAATCGCTAGCATGATGTAATTCATAGTTCATAGACACCCCTTGACTGTGTGTGTTTGTGCATGTGTGTGTGTGTGTATGTAAACAAAGCATATGACTCTAAACAGATACAAGCCCACAGAAAGACTATTATTGGTTAAGTAGTGTATTTAGAAAGAGTTATGGTTGCTACCTGGAAAAAGTAAAAGTCTACTTATGTCAGGAATGACAACGTTAAGGTTACTACCAGCACTACAAATCAACAAAAAAGTAAAGTTTACAAATGTTGGGAATGCCAATGTTAAGGCACAAGCGGGGTTCACAATGGCCAGGAGCTGTGAGCTATTTAGCTCCTGCTTGTAGACTGGGAGATCTTGGTTAGCTTGACACCTACAGTCATCGTGAGCTACATTGGATTCCCCAGGCCAACTGGTGCCACAGAAACAGAACTATGTGACATTAACCTGGGTTTTTGGCAATGTGTCTAAAGGGAATCAGGATCAATGTAGAAGACATCGAAATCATAATGGGGCATAAATAATGGACAAAATGTTATATTTTACCAATGAAGTGGAAGTTAGATTTACGACTCGCTGTGTACTAGGTAATTGTTGCCCAGGGGTAGCTCCTGCTTTCTGGGTGACGCCAGACATCAAAGAGATGCTTTTATCTCTACTCAACAAATCTGTGTGTCGATCCCTGTACAAGCACTCTGTACACATAACTATTTTCCTAATACAAACAAAGTCCACCCCACTAAAAATGAAGCCTTTACTGAGACCAATGCAGCAGTATTTCACAAGGTTCACTTTAACTATAGCGTTGATGTTTACTACCAAATATTAAAAGCTGGACACATTAACATGCACAATGGGAGGTGACGTCAAAGGAACTGAACAATTCTTAAAGTGAAATATGCAAAGTTCATTCATTTGGCTTTTCCGAATTAAAGAAAGTGCACAGGACAAAAGAGTACTTGACGTTTTAGAAAATTAATCATCACCACCGAAAAAATAAACCGATAGAAGAGATTTCCCTATGATGTTTCTGGCAAAGAATAATAGATGCACACCTTTTAAATCCCAAAATGTGCGAACAAATATTCCCTACAGAGCAAAATCCCAATATGAGACATTTCACTTGCATTTCTATTATGCTTCATGTGGTCTAGCATGTAAGAGGATAGCCTGGGAGCCTGTTGACCAGGCTTTGAGTCCTGCTTCAGGTTGTAGTGGCCGAACATGCACTAAACCAGTAATTCAACTAAAGGGAGCACAATGCAATTTTTTTAAACTCGCCCCCCCCCCACTTTTACCCTTCACTTGTGCCTGGATTTAAATAAAGTGTTGTGAAGTAGCAAGGTTGTGTGAGCTAAGGTTTAGTTTGTAGTTGGATATACTTTGGGCCTGATTCATGGAATTAATTGCATGGAAAATAGGGACTGTTTGTCGATACTTTTTTGTACTATGTGGAAACTTCGCAGAGCCTCGGCATGTCTCTGCTAGCCATTGAGCGCCTTGCGCGAGACACCACGCAGACCATGGGCGTGGCCAGCACATAGGGCAGAGTAGGGGGCGAAACTCTGAAAATGAGGAAGATCAAGGGAAAATGTGGCTTTTACTAGGGACGGCCCGCAGGCAGTCCATTGCACGCCCACAAATGCACAGAACAATACGTATTCATGGATCTGACAGCGTGACCTCTCGTCAGGGAAATGGCCACTCAAAGCCCTCATTCTATCTGCCACCCAAAGGCAGGCGTACAGACACGTGGGCATAGGATTCACCGCATGGAGGTAAGATCACATGTTGAATTTAGGGGTGCGTGCACGCAGTCTGACTTCCGATCGGAACGCCCCTGCCACGCCCCCCACAAAGCAAATGTAGCCACTAATACTTACCTATGCGTGCCCCTCAGGCACGTACTCATGCACCCTGATAACCCTGCATGGGGTCCCCCGTAGCTAAGCCAACACCCCAGTGACACTGCGTCGGGTCTCCGTAACTGCTCACAGCACCCCGACAACATGCGTATCATGTATCGTAAAAGAACCCCCGTAAACCGTTCCTACACCCTGCTACACTGTGTACGAGCACCCCTCAGTTTGATCGGAACCCCGGCTGCATACACGCATACACACCCCTAAATCCGACAGCCGATCTTACCTCTGTGCAGTGAATCCTCTGCACAAGTGTCTGTACACCTGCCTTCGGGTGGCGGATAGAAAAAGGGCTTTGCGTGGCCATTTCCCTGCCGATAGGTTGCGCAGTCAGATCCATGAATACGTATCGTTCCACGCGATAAGCGGCCGTGCGATGGACTGCCTGCGGCCCGTCCCTCGTAACAACCACATTTTCCCTTGTTCTTTCTCATTTTATGAGTCTCGCCCCCTTCCTTGCCCTATGCACAGGCCACGCCCATGCATTCCGTGGTGTCTCACGCAAGCCACTCGGCCACTCGCAGAGACATGCCAAGCCTGCGCGAAGTCCCTGCAAAGTAAAAAAAAAGTGCTGTGCATTCATTCCACGAATCGACAAACGGGATTTTGCACGCACTTTGGCCCGCAAATTCCCTGTTTACCGCACAAATAATTCCATGATTCGGGCACTTTACCTTTTTATAGGCGGTAACCTAAACTCTTTTTAAAAAACGTTTTCTTCTAGCATGCCAGAAAGAGAAAGAGAGAGGGGTGGGGAGGGGGAGAGAGAAAGAGAGAGAGAGGGAGAGAGACAAAGAGGGGAGGGGGAGAGAGAGTCTCGATGCATATTAAAAGGAACACATGCTTATTGCGCAGACTTGCGCTGGTTCCCTTTGTTAGATGATGTGTCAGGCTGCAGGTTGTCTGTCTAGGACTCTCAGTGCTCCCGCCTAGCCGTTTCCTGCTGGCTTGTATTCAGCTCGCAAAGCATCCCCTTGCATATCCCTGGCTCCCCGCAGCGGCGCATAGCAGGAGGTGATGCATTATAATGCCGTGGGAATTACAGAGCATCCCCTTTTCCCTGTCAGTTGGCAGGCAGCTCTGTCTAGCCTAATAACTCTTGCATTGAAATGTCCATTCGTCCTCAAGCTTTTTCTCATTTGAAGGCTGTTTGTTGAAACCCAAGGCCACGGCCTATTAATATACGGTGTGCGCCCGATGAGCAGGTCATTATCCCTTCCAGAATCTACCAGCGAGGCCCTCTTTGCTAAAGCGAGCTGCTGTCTGCCTCTCTAGGAACAGATCAATAACAGCCCTTGTATCTGCTATCGGGCTGTAATTGCCTGTATCCGCGGATGCCTGGCCTGTTCTTCTAAATGGCCCTGTACAGTTTATGGGAATGTTAAAAAAGAAACCACATATAGGCTGTATCAGGTAAAATTTCATTGCTGATGTCAATATTTCTAAAAATAAAAGAGAGACCTCACATTGTTGCAAAACCGGGCAAGATCCCCAGCCAGCCTCCCTCAACCCAGGATTGTTCAGATTGTAAAAAGAATTGATATCACAGATAGCCTCTATGCATTAAACGTATTGTCACAGTATTCTGTAAACAATCCAAAAATCAACAGGCCTTCTTATGAGGATGACAGTAATGGCAAAACATGCAGTAGTTCCAAATACCGCCATTTTATCACTCCGCCAGATTATGGGTTTGGAAACATATAGGGTATGAAAACCGCCACCCACAATGGTGAAAATAGGGTAGGAGGTATTACCACATATATGACCACATACTGGCACTCTAAAATGAAGTCTTGTGAGACTTCAGAATGGGGAGTAATTGAAATCCATAATTAGGCATTGAATTACTGCTACCACGGGCAGTAATGTTATGATATGATAGGTTACTTATAACGTGCTTAATACCCAGAGGTTTCAAAGTGCAGACCCTGGGATTGAACCTATGTTGTTCCGTGCCGTCTTGCTTCCAAGACGAGCATGGTGCCCCTGAGCTATCCTCCCAAGCTTATGTTAATTCAGTTTGGCGGTATTAGCACTGATAATACCGTAAAACTCGTAATGAGTCACAAAACTCTTCGTGCGTGATGCTTAGTGATGGGATCAGACAGTTTGCAATTGTTCCAAATCCTACTCTGCAAGGGAGCCCACTTGGTGAGCATATGTGCAGCAGTTGTGCACACTATCTGGAGCTTGCAGTTTCTTGCTGTGTTAGAACTCAAGTATCTGTATGTGCTTGTTCCGCAGATTGAACTCCAACATTGGGTCTCATTCTAAGTCTGGTGCTCCGGAAATAAGGAGGCTGGTAGCAACGTACTGGCACCCTTTTGGGACCACCAGACACAAAAATGCCTGCAGGGTTAGCAGCGGTGCTGGTGCTTTCGTGTCCCCATTTCAGTGGGAATGGGGGCTTAAAGTTCCTGCCACCTGACAACCCGGGCCACCGGGACTTCCTGGTGGCCCCGAGATATCAGGCGACGGTACGGCTGTTAGGGATTTTCCAGCAACCCCAGAATGAGGCCCATTCTCTCTTCCATGCCACGGTCCGGATGCAGCGTTACACAAGGGTATGGTTGTTGCTCTTTCTGGTGACTTGTTGCTTTCACCTGTTAGGTCCCACCTGCAGTCTATGCTCACTAGGATTGAAGTTTGAGTTTTGAGCATATGCAGTGATGGTTTCCACAACATTGCACACAGCTTGTCAGTGCACGCGAACAGTTGTAGACTGGGGGGGCATCATTTATGCTCCCGTCGACCAGTCACTTTCTTGGTACTTTTTTAAATGTGTACAACACTGCACCAATGTATGGATGGTGCCACTACGAGGCTTACTGAGATTAGGTTTTCCCTGTTGCAATATTGGTCCAAAATGGTGGGACAGACTGAGTCTGAGCTGATTTGATGTTGACTTTCTATTTCATTCGGCTGCGGGTTAATCTCATGCCGCCCGCCCCCAATTTTAGCAGACGAGGGAACTAAAGAAACCTTCTAAAGGGAGAAGCAAAGGCGTGAAATTTGAATCATGTAGTCAATGCTGAGACCAGCTCCATCTTTGTTTCCGCTCAGCAGGGAATCCATTATAATATCTGTAAAGGCGCGCTGCTCGTTGCCCGGGCGCTGGGATGCTGCCGGTGTGAGTGATAACGCGGGGATCTATAGGCAGGACGGCTTCAAATCCTAGTTCTCCTTAGCCTAATTATTTTGATAGGGAAAACTACCACCAGGTAACCATTTCAATGCAGTCCGCACACAGTTAGGTTCTATGTTAAAATATCCCATGAACAATACCCCATAGTAAATACCAAGCAGTAAATATGAAGAGTAAAAGAAATAAATTTTAAATTAAAAGTAGTTTCATTATTACTCATGAATAAAGTTAAATATAAGTATTGAAGTGATCCCTAATATTCCAATGTAAAAATTGAATTTCTGTGCTAAGCATGTTTTAAAAAAGGGGGGAACATATACACTGTACATGGACATGTTAAAAGAGGAGAACTTTGTATCCTGGGACCTTCTAATGCTTTGCCTTAAACAACTCAGCGTCAGCGAATATAGTGTTACAATGAACACATGGGGAAGCCCTGCACCCCCGAATGTTCTTCATGTACTGCCACTTTAAGACCTGAACCTTTGCACCCGTTTCTCACTTTTTTGAAGTTACACCTTTGAAATGTTTCTTTTTACCTTCATTATTATTATTTTTAGAAAATAATTCTATGTTGTAGGGGCGTTTTTCATTTTTGGATATGCTGCCATTGAAGACTACATTCAATTCGTTTGTTTTACGGCGGGTATTTGTGTCATTCTAACTGTATACCACGAATGCCACCGATAATGCGCAAACCAGGACGATGAGCAACAGTCACTGCAATAGTTTAGCATGAAATACCTGTCTCTGCAGGCAATACCGGACTCCTGAGAACAAACCAAAGAGTAGGCTGCTAAGGGGGGCCAATGGCACGTCACCACTGCGGCTGGCTGCTAATATAGCACAACTGCTCCCCCCCACCTCCCTGGGCCATCTTCCCTGAGGGCAGCCCAGCCCTGCGGAAACAACTCCTGACCTCTGCGGAAGTTGTCAGCTCCAGGAAGCCATGGATATAGGGACGCTTTACCAAATAAGAAAACATAAGTAAAGTCACAAAAACGGCTCACTTCCCTGTATTCTCTAAAGACACAAATAGCATCGTGCAGTAGCATGCTCACCGTACACCCCCCACACAGATCCACCGAGCTGCGAACAAAGATCCCTCACGAATCGCCCGATCATTCCTAAGACACATTCAGATGCAGTTTCTCGTGTAAATTCCTGGATCAAATCTTCTCTTGGCTCTTTGGGAAGCAGTCAATGGGCAGGTCACTCAACTAGGAATGTAGACATGAGGGAAGTTACAAAACAAATGCCACTCACTTCAGACATCAAAATGGGTCGGCCAGCACAGGACTGCTGCCAAGCAGGTGCGGCGCTCCAGCTGGGCAGATCTTGTACCCTCTTCGCCTAACCCTGCAGGTCGCTGCAGCTGGCTTTCCTCTTCCTCACGCAGTCATTTCAGATTTGGATGCATGGATGGCATATGCCTTGGCAAGCCCAGGACATATCCCTGGTGGGTGGATTGGGCAATCTAAACACATTCAATCCAATTTAGCCAAAAACTACGTCGGACTGAGAGCACATCTTGGCCCATCACACAACCCATTGTACACCTAAAGGGTAGTGCAAGATCAGCCCGCTAAAATACAACTGGAACATTACTGGCATCTCAGCCTTACACCGCCAATTCCATGCTCTTACGTTTCGTCAAACTATATAAGTTGAGTCTACGCACACCCAACCTTTAACAAATTCCCACGCCACTCCGCCTTACTGCCTTTCCTTATCTACTTCTACTATGTGATTCCTGCTCTGAATTTCTCCAACTTCCTCTCAACCCAACTCCTCATCCTCACACCGCAGACCAAGACTTGGACATCCAAGCTGGGGCACAATACGTAATATCAACATGGACAAAACATCAGCACAGGGAGTCCACTACGCTGGTAACAAGTGCAGATCGAATTCCTAATACATTCCATACAAAGCTAGCATGATGCTCTTAGCCTAAGGCCAATAACGCGTCTAGGAAATAGGAAGTTGTGGAAATCAGGCCAATTTCTAACAGCGGCGTTTCGAGATTGGTATAACGACGCTTAATGGGACTAAGATATTCGCTAGAGGTCCTCTGTGCAGGTATCAATGTGTCAAACATTAGACTCAGTGGGCCTCATTACGAGGTAGGAGGTAGCCATAGCGCTATTAACGCCATGGCTACCCCCTTACCGCATTCCGAGTCCGGGTTCTCGGAATTGGGACTTACCGGGTCATTCCAACCTTGGAGGACCGGGTAAGTCCCCATTCTGAGAACCATTCCCCATTCCCATTCGAGCCCCCATAGGGCTCAATGGGAATGGGGATGGAGCTAATAACGGGCCCGCTAATAGCGGACCCGTCATTAGCTCCCCAGTCCCGTAGCGGCTCCCCCTAAGGGCGCCTGGTAAAACCAGGCGCCCATAGCGGGACCCGCTAATGGACCTCGGAATACAGAGGTAAGGGGTTACCGGCACCCTTACCGATGCCGGTAACCCCTTACCTCCAACCTCGTAATGAGGCCCAGTAATTCCATTTTGAACAAAATGAAAAGTATTTTAAATTAAATCCTAATAATAATAAAAGTAGTACGTTAATCCAGGTCATGCAGTCTTTGGTTTTCAATTTTACACCCACCAGAACTGTAAAATGCAGTATTTAAAGCATGTTTCCACTGAATGTGGAGAAGAAAACATGGGACAGGTATTTGTATGCTTTGACTGCGCATCAGTATTTGCTCTGGAGTACGGTGGCGTAATTCTGGTCTTACCGCATCGCAGTGGGAACCAGAAATAACTGACGTGAACCTTTTACTGATGGGGGAAAAGTCATAAGTGCACGGCATGAGCGGGGCAGTTCAGTAATACTACAAATCTCACACAGTCCCCTTCAATTAACATTTGTGGATCAATTTCAAGTCCCAGATTGGTTATTCAAGGGCATTTGATTGTGGGGTGGTACAGATGTGGACGGTAATGGGCAGTTGAGGGAGTTACTGCTACTCCCCACTGTACGCTTTCTCTGGCCGTGCATACGGTGCAGGGAAAATTGTGTGTCTCAGAGCGCATTTGGTGATCCTTAGGAAAAAAGCTTTCTTTCAGGGCTTCTTTCAAAGTGTCAGTGCATGCATTCAGTCAATCCCTGGCACGGAGGCGCGGAGTCCTGCTCTTGAAGATGATCCTGGGGAAAAGCCAGACTGCTAGATGCAGCAATTTCAGGCTGTTCTCTGGGAGTCTCCTTAGGGATGAAGGTGAGGCCCTAGACCTGCCTCTCAGAGGGCCTACTAGGCAGTGATTCTATAACCTGGTCAAAGATGCATGAAAGTGGCACTCACTCGCAAAGCGCCACTCACTCTAATTGATTCCAAAACATTCTGTGGACACTTCCATGACAACATCATGCGTTACACGTATGACATTTACAGTAGGTCTTCCTCTTGCTCTAGGAATGGCAGCTAGAATATACCACTGGCTCCCTGGGAAACTAAGGGCTGCTTTCTAGGCTACGTCTTCCTCAGGAAAGGCATTCGCGGCCCAAAGGCCAGAGCTATCTTCAAAGCCTGGCACCTGGGAACATTCCCACCTGGAACCTGTGTTCCAGATGCTCCTATGAGGTGTAAAAGGAAGAGCAACGGATGTAGAAGGACCCTTGAGGCACTGTTCCCCATCCCGTGGGACAATCTGGACCTGTGCTTAGGAAAGCACTCTAGTAACCATTGCATGTGCAAACAAACAAAACCTGCACAGGTAATCATTTGGCATGTATTTATACATGGATAGACAGGCATAGGCCTAGGTAGATAGTAGAGTGATCGAAAGATAGCAACTGTATCAAACAGAAGGCCTCCCCAACTACCTTATCCAGCAGTGATCAAACAGAAATGCCTGATCACTACCACAATCACACTCACTGGACCAGCTCCCTACACAACAATCAAAGCGTGCTCCAGGTCCTAGAGTATGCAGGCCTAACCCAGGATGGGCAACATCTGTTGACTACTCCCAAATCACTCTCTGCACAACCAGCAATCATCCCTTACTAGCAGTTGGACGGTCTAGCACGCAGAAGCTAGCAGTCGCCAGTCTGCTGCATAGCATGTTGTGCTTTACAAAGTCTATAAATAAATAGAAAATCCAGACAGTCGCAGTAAACAGAGCGAGCGTTGTGCAGCAAAGAGCCATCGCAGATTGGTGATCCGGTGGCAGTACGTCTTCCGCGCTCAGGAGTGCTGATTGATCAAAGTTCATAGAAGGCGAAAAAAGACTGCCAGATGATGAAGCCTCCCAACTCTCCCACATAGGGACCCTCTGTGCTCTCTGGATTTACCCTGGCAGTCTATATACTCGCTGCCATGGCAGAGAAGGGTTTTTCAGACGTTATGGGCATGTTTAGGACTGTACACAGCTCCAAGCAATGATTTGGGGAATTGGAAAATTGCAGCTCGAAATGGATACATTTACAGACCCTCAAGGACCGCTGGGGCGACGGATGATAAACCTGCGAGGAGAGGGCAGACGTAAGAGGAACATCACTCATTCTGAGTGACTTGGAGCTGGATTGCTCAGGAAGTGCACCCTCTGCGAATGCTTTTGAGCTGAGCACTGATCTGTGCCGCTTTGGTGATGCTCAGGGGACAATGTAGATGCACGCCATTAGTGCTCAGGTAGCAGGAGCGGTCTAGCTCAGGGTTGGCCAACTCCAGGCCTCGAGGGCTGGAAACGTCGGATTTATACATTTGCATACGATGATTCTAAATGTATGTACATTTTTTTATCATGAATATTAATGAAGGATATCCTGAAAACCTGTCAGGATTACGGCCCTCGAGGCCTGGAGTTGAACAACCTCAGTCTAACTGCTAAAGTAATGACTGGCATCTGGAGACATGGGATCTAATCCCAGCTACAGCTCTTGACCAAAAATCTTATGATTCTGGCCAGACTACTTTAGCTCCGTCTTAATTCTGTACCTGTGATGCAATGTTTATGTGATTGAAACATTTTTACAGAGTTCTGGCTAGAGTATTAATCCAATAACATGTGCCCCCACTCCCCCCCCGCACAATCGCTATTTCAGTAATCTGGTTTTAATCCTATCACTGCAAGTATATATGTCCTAATTTCCATAGGAAAGCAACACAGTTCTGGCAGTGCCACGTGCAGCATTTCATATATGTAATTCGCCTGCTCATGGGTGCCTACGTTTGATTTTCAATATGGGAGCAACCCCCAACCCCTCCCGTGAATATGTTATGTTATTGTGCATTTGTATAGCGTCTTATGTACCATGGGTATGATCTCAAAGCACTGTGGGTTGAAGGCCCCTTGGGGGCCATAGTCCAAGTCAGTGGAGAGAGTAGGGTAGTAAGTAGTGCTTGTGTGCACTTAGTATGCGTGCGGCCAGTGCGGTTTACATGGTGTGTAGCTGCATTGTAATGCTAGGTGTGGTGTAGTGGTTGTGTGAGGTCAGTAGAATGTGTGCAGATTGTTGAGTTGTTCATGGAGGTGTGTAGGTATGTGTGCAGCTAGGGCGAAATTGATCGAGGGGTACAGCTGCATTCTATTGTTTGTTGGCATAGAGGAGAGAGTGAGCATATCGGTACGTGTGAGATCGGTATATTTGAGTGTCTGTGCGATTGGTGGGAGAACCCTATTTCAGATTACCTTCCAGTGCCCACTGAGCTGACCATATCTATTCTAGAGGTTTGGAGCATTGTTTCGCTGGGAGATATTCTCAGTCTAGCGCAGAGTTTGTTCTGATTACCGGATTTGAGTTTGTCTTTCCCTGCTTGGTAGTGTCATCAGTGTTGAGCGGCCCCATTCCTAATCTTTATTGGGTTATGCGAATCGCTTGTCTGTGGTCGTCCCTGTGTCTCGTTGAGTCTGCCATTATTTATTAGGAAGATACCATTTTATTGTACAGTTACATCCAGGTCTGTTATATTGGACTTATGAGTCCTAGCTAGATCCGATGACTGGTGTTGAGTGGACCCATGGACCTGCAACAACCACTATGGTCATCCCTGTGTCTTGTTGGGTATGTAGATTGCTTGTAGGATGACACCTTCCCAGTGTGCATTTACTTCAGTTCTGTTCTATCAGACATACGAGTAATATCCTAGGTATGAAGACCAGTACTCGGTATGTCCGAAGGTCAAGCAACAGATCAGGCCATGATGTAAGTTTTGTGTCTGAACTGGCAGCGTTATATGCTGCAGGGACTAGAGTGTTCCTGATCTGGTGTGCATTGAGAGCATAGATGACAGGCAGCAGCAGCTCGATGTCACTTTCAGGAGCTTGCCTTGCCAGATTCCTTTGTCTGATTCAGAGCGTATTACCTTGAGATGGAACAGTCAGTTCATTGCTGAAGCTCGGTTATAAGTGCCATTGGGCCCATTTTCTGGGTCTCGGTTAATTGCTTATAGCGGGTGGATGGTTATTCCTGTCATGGTTTATGGTTTGAATTGCTGAATTGTATCGTATTATTGTTCCTTCCGAGAGCTAAGAGTGCTAGGGAGCTCATCTGATTGGAGAGTATAGTGAATATCGGAAAGAGAAAAAGAGCAATTCCATCCCAAGCATACTTGATACTGCTCCCCAGGTGAAGGAGTTCATGGCATCTATTCCCAGGGTAGCATGTCTTGATCAGAGACCACCTTGGCTAATCTTCACAATTCTACCTAAATGTGACGCATGGCTAATAAGCGCCAGTGTGCCCATTTTCTGGATCCTGGCTAATTGTTTATAGCTGGTGGATGGGTATTTCTGTCGTAGTTCATGGTTTGAATTGCTGAATTATATTGTATTATTGTCCCTTCTAAGCTAAGAGTGCTAGGGAGCTCATCTGATTGGAGAGCATAGTGCATATCTGCAAGTGAAAAAAGAGCAAGTCCAACCCAAGCATACTTGATACTGCGCCCCGGGGGACAGTGTTCATGGCAGTAATTCCCAGGCAGATCAGGGTAGCATGCCTTGATCAGAGACCACCATGGCTAATCTTCACAATTCCATCTAGATGTGACACATGGCTAATCTTCACAATTCTACCTAAATGTTCCCAATTCTACCTAAATGTGACGCATGGCTAATGTTCACAATTCTACCTAAATGTTCACAATTCTACCTAAATGTGACGCATGGCTAATCTTCACAATTCTATCTAGATGCGACGCATTGCTAATATGGCGAATATGAGCAACCATTTGAGCTTGACCCCTACCCAGGTTGAAACAGTAAATTTTAGAGCACATTTTACACAAGGAATTTTAAAGCTCCTAAAGGATTGTGTTGTGAAGTGCTTGTTCTGTATGGATGGAATGCTGATGTGAGGTGGCGTAATGTTTGGTGTTGAATGTAGTGTCAGGGTTCCAGCTTAGGTCAGTTGAGCCTGGGTGATGGGACCCAGTGGTACTGTGCTTAACAGCTTGTTAGAACCTGTAATAAAACCTATGTAAGAAGCCACAGAAGACTACAGGGTTCTGTTATTTCACTGGCGACGAGGGTGGGATTTGAACCCACGTGTGCAAAGCACAATGGATAGCGTCCCATTCAAGGCTAAGTGAAGTTGGGTTTTGAGGATTTGGATGTCTAGCTACACATGTTGTAGTTCTCCAGGGAGGAGTGCTGGCTGGTGGAAGGTTTGATTGTGCTGTGTACGACGATGAAGACATATGGCTTCCACTTGCCTTTGTTGTCTTGCATGGAGGTTGGAGCCGCCCCATCTCCTTTCACAAGTTCTTGGTCCACTTAGCTTGCGGCTGACACCAGCAGTGGTGAATGTGTGCAGTGTGGGTGATGGATGTTTGCCGTATGTGCTTTATGTGACGTTCATGTGTTTGTGGTGTTGTTTGAAAGGAGGGAGATGTGTTATAATGTGCTTCATGTGTTTGTTGGAAAGGAGGGAGATGTGTTATAATGTGCTTCATGTGTTTGTGGTGTTGTTGAAAAGGAGGGAGATGTGTTGTGAAGGGCTTGTTCTGCGTGGATAGAATGCTGATGTGAGGTGGCGGAATGTTTGGTGTTGAATGTAGTGTCAGGGTTCCAGCTTAGGTCAATTGAGCCTGAGTGATGGGACCCAGTGGTTCTGTGTTTAACAGCTTGTTGTAACCTGTCATAAAGCCTATGTAAGAAGCTACAGAAGACTACAGGGTTACGTTATTTCAGATTGATAGGTTGATTTTACCATAATATTTTCTCAGCAACAGTCACCTAACCTGCTGTGCTACCTTGCAGCTTTCTGCTTTTGGGACTGTCACTCAGATTTAAATAATTCAACGGTGCAGCATTTGCAGCAGTGCAGTTCGTGTACGTGGCTTAAAAACCAATTGTGTTGGATCTCCTGCATCATTTACAATGCGTGCAGTCTCATTTGGGAAGTAGACCCGGAAATGAACGGTGTAAACATCTTGGTGCCAAAGTGGGGTTCCTGCTCGGCCCCTTCCTGTGACTAGTACCAAAAACATATATTAACATAAATGAAACCTCTCGAGACCCCTGTAATCATTTAAAATGAGTTTGCTTATTTCAACCTTTGTAGAGCAATGCTTGCACCATCAAAGTGGTCTCTTGGCATTGGACTATAGACAAGGGAGAGGAAGCTGGCAGTGCCTGTGTCCGGGGTAATCAATATCACATTCTTATGTGTCCCTTCATGCTGGGTTCCACCTGCAGCTTGGCAATGTAACAATAGGTGCCATTATTAACCACTCATTTATTATAGAAGCTCATTTTATCGACCTCAGAAGGATGAAGGGTCAGGTTAGCCATCTCGGTACTGAAAAGTGTGTTCTGCTGGCTGAACACAAATGCCGAAATGGACACTAAAGTTGCTAAGCTATATTGCCAGCTAGTGACAAGTCCCCTGCAGTCCTGCAGAAGGCTAAAATGTTGCCAGTGTTTCGGCTGATTCAAAGGTGAGACTTCCAAGGACACTAAGCCAGAACGGAGAAGTCGAAATTAGATTTCGTGATAATAATCAACAGTCTTGAGGGGAAAAGGAGGTTACATTTTGTTTTTTTTACAGAAATTATCCCGTACAGCCAAGATTCATAAAATGTGTAGTCTTTGGGCCCGATTCATAGAATATTTTGCACAGTACAAAGTGACTTTTACACTGCTGAAAAGTGACTTTTCACTGTCGACACAAACCCTGATTCATGGATTTGTGCAAAGTGTATTTTTGCAGTGCAAAGTCATGTTTGCAGTACAAAATGACTTTGCACAGACTTTTCACTGCAAAAATATACTTTGCACAGTTCCATGAATCAGGGTTTATGGCGACAGTGCAAAGTCACTTTTCAGCAGTGCAAAGTCACTTGGAACCGTGCAAAAAAATCCATGAATCGGGCACCCTGAGTTCATTTTGGATATTACCTCTATTCGTTTGGGTCGTCGAGCCACAGTTGCTGAAGGCAATTTGCGGAAAAGCAAGTAGCGGTGGATTGTGCTGCCGGGAACATGTTTTCTTTCATAATAGTCGGAAGGGGATGACCCAGTGTCGGTCACATGTGTGACGTGTGACTGACTGGTTAGATCTAAAGAACAGAATATCATAATGAGACAGGAAAAAAATAAGATCACAAATCTAAAAGTATGGAGGACGGTGTGGGCGTGGAAACGGTGTCCATGCGGGTCTCCATCGGTGACAGTAAAACACACTGGAAGGGGGCATACAGAACCTCCTAGTTGGTAGATACGCAAGAGTGGTGTATACATATCATTTTGTTTCGATCACATCTCATAGATTCGAGTGACTTTCTGGGAAATCTCCCTATTTCGCTGCATGCCCCGCTGACTCTGCACCCCTGGGGAGGCAAGCAGTGGGGGGCATTGTGTCCCGGTGCTGCCTAATTTTGGAGGCTCGAGCCTGAATCCCAGATCAATCTTCACCTGCCACTGGTCTAATGGTCTCAGCATCTGCGTCGCCATCACAGCGCTACCGTCAGTCTGAGTGATGATAACTTGAAAGCGCCTGCAAGCAGACGACTGATTTCCGCACAGTGGGGGCTGCTTTGGAACAAAATGGATATTGCCGGTCATGATTGAGTGGCTTTGGCAAAACTAAATGTGAAATGTTTTGCAGAGCCTGAACTGCGCATTACAAGGGACATTTCCACTGCTAGTTGCCTTTCACCTGCAGGGTCCGACTGGCAGACCCCATCAAAAGCAGTGGGATACTACTGGATAAAGGGCAAAGCGTGGCCTTTTCCAATGCTCAGTTTAGTCCAGGGTTGTCCAACTCCAGGGCCAGAGGGCTGGATCTATGTCAGATTTTCAAGAATCCCCTCATTAATATTCATGAGGTGAATTTGCATACAATGAATCTAAATGTATGCCCATTTTCTCCATGAATAATAATGAGGGATATCCTGCAAACCTGTCTGGATCCCAACCCCCGAGGCCTGTAGTTGGACGACCCTGGTTTAGTCACATGGATTAGAAGTAGAAATCTGTACTTCCTGCTCAACAGCCTGCAACAATCACATTGCAAGACGGATTTGCATATGGCTGGTCCGCTTGAGGAATGGCACAGACAAGCTAAAACATGATGGCATGGAAGCTAAAACCAAGATTGATTTACATTTGGTTGGATCTCACCTGTAATGGCACAGACAATGATGGCATAGAAGCCTAAAACCAAGTCTGAAGTGCAGATGGCCATTGCCCTTTGGTAAAGACACACGCAAACCATAGACCATGTCATGCAAGATAAAAGCAGGGCTGATTTGCATATGATGGGTTCCTGGAGTATTTGGGTTCTTCATGTAGGCAGGAACTCCCTCAGAGCAGAACCCTCTCTCTTCTCCTTTCGGAAGTCCCTCAAAACCACGCTCTTTACATAATCCTCCTCCACCCTCTGATGTAAACAGCACCTTAACGCCCTGACGTCTGTACTGCCAACGTATGTAACTAAAATATGCTACTGTAAATCAAAAATGCCATGTATTCGTAACAACCTTCCTTCTTGTAACCAGCCAAATGCTTTATATGTAATAGCGCCACGATGCCCACGGGCTGATTGTGTGCTTTAAAAATCTGAATAAATAAAGGAACCAGACTGGAGACAGGTATTTATAAAAGGAAGTTACTTTATTTAGTTACAGGGCAAGCTATAGGAAGTAGGTAGGAGCTCAAGGTATATACATATTCTCTAGTCTCTGTCCCATCCTATCTCTCCTGACACTACTGGAACCTTGGTGTAGTGTTCCAGGCTACTAGGCTACATTCTGATAATTGCATTTGTGCACTCAATACAAGTCACATACTACAGTTCCCTTCTGTCATTGCAAAGATACGCTAAAAATAAGGCCATTGAACTTAAGCGAGCTAGAACATATTTCTGGTTTTCACTGCAAGGTAAATTCTGGTGTATAACAAGGGCTACCCTTCTAAGCCTTTCTTTCCCTGGATGTATACCGCAGGTGCATTGAAGTGGCCGCAAGGCGACATGCAGCGCTATACAAAAAGAAACAACATAATGTCAATGATTGTTTGCTTGCATCCGGCATTTTGGTCATGCTAGTATGAAGAGGAGCTCTAAGGGACTGCCTGAATGCGTGCAATCAAATTCATAAACCACCATTAAATCCGATCTGAAAACAAGAGCTATAATTGTGAACATCTTTAACGATGCCAGCTGTGCCGGGGAGCATGAGCAAATGAGTGTTAGTGTCTGCACAGGCGGTGGCTTGTTTGTGGGGCTGTTTAGGTGTTCGTGGGGTGGGGGTTATGCGACTTGTACTCCCCTCTCTGGGGCCCCCTGTCAGTAGCAGGGGCTGCGCCTCACATTGGTTTCAGGTCATTAGTAAAGTCCCAAGTCCATATGTATTTTCCATCACATGAGCAGTCCCCGATCATGCACTGGCCCAGTTACATCCAGGAGGAAAAGCGTCTGTATTTAAATATACAGGAAGGGGATTTGGTCTACCTGGGTGGAGCGGTGTTAAGGGGGGGTGCTTAGGTGGAACCCACTGGTCACCCCTCAGATGTTTTGGCCTACAACTTCCATGATTCTGCAGCATTCATTCTGCTGGCTGGGGCTGATGGCAATTGTAGGCCACAGCATGTGGAGGGGGATGGGTTGGCTTGGTTACTGCGTATCTAAGGGCTACGTTGCTGCTTGTGGCAACCAGCTTTGGCACAAGAGCAGAAACTGTTTTGTTCTGGTCATTGTATTTGTGTTTTCATGAGGCACCCTTCTCGCTATGAGGCTTCAGGGCGCCTACAGCGACACGATTAAGGGGCTGATTCATGGAATTTTGTGTAGAAATCGCACAAGGGCCACAAAGGACACTGTGCGAGCCTGCGCGCAGAAAGAAAAATGTGCGCAACGCATATTCATGGAATTGTTTGCGGAAGTACCCATATTTGCAATTCATGGCTGGAACGCCCCCGACAAGCCCACACGCAACGCAGGAAACTGCCAGATCACTTACCTTTGCGCACTCCTCCGGGTGCAAATACACGCACCCTTCAAACAATGCGTGGAATCCCCCATACGCAGGCCTGTGACTCTGGGAGCCTGCGTGGGGTCCCCTGTAACTGTATCCAGCACCCCGACAACATGCATAAGAAAATTCGTAACTCCACAATAACTCGGGAAATGTGCGTGCGAACCCACTTAAAACGTTCCTGTACCCTGTTACACAGTTTACGTGCACCCCTACGTTAGATCGGCACCCCGATATAGTACACGCACCCCGAAATCCGACATGCGATCCCACATGCGCGCTGAGAATCCTACGTGCACGTGTACTTACGCCAGCCTTCGGGTGGACGGATCCTATGAAGCACTTGCATGGGCATTTCCCAGCCGAGACATTGTGCGATCGATTCCATGAATACGTATTTTGCCGCGCAATAGAGGGCGTGCGAGGGACGGCCTGCAGGCCGTCCCTCGGAACGGCCACTTCTTCGCAAGTTAGTCCCCATTTTTGGTGTTCCACCCCCTTCCTAGCCCTCTGTGCAGGCCACATCTCCCTCTGCTCGGTGTCTCGCGCAAGGCCCTCGACGGCTCGCACAGGATGCATGCAAGTCCAGGAAAAGTGCCACGCATTTGATTCCATGAATCGACAGAGTTGCATGCGGAGATTGGGCGCAAGTAGCCTATTTTCGGCGCAATTAATTTCATGAATCGGCCCCGAAATCAAGGAAGTCGCCCAGTGACTACATTTCTAATACTTGTGATACAATTAAAAAAATATGGTATTGTTTATCATGAATTAGTGTCCCAATGACATGTTCCCACACTCTCCCCATTGCATTCTGATATCAGCTGGAAGCCCCACAATCTGCTGTTCTATGACCGCCTCTTCATGCTTGCAACCCGCTGGCACACCACAGCACTCTGATGCTTCGTGGGTGCTGTGGATAGGACAGTGACCTAGATGAAAAGACCTGAAATATCATTTTAAAAACCCTGTGAAAAAAGGCTTCCATCGTCCACACTTTTAAGAGTGGAGTGGATTTCCTGTGCACCACAATTGGGCAGGCTGTAGTTTAGTTTAGTTTAGTTTGTTTATTTGTAAAGCGCTGCCGAACCCTCGCGTAACTGGGCGCTAATTCTTTAAGTACAGCAGTAGTTACAGATTGTTGCATATACAAGTAAGTGAATATGATGCATTACAGTATGGTTAGAGGGACCTGGTTACAGAGTGGTCCAGGGAGAAACATAGTAGATTATGGCAGGCCGCTTACAATTAGGTTCACCGCAAGCATAACAGGTTTGATTGAGGAGGCTGATAATAGATTAGTTGCAAATACATAAGTAAGGTATTGTATCCATTAGGAATAGCTAAGAGCCTTAGTCTGATTATTGTTGGGTGCTAAGCAGTCCCTTGACTTTGGCTCTAAATGACTCGAATGAGGTGTCGGCTCTTATAGCCGTGGGCAGTGCATTCCACTGTTTGGCTGCCTGTAGAGGGAAGCTAATTTCTCCAGCAGTCTTCAGGTTAAACTTTGGTATATTGAGTTGGTGAAGGTAAGGTGATCTGGTTGGTCTGGTGGAGTTCTTTCTCGTGAATTTGGCTGAGCGGTAGCGTGGGGCAGTCTGGTAAAGGCATTTGTGAGTAATGACCAACGTCCGCAGTTAAATTCTATCACAGATGGGCAGCCAGTTGGATTCCTTTCTGAGTGTGGAGATGTGGGCCTTACGTGGAAGATTGAGAGGACAGCAGAGAGCATTGTTTTGGATTATTTGTAGTCTATTCAGGTTGTTGTTAGTAGAACCAAGGAATAGGGTGTTGCAATAGTCCAACTTGGACAGTATGAGGGCTCTAGCTAGTGTAAGGTGGCTGTTCGTAGAGAGGAATGGTTTGCAGACATTTATGAGTTTGTTGGTATAGGCTGTGGTTGAGATGGTAGCGTTGATTTGCTTTTTAAGAGAAAGTATAGAATCAAGGTACACCCCCAGAGTTTTGACTTCTTTCGACACTTTTATGATGTTGCCATCAATGCAAAAGGATTGGTATCTCGGATCCAGTTTATTGAGGCGATTCTGTGAGCCGACAATAAGCAGTTCCGGCTTATTGTCATTTAAGCAGTGCATACTTGAAGAGTGTTAAAGTTACAAGGATAACCTACATGTTATGAATCGGGCAACACTTTTCAGGCAATTGGAATTCCTCTCAGTTGCATTTCATTGCATCCTTTTTGCACGTGTTGTCATATGCAAATCAGTCTTGACCCATACCTTAAAGACAACAGCAGTCCATCCAATCTGCTGGGCCACGTCTCCCCTCTGCAATATTATTGGAGACCTTCTGGCACAGACAAACTAGAAAACGATGGAATAGAATGTTACCAAGAGTAATGTGCAGTGGTTAAAAAGCTTTGCTTCATGTATTTCCATCCCTCACATTTTGGTATTTCTGTAGTTAACCTGCATGAGATGCTCCCTTCCTCCTTTTATTGTATTGTACTAGCGCCTTTTACCATTATTATAGTCTCAATGCGCTCGTGGTGGGAACGCCCTCGGGGGCCGAAGTCCGGAATGTTTGAGGTAACAGAGTAAGATTACAAAGCTTGTGCACATTTGCCCATATAAGGCTTAGCCAGGCTGGCTAGGCTGCGGTAAAGAGCAACCGATGAGGTAATCCATGGGCTGCAAGTGCGCGATACAAATGCAAATAAATAAATAAATCCTTTTCAGTTGGCACATGCAACTGCAGGGGAAGCTGCACATCCAGAAATGAGAATTCCTTTGTTGGTATCATTGTTTATTTAACTGTGTAGGCCACAGTCTGTGGGGCATTTTGTGTTTTACGAACACATAAATGGCCTGATTCGTGGAATTTTGTCCAGCGATCCCGCAAATACAGCGCACCGAGAAAGACTGCACGAGCCTGCGTGCAGAAGATTTCTGCGTATTCTGCGGTTTCCTGGAATTGTTTGCGCTAAGCAACCATATACGCAAGTCCCAGCAGCCTGAATGCCCCCGACATGCCCCCACGCAAAGCAAAAACATCCAGAAAAAGCTACCTTTCTATGCTCTCTGGGCATGAATTCACGCACCCTTAAAACAGTGTGTGTGGTCCCCCGCTAGCTAGGCCTGCATCTAAGGGACTCTGCGCAGGGTCTTCCGTAACTGTTACCGGCACCCCGACAGCATGCATATGATTTATTGTAACACTGGTTAAACTCTGAAAATCTGCGTGTGAACACCTGTAAACCGTTCCTGCACCCTTTGCGCACCCCTAAGTTAGATCGAACCCCGGCTGCGTGCACCCCTAAATCTGACATCCGATTTTACCTCTGCGTGGTGAAACCTCTGCGCAAGTGTCTGTGCGCCTGCCTTTGGGTGGTGGATACCATGAGGGCTTTGCGTGGCCATTTCCCTGCCGGGAGGTTGCGCGGTCAGATCCCTGAATACGTATTGTTCCACGCAATAGTGGGCGTGCAATGGACAGCCTGCGTAATGTCTACATTTCGCCTTTTTTCTCCACATTTTTTGTGTTCTGCCCCCTACCCTGCCCTCTGCGCAAGCCACGCCCACGCTCTGCGTGGTGTCTCGCGCAAGGCACTCAGTCTCTCGCAGTGACATGTCGAGCCTGCGCGAAGTCCACGCAAAGTACGAAACAGTCCCACGCAGGCGATTCCATGAATCGACAAACGGGATTTCATGTGCAGTTTGGCGCGCAAAGTCCTGATTTTCTGCACATATAATTCCATGAATCAGGCCCTAAATACTTAGTTGCTAAGTGGATACATGTCATGTGCGACCCCTGCAGCCAGTCAAGGCTTTGTGTAGCCAACAGAACATTGCATGCTGGGATGCATAGGCTCAGACATACAATGGTTAAACCAAAAGTACAAATTTCAGAATACAAGACACTTGGCTTTAACGTCAGGACTATCCAAAGGTATCAGATATTGCTTAACGCCACTTCCCAGCTATGTAAATTGGTAAATTTAGCACAGATCAGTCAGTGGCTCCCCCACAAAGTTGCAAGCAGCATTTCGGACAGAAGGGAAAAGCAGAAAGAGAAGGTAGCGTAAAAATGCGAAGAGGTGAAGTGCCTTATCCCAGCGAGTTCAAGGTTTGGGGTCCGGAACACCGGTCCGCAGAGCAAAGAATAGCGGAACACACACTTTGACTGTGTGTAGTCACTTGAAATATATCAAATTTATTTACGGAAATGAAAACGAGAAACCCAGGGATTTTAGGACATTTCACAACACAATTGCCGACAGAACTTCAATGCTGCGCCATGTATAGAAGGAAATTGAGCAAATGGAGGCGCAATCCTCGGGCACGCACGGGCCCGGATTCTCGGAACGTTTTGTTGCCGAAGTGCCATCGCATCTCATCCTTGCACACAAAAAAGAATGCGCCTTATTCTCAAAGGGCATCTGAATGAGCACATCTGCCCTTTCTCACCACCTTTGCGCGTTTGTGCAAAGAAGGGGGCGTTCCTGTGCATTTGAATGTGCAGCCGGAATTCACAAATGGGATGCACTTTGAAATGCACAGAAATGAGGAACATTCCCCTGCTCCTGTTGGGAACATGCGCAGGAGGATGCGCCAAGCATGGCAGGGTAATTTCTGGCGATATCATGCATTTTTATTTAAAACCACTGCTGTCACACTTGCATTTATGTCCCCCCAAACCGGGATGCACATTTTTGTTTACATTTCAAAGGGACCGTCACTATGAGATGCGCTCCCAGCACCCACCTAGGTGATGGGAGCCTGTCATATCTTAATGCAGAGAGCACCCTCATCCCACTAATGTATGGAAGGGGGTTGGCCATCGCATCTTTTGTGCTGATGCACAGCCCGCAAGAAATCGGGCAAGGCGTCTTTGAGAATAAGGTGACCTGTGCATTTCTCAAAGAAACGCAAATTAGAAAAGCTCGTCCTCATTGGCGTTCGTTTTTGAGGGCGGTCTTGGGTAGATGAGACCCTTGCGGCCGAAGCGAGACTCGTACCTGCGTCCCTACATGTTAGAATCAGCGCGCAAGTATCAGCTCCCCTCACACACACACATTAGCTGCCCACCCTTGATGCGAGCATTTTAAGAGCATCAGTGCATGCAGGATGCCATAATATCCCATTACAATAGAGGAGGATTAATTAGCCTAATCGTGCTCGGCTCCGCGGAGGCCTTTCTTAAGCTGACACCCATCATGCGCTCAGGTGCTCCCTCCAGCCATGCTAGTGAGAAGGTCCCCTCGGAGGATGGCAGTCAGTGCAGAAAAGGTTTAATCGACAGAAAGGTTGCCCGCTGGCAGTGCCATTAAGCTTGAAAAGCAGCAATACCCACCCCCCATGTCATTCGGGAGATGTTCATCCAGGACTGGTTTTTCCTTTGCATGCTTAGATTTATGGAACTGTAAAAAGTCCCCGAATGCAAAGGAAAGAAACAGGACTAGAGGGTATCAGGTAATAATGTCCCTGTCCCCATACATAATGTCCCCATAGATAACAGTACGAAAACGAAGGTGGGTGAAGCGCGCACTCCTGGTCCTGGTCAATTAAACCTGTTGCAAAAAATAAGTAGCTGGGTCACATCCCAAAATGGACAAATATTCACAGGGTTAGATCCCTTCTGCTGCAAATCAGGTACTCAGTATTAACAGGGTTAGATCCCTTGCTGCAAATCAGGTACTCAGTATTAACAGGGTTAGATCCCTCAGCTGCAGTTCTGTGGTCTGTAGTTGTTCTCCTCCTAGCGCTTTCTTATCTCAAATAATCATCAGGGAGGCTGTTGAGCAGGTGTGTCTAATTAGACTCAAAGGATTCTGGTAGCTGTAGTGAAAACGTTTTTTTCTGTTCAGGTGACCAGCAACCGACACCCCTCCAAAGCACAAGTCCTTCCCAAATTTGAGGGAGGGGAGAGAACCATCTTTATGATTCTCCAAAGTGGGGCACAGTCACCCCGTGGCGCTGCCTCTGGAGCCCGGGACTCCCATAGCATTCAGTACAAAAAAGAAGGTGGCTGAGGCGCGCACTCCCGGTCCTGGTCAATTAAACCTGTTGCAAAAAATAAGTAGCTGGGTCACATCCCAAAATGGACAAATATTCACAGGGTTAGATCCCTTCTGCTGCAAATCAGGTACTCAGTATTAACAGGGTTAGATCCCTTGCTGCAAATCAGGTACTCAGTATTAACAGGGTTAGATCCCTCAGCTGCAGTTCTGTGGTTTGTAGTTGTTCTCCTAGCACTTTCCTATCTCAAATAATCATCAGGGAGTCTGTTGAGCAGGTGTGTCTAATAAGACTCAAAGGATTCTGGTAGCTGTAGGCCGAAGCGAGACTCGTACCTGCGTCCCTACAGGTTAGAATCAGCGCGCAAGTATCCGCTCCCCTCACACACACACATTAGCTGGCCACCCTTGATGCGAGCATTTTAAGAGCATCAGTGCATGCAGGATGCCATTATATCCCATTACAATAGAGGAGGATTAATTAGCCTAATCGTGCTCTGCTCCGCGGAGGCCTTTCTTAAGCTGACACCCATCATGCGCTCAGGTGCTCCCTCCAGCCATGCTAGTGAGAAGTTCCCCTCGGAGGATGGCAGTCAGTGCAGAAAGGGTTTAATCGCCAGAAAGGTTGCCCGCTGGCAGTGCCATTAAGCTTGGAAAGCAGCAATACCCACCCCCCATGTCATTCGGGAGATGTTCATCCAGGACTGGTTTTTCCTTTGCATGCTTAGATTTATGGAACTGTAAAAAGCTAAACAACATGTCCCCGAATGCAAAGGAAAGAAACAGGACTAGAGGGTATCAGGTAATAATGTCCCCATACACAATGTCCCCATACACAATGTACCCATACACAATGTCCCCATACATAATGTCCCCATACACAATGTTGCCGGCAAAAGCCATTGGCAACATTATGAGCCTGATTCATGGAACGTTTTCCTATGTCATTGCGCCATTATAAAACACTTCCATGAATCAGACCCATATGGTGACATTCTGTATGGAGACGGGTTGCGGGCATGTCCTCTGCTGCCATTGAATTTTTTTTTTTTCTTAACAGGGCTTGCCCCCCGCATATTCAGTGTAATAATGTCTTTGCAAAAAACGCCGACTTTCTTGTCAGGCGACATGTTTACATGGAACCGACTAGAGGAGTGCAGGCGACATGGGACATGTTGGCATTGGTGGATATATAATAAAAGCTTTCTTAACTGGCCCATTTCTGTGCTGATAGTAATGGTTTGGTTAACCAAACCATTACTATCAGCCGCAAAAGAACCCGAGCAAGCAGGCAATGATGCTTGGTTACCCGGCTTTTGTATCCGGCACGCTTACGCGACATTGGGCTACCCGCTTATTTGCCTATCTTGTACCACTGGGTACCAAATGGGGCTAGATACTTGAGCTTTTACTGTACAAGCAACAAAATTCCCATTTTATGAAGAGAGCAATTCGGCTGCAATGCATCAATGAAACACTTGTGTATAGGCGCGTTATAAATGCCATATCATATCATATATAATCACACACATGTCTCTGCCCTATAGGGCAGACTGGAGAGAAAAGGGGTAAAAGGTCAAACGGGAGAAGGGCGTAAAACAAGGAGAAAGAGCTAGAGAAAGCGAGGATAGGGTAGAGGATGAGAAAATGATAGAGGCGTGAGAGGGAGGGAGGAGAGAGGAGAGGTGCAGAGGGTGGTAGGGGGGAGAAAAACAGGCAGGAGAGAGAAAGCTGGGAGAAAAGAAGGAGAGAAGAGTGGGAGAAAGATAGGCAGGGGTTGTGTAATAATAAAGTAGAGAAGGTGGGAGATATCAGAGGGGGAGAGGAAGAGAGAAAGACAGGAGACAGGAATATGAGAGAAGGATGGACGATGGTTGGGAGAGAGAGAAATGAAGGAGAGAGTGAGATATCAGAGGGGAGAGGAAGAGAAAGACGGGGAGGAATGTGAGAGAAGGGTCAGCGAGGGGTGGGGGAGAGAGAAATGAAGGAGATGGGGTGGGAGAGGACAGGAGAGGGGAATATGAAAGATAGACGAGGGGTGGTACAGAGTGAGAAATGAAGGAGAGATGGGGAGAGGCAGAGAAGACAGGAGAGAGAAATATGAGAGAAGGATGGATGATGGTTGGGGGAGAGAGAAATTAAGAAGAGAGGGTGAAGGGAGAGAATGAAAGGAGAGAGGAATATGAGGGAAGGATAAATGAGGGGTAAGGAGAGAGGGTGAGATATCAGAGGGGGAGAGGAAGGGAAGACGGGAGAGAGGAATATGAGCGAAGGATAGACGAGGGGTAGTGGAGAGGGAGAAATGAAGGAGAGGGGGAGAGCTGTCAGAGGGGGAGAGGGAGAGAAAGACAGGAGAGGGGAATATGAGAGAAGGATGGATAATGGGTGGGGGAGAGAGAAATGAAGGACAGAGGGTGAGAGTGATATCAGAGGGGGAGAGGGAGAGAAAGACAGGAGAGGAAAATGAGCGAAGGACAGTCGAGGGCTGGGGAAGATGGAGAAATGAAAGAGAGGGGAGATACCAGAGGGGGGGAGGGAGAGAAAGACGGGAGAGAGGAATATGAGAGGACAGATGAGGGGTGGGGGAGAGATAAATGAAGGAGATGGGGTGGGAGAGGACAGGAGAGGGGAATATGAAAGATAGACGAGGGGTGGTGGAGAGGGAGAAATGAAGGAGAGGGGGAGAGCTGTCAGAGGGGGAGAGGGAGAGAAAGACAGGAGACAGGAATATGAGAGGACAGATGAGGGGTGGAGGAGAGAAATGAAGGAGAGAGGGGGAGAGAGATATCAGAGGGGGAGAGGGAGAGAAAGACAGGAGAGGAAAATGAGCGAAGGACAGTCGAGGGCTGGGGAAGATGGAGAAATGAAAGAGAGGGGAGATACCAGAGGGGGAGAGGGAGAGAAAGACGGGAGAGAGGAATGTGAGAGAAGGGTCAGCGAGGGGTGGGGGGAGAGAAATGAAGGAGATGGGGTGGGGGGTTATGAGGGGGAGAGGAAGGGAAAGAGAGGAGAGAGCATGTGAAGAAATGAATGATCCGTTTTGGCGGCGGGCTGCGACGGTGAACAGTGTGGCAAGCTGCACCTGGTGCCCCATGTCTGTAGATTGCATTCACACTGCCGCTGATGCCACTTGTCTGTTCTTGATGTACATGGCACATCTCGTGCAATAGAGTTACAGAGCAAAGTTCTCAGTAAAAGCCGTGCCTATGCATCAGATCATGAAAGAGTGGCAATGCCAACGGAATATCTCTTTAATTCTGTTCTTATTTCCACAGTGCCGCTGATGCCACTTACCCTTGGGTGATGGACATGGCACATCTTATGCAATAGGTTATGGTAGTTATGCTAGTCGGTACTTATACTGCCCCCATGGCCTTGTCCGAAAGGATCCATATTGTGACTGTCAAGGAGGTGGAATTAAGGGAAAAGGTAAAACTGATTTAGAAAGACCGCTCTGAGAGCGCAGAGAGCGGTCTTTGTAAATCGGAACTGTCCCGCCCTTGCGAGTGCGCGCAGGGTTGACAGGCTGACGGAGACGGCCGGGGAAGATGGGGTTTGGGTAAGTGTTTGTTATGGGGAGGGCTTGGGGAGAAGAAGTGGCGTCCCCAGACATGTTCTGTAGGGGTGGCCTGATGAGGTCACTGCCGTTTTTATAAGGGTGGCCGTGGCCCCCCCTTGGCCACCCCTTGGTGCCTCTGTGGAGAAGGAGTGTGTCTGTGTGTATTTGTATGTCCGGTGGGGGGCGTGGAAAAGGAGTGTGTCTTAAGTATTTGTATGTGATGCAGGGTTGGGGCGGGGCAAAGCTTGAAGTGGCGTTCAGGGGCAAACCCCCGATTTCAAAGGGTGGAGGGAGGAATTGATGTATTTCGAATATTAAAGGCCGAAAATAACGAGTCTTTTTTGTGCTGTCTTTAACATTCGGAGTTGCCAGAACGTCGTCTGTGGAAGGGGAGGGGGTGTTTAGGAGGATATAAGGGTCTATTCTCAGTAGAAGTCGCGACCATGAAAGAGCGACACCGCCACCTGAATTTCTTTTTAATTCTGTTTTTAGTAGGTGCAAGGACTTCGCTGCTCTTGTGGGATGGGGAGTGTGGTGGGTATTTGCCAGCTCTGCCCCTCCTAAGACTTCCTTCCCTTTTTCTACTGAACATGTGGCCCCTCTCTACCCAGCCTCAAGCAAATAACTGCACCGCATTGTGGGGTGCGAGAGTGAGGAACGATGGGGGCACACACAAGGTGCCAGGGGTGTTGCTAGATCTGGAAAAGATCCGGGGCTACGCTAATATCGGGGCTGTTGGGACTTCACACTCTGCCCAGGACCACAACACAATTTTCTTGTGAGCCATTAGTGTAATTCCATACATGATGGCAGCAGTAGGCAGCACCCACGATGAGTCATATTGCCGGTGGGTTATGTGGAGCTATGGGTCTGACCCAGAAACTACAGATGAGTGACGCCCTGGCCTTCCTTACAGGCCTGCCTCCCCTTCTTCTACAGGGACACTCCTATAACATGATGACGACCATTGGTTGATATCAGATTAACCCATAGTGGGGGGAGGTCTAATGGGACACCCGAGTGGCCCAATACCCCCCTGCTTGCTGAGTGGCAAGGGAAAGTGTCGCCATGGAAGCTCCCGTTAAGAGCAGGCGGCCATGTGGCTACCAGGGCAGAGGCGGTTAATCTAAAGTCTTGTGCCTCTGCCAAAATCAGTGGTCGAAGTGAGCGGGAGCGGTGCTCCTCTACTTTTTTAAATGACCTGTTACAGCTCCTATACTTTTATTTTAAAAAGAAACCGTTCCGGAATGGTTTCGTTTTAAAATAGATGTGTAGGAAGAAGGTGAAACTTGCCCTTTCAGTGCCCTGCACTGGACGTGCCCTTAAAGGGCAGGTGCAAGTGTTTGGTGGTGTGTATTGTGTGTGGGAGGGGACATGATGATGGGGTTTGTGGGGAGTGGGCGCAGGCCAGCAGGGAACATAGTTCCACTACTTCTTTTCGTGCACTTCGACCACTGGCCAAGATCAATTGAAGACCCTAGAGACAAGTCGCTGGTGAGAGGGCCCGGTGATGCCCGGAGACTGCCCAAATGCGGCAAAGGTTTTCCTGCTTAGTGAGCGAAGATGTTAAAGATACCCAGTAAATTGTAGAACTCCCTGGCACATTTTGAAACGTTTGGCTATTTGCCATATGTGTGCCTGTTGAATTTCCCACTATGCCCGCTCAACCAGCCAGAAGGGTGCCCGCCGAATCATAAAGACGGACTGACTCACCGGTACTAGGAAGGTAGGGTAGCAGCCATTATCACAGGCTAGAAACACAGTAGGGACTACATAGTTAAAATCCAGTGATGTTGAAAACAAACCTGCCTGATTCACAGAAGCGTGTTATAATGGCGCAACCCCCCTGAAACACGACCTGTGAATCCGGCCCATGGGACCAATTCTCAAGCATTTGCATGTTGGAGCCAGGCCCTTTTTTAGATGATCGATTCTATATGCACAGGTAACCTTATCCGCAAGAATGACCTGTGCATTCTCAGGGAGCCGTGCTGCAGAACGAACAATTCTTTAGTCAGGCTCCTTGCATGCATTAGTGATGGGACTGTGTGACCGACCCTAATGCATGACAAGTTCCCAGCTGCTAAAGGGCCTGTCACTGTGAAATGCTCAAAAAAGAAAAAAAAATCTATCCCTGTTTGAGGGATAGCAATGCAAGTGGGGAAGAAGCAGTTCGTAATGCAGCTGGTCCACTTCAAAGAGAATGCATGAAACGTTCAGGACTGGCCCCGCCCTGCAATGCTCAGCCCCCGGGCCCTGGTCTAAGCAGGCGCATGGGAATATGTTTGTCTTCTGCACATTGCAATGCGCCTCTGTTTTTGAATTTGGATTGACCTCGAAAATGCGCAGAAACGCAGCCTGATTGGCGCAATTGCGCAAAGAGGGTGAAAAATTGCATCATTTTTCCCTATCTGAAATCCTCACAACTTTCTTTGGCTTAAGTTAAGGGGATGCAATTGCTTCAAAAAAGTGTTCAAACCTGCCCCATTTGGTGCTGCTTAAGGTATCTCGTTCCCTTGTTTTAGTATTACAGTATAGTGCCCTTTGACCTAACAGAAATGTGAACAATACTTCCCCAGATTTTCACTTACTTGTCCACAGATACGCGTTGCTTCTAGCGATGTCTTCTGGCGTGCAGAACGACACAGCATCTCACCAGACCGTGGGAGGGGCCACTCTTTCCCTCCAATGCAGGGATCTTTAATTTCAATTTGAGGGCCTATCCCAGCGTTTCCACCATAACAAGCGCAGTCTGGCAGCGCTTTCGGTTACTTCTTTCTTTCTAACTTTGCTTATCATTTTTGGTCAAGTTTTATTGTAAAACTGTCATTTTATGAGGTATTAACAATCCCAACCACGCCCGGATTGAGCTCGAGGGAGATGTCACCTTGCAAACAAAGGTGTGAAGTTGGCAGAGTTTGAGTGTTCGTAAAAGGTGTTCTTCCATTTTAGCAAAGCTTTAATTCTTTGTTTCAAAGCCTAAAGCTTCCACCCTCTCATGTCAATAGATGTCTGACAGGGGGCATTCCTGTTTTACCGCGGGGGCGGGGGGGCAGCCCTCCATCTGCCTTTGCATGGCTGCCAAGTGGCTCCATGTCATGTGGGATATCTTGAGCTAGTTCTGGTTTTTCACTTTGCATGCGCGGACTTGTACCCCTAGACTAATAATGACTCAAACAAAACGTGAAGTCCCAGAATGCAAAGTGAAAATCCTGGCCTGGCTTATGCTGTCGCTCTTGACATGGAGCCATCTGGCAGTAGGCTGTTGGCTGAGCTCTAGAAAATCCCCAAACACAGAAAAAACAAATCGCAGAATAGCTCTCATCTGCCTCCAGTTCAAGAAAAACTATTTTTATTCTTTTTTTTTTGAATGGATAACTTTTTTCTACTTCGTGGACTGTCATTCCTGGGCTATCTCGGCTTGGCTTGAAAACAGACCACAGAGCCTGGAAAAGTCTAGATGGTCTTTCCCCTTCTGGAATGGCTTGGCAGGCTGAAAAACAATGGTCTGGAGGGTTGCCTAGAGCAGTGCCCGTGGTTATGATTAATTCAAAACCTTCCAGCCATCGCCTTTTTGTTTTTTTAGTTTTGCTTATGCTGGTGCATAAAGCAGGCGGACCCCACAGGGACCTCCAGCATTTCCCCCGCATGAAAATCCATGGGGGCACAAATGCTGGGGCATTTAAATGGTGCAGAGGGAGGAGGTGGTGGAAACGTAAGATGCGCTCCACCCCTCCTCTCCATCATACAGATGAATGAAAAGGGGGGATAACGTTAATGGAGACGTAACATTTTTACGCAAGGCTTTTTTTTGCGCCTTCCATTGACGGAACATCCCTACAGAGCATGGGCCCCATAGATTTAGAGAGAGAGAGCCCAGAAGAGAAAGCGAGAGCGCGCACTAGATTGGCTTATGCTACGCTAAGTACAGCTCTTAGTCATGCTACATTTTGGTTGGCTCAAAGCCACCAAGGTATGAGAAGTCGACCCTGGCTTTCTTTATGGGTCAAGCAAAGGATCTTGTTGATTCAGGGATCTGATATCACCTTTTCAAGGCAAAAATGAATTTTGCGGCTTAACGCGTGTCATGGTGTGGCTGGTAGTCACGCATATTCTCCATTTCCTTAGTCTTATTGGGACATAACTACCTCCAAAAGCAGGGTAATCCTTTGGGAAGCCTGTAGAAAAGCAGGGCAACTGTCTCAGGTGTTAGAAGGCAGATTTTGTGACAGCATTTACTTGAAGTATAAAAGACAAATCATTATCGAAGAGGGCTTCTAACCTGCACGCTTACAGTGCATGCGTGGGTGCAGGACCCGAAGAAGATGGCTATGGGTGAGGCCCATTATTTATTTTATTTCATGTAATGTATTGATTCGGAGGACGGGGAGTCTTCACTACTAGTGAAATCATAATCAGCTGAATCAGCGTCGCTGGAACCAATATTATGATGCATTGAGTAACTGAGGTTGTGATAATAAAGGCAGATTTGGTAGGCTGGTCAGTTGCCAGACGATTTTGCTAATTACATTGGGGTTATTGTAACTGAATTGTTATGAAGGAGTATTATCATTGTGTGTTTAGTTTTAATAGGAGGTATGTTGGCTTAAAAATGTGAATGCTAATTAATTGTGTGTAAATTGAATGGTTTTGTTCTATTTATATTTGAAGTTTTATGTTAGATTTTCTTTCTTGTGTTGTGATTTAATTATGTGAAAGTTTTTCTTTGTAAAAAAAAAAACTATAACACATTAAATTAAATTTAAAAAAAGGCAAATTGGCTTTCCATGACTTGCTCGGTCTGCCCTTACACCAACCGTGCTGTGCAGGGACTTCCGTGGGCTTTCAGGTTTGTCCGATAAATCACTTATTTTAAAATGTGTCCTATTGCACTACGCCGATATTAACGAGTTGGTTTGTTTGTTTGCCACTTACACAGACCTAAGACCGCTTCAAAGCGCTGTGAGGAGAGAGGGCCAAAGAGATGGCAGGAAGGAGTAAGGCAGGCAAGAGAAGGAGCAACATGATGGATGCTATGATTGTTGCTTGTGTAGCTCTTCCAGACCCCCCTAAGTCTGGCTGCTTCGAAGCGCTGAGGAGGGCCCACTAAGACGGAACAGGAAACGCAGAGAGAGAGAGGGGGGGGGGGGTAGGGGAGAGAGAGAGAGAATCTGTTGGAGCATATATTAGGGTCGCTCGATTGCTCTGAGTGTCAGGGGTATATGAGGGTCTGTGGATGACAGTGGGAAGTTCTCTTGGGAGCACTGTATAGGATTGTTGGCACTGTGTGGTGGGGAGTTTAGGTTTGTGTAGCCCTCAGGGGTGTGTGAGGCTCTGTTAGAGGGCTGTGAGGCTCTGTTGGGGGTAATAGTACAGATGAACTTGTTGGATGCTGAAATACTTTGATGGAGGCTGCATAAGCTCAGATATGTGCCAGCCACGGTGTGTTAAGTCATGCCAGTTACGTATTGTTTTCTTGTTGCAAACAGAATTGCCCATAGAGGCGAGTTTTGTGTCCCCGCCCCACCCCGCCAGGAGGGTGCAAGCAGATGAAAGAAAAAAGATCTGAGGTGGCACAGACCTCCCTGCCAAGTTTCGCAGTTCCATCTGTGACACCTCGAGTAAGTCCTGGTTTTTGCTTCCGTGTGCATGCTGGAACTTGTAGTTTTGTTTTTCCCATTGCACGGGTGGGCCTTCAAGTCCTAGCATGCAGTGTGGAAAACAACAGGACCGGCTCAAGGAAACTTGGCAGCTATACAAAGAGAAAGGGATAAAAAGATGAAAGTTGGGCATTGACATGAACTAAAACTAAAACAAAAACAGGTCTTTACAATGTGATGTCATCCGACATTCCCTGGCTGCCCAGAGAGCAAGAGATCACAGAAATGCCAGCGTATGTTTCATGGTGATCTGCTATGATGGCAGAAATGTGAGAGCATGTTTCATGCTGATCTGGTATGATGACAGAAATGTCATAGCATGTTACATGGTGATCTGGTATGATGACAGAAATGCCAGAGCATGTTTCATGGTGATCTGGTATGATGACAGAAATGTCAGAGCATGTTACATGGTGATCTGGTATGATGACAGAAATGTGAGAGCATGTTTCATGCTGATCTGGTATGATGACAGAAATGTGAGAGCATGTTACATGGTGATCTGGTATGATGACAGAAATGTGAGAGCATGTTTCATGGTGATCTGGTATGATGACAGAAATGTCAGAGCATGTTACATGGTGATCTGGTATGATGACAGAAATGTCAGAGCATGTTACATAGTGAACTGCTAAGTTCATCCAGTTGGTGCGAGTGAAATGAACAAACACTATGGGCCTGATTTTCATTGAAACACACTTTGTAAATCGGGCTTTATACCTCCATGAATGCACGTGTTCATTAAATGAAACCTGAGCACAGGTAAACGTGCTGCCATGCACGGCTAAGCTTTCCCCTGCACCCAGTAATTCGCCCATCGTTTAAGATACATTTCCACCGGTACCCCTCAACTCCCACGCTTGTGGCTGATGTCACCCGCCATGACATCAGTAACTCATTTGCCAAGCGGCTTAACGCTCCATAGACTCCAATGGGCTCTCATCCACCAAAGCCAACATTCTCGTGTTACTTCGGCCCTGGCAAGTCAAAAGGTGGAGCGGTGTGTCCACGGGAGCTGTTTTGCTATCTACAAAAACACGGGCATTGGCCCTCGACCAGTTTGTGGCTGCCGTGGGACCCATAGCTTTCCTGCAGTTGCTAAGTGGCCTCGGCGCTGTTATACGTCAGCATCACCTTGTTTTATCAGTGATAAATACACATTTCTGATTTAAAGAGCGTGTTTTATTGCTTGGTGTGACTCATCCGCTTGTCACGCCGGTGAGCCACTTTTATAGTGCTATAAAATGCTTAGTTATGCCTTCGAATGCTTGGCTTCCTTTGCAGTGGTTGAGTGTGTGTGTGGGGGAAGGGGAGAGCGACTAGCGAGGGCAGGGCGAGAGTTATCCTGAAGTAAGGTTTGCGCTTGGCCTGCAAATACTCCAAGTGGGTGTTTGACACACAGCTCCTTTCTCCTGTGAACGCGCGCCCTGCTCTGTCGTGCCAGGAGCAAGGCTTCTTGTCAGATAAAGGCCCGGGTGACGTTATCTGCCGCCAGATCTAAGGCGCCTTTCACATTGCTTGGCACGCAGTGGAGGAACTGTAAGAAACGAGCGAGGAAGGAGGCGACCCGCGAGGGGAACATTTGGCACTCGGATGCGGTTTTGGGAGGCCCAACATGGTGAAACGTTCATAACTGTGCCCAGGGCCACAAAAGAGTCTGATTTCACAACCTGAGCTGTGATGTTAACCCCGAGAAACAGCAGATTTTGCCAGCTCTGCCACGGTAGGGCTAACATGCTTCCACAGTAACAGGTTGAACGGGCTATTTTACTCCACACCTAGCAGGAGTGGGCGAGCGAACGTGTGTGTGGAGGGGAAAGGGGTGGGTCTGGGGCGGGTCATCACAAATTATATTTTTTCACACGATTCCTTGTTTAGATTACACGATTATTATTTTGTTGGCCCATTTGTCTCTTTTTCTGTGCTGCATTGGCAGGTTTCCAAGATGCCTTAGGTTCTGTCTTGAACAAGGATCAAAAGCAGCACAAAAGAGTGACACACAACCAGTTAAAACCCCAGCCCCCTCTGAACATAAAGTCATTATTAATAATAAAAGCAGCAATGATAATTATAATGCTAATCAAATATGACACCATGATTTAAGGATGTCAAGCAGCAATTGGCTTAGGACAAAGGACGAACGCATGGCTACACCGCCTTCATAATTGTGAATAGATAAGAAGATACAGCAGGTGCATCTAATTTTGTGCATCATTTGGAGATATCTGTTTGAATGCTGTTATAAGATGCACAATCATATTTTCATTGTCGGCGGCTCTCGTAGGGAAAAGGGGGCAGGATCATCAAGATTGCAATCACAGTGCCGAAAGAGAGCCAATCTGTTGGGTTGGCACTGGATGCAGCTCAGTGCAGTTGAGCAGCTCATCATAGAAGCAGGCTATTAAAGGTTGCTGGGGTTTTGTATCAAGCCACACAACTAATGTGCATAGATGATTCTATCTCCTGCATAACAACTACATTTGAACTACAGCTATTCTGCAGGCCTGGAAGTGATTGTAATAAGAGTTCTACATACACTTTCCCCAGAAGCGATAATTTAAAACCAAATAATAGGAATACATCAACACAAGGTATTTGCATTATTTTTGTATATGATTGTTGAAAGTTTAGACCTATCCAAAAGATCTGTGAAAGGCCAATACATGAAGGTACATAACTAGAGGTTGAACACATATTTACAATGCCTAGTGCTCGGCTCTGGCCTACAGTTAGAAATTAGGAAACATCCTTACAATGTATTTAAAAAAGAAATTTCTTTTAGAAGTAAAACACAATTGATAAATAATTTAATAAAAGACTGGTGTATGACCTCTTTGTCACAGTGATGTATTTCATGCATTGGTAATCATGTTGTGTACACCAATCTACTTTATTATCAGAGTTTCATGTCTGGCCCTATAAACCCGGGGCAGATTTCGACATAATTCCGCTGCAGATAGCATTGACTTGCAGCTTTCTTGAGGTCATAGGGTTTCAGCAATATGAGAAGCCGTAAAATTAAGATTGTGTATCAAGGATAGGAACATATGTCTTACATATAATTTGTTATAAGTAGGTTTAATTTAGAACAAATCTCCTTTAAGGAGTCGTAGGCCTGCTGCAAGATAGGGTTGCAAAAATAGCTGGATGGTTGTTATGCAATTACAATTAAATAAAGTATAAAAGGGACCAATGTGTAAAAGTCCCAGTGTGGGTCAGATGTCTGTATTGATTAAAGACTCTCCGGAGTGATAACGTGGTGCACTTTCACCTGCTCCGGTGTGAATCACAGATACTGCTCAAGGTGGGGAAAGAAGAAACTGCAACAAACTCATATTCCATTGAAAGACGCTGTTCATAGGAATGAGTTCCTATCTGAAAGAAACAGAAGTCAAGACGCTTGGATTGAAATGACTGACTTGCTGACAATTCGTTTCATGGGTGGAAGGTCTTGTAGTGGGGAGCTGTGTCTACATGATTGCTACAGGAAATAGCAAAGACTGCTCCTGCCCGCTTATAATCATGAATTTGGGATTTACTTTTTGGAATCAGAAAGATTTCCATTGCAGGACGCAAAAGGGAAAAGCAATTTGTAGAACTGTATCTGCACATTAAGATTTTTCAATATATCCGTTTGAGAGCAGAAAATGATTTTTTTCATTACATTTATCAATTGGAGTGGAATTTATCTGTAAGGAACAAGCATAATGCTTTATTTTTTGTGGTTCATGTAAAAATCACAGAAATATAACCAATTGGTCTGGTTAGCTGAGGCGGGATTGGTCTGAAGTGTGCACATGTTTTTGAGTAGAAAAGTATGTATTCCAAATGGGGTTGGGTTAAGCATCAGAACACACCCGCTCTAGTATTTTCAAATGCTTCATCTAAAACACCAGAGTTTGATAAATCGTCAGTGGTTGATAATCAACGTGTTTGCTTCAAAATAGACTCAAATGTGTTCAGGTTCAGATTTTGTTCAAAGACACACATAAGCCTGCATTGGTAGCATTGGTAGTAACGGGCCTGGTGGTCTTTATCCCATCTCAAGATGGCTGCTACCCACTGGATCTGAAGAAAGGCGCTGAGCGAGGGACCCAAATCAGACATGTCCATGTTTTTAAATGTCTTTGTTACATTTTCTGCTTTTTGTGGATAGACGGATAAAAACAAGAATACACGTTTTTATGAGGTTACAGGAAAGATTGACAAAATGAAAAGTCAAGATCGCTTTACCAGTCGATTTTCCTCGCTTAGTATGGGTAATGGGGGGAAGGGCGGGGGTGGGGACATGGAAGATAATCTCTTTTCTGGCCCAGGATGTACTCTTACTAAATAGATCATCATTTCACTGGTTGGGGCAAAGTTCCTTTGCTGCTGTTCACAGCCCAGCTATTGGCGTCTGTAAGAGGGCTTCATTGCTGAAGTCAGCCACTCTGGTTGTGGCCCAAAAGATATGCTAGCTTCTGGTTTATTTATTTATTTATTGGGTATTTTCTATGCACCTATACACAATGTGTTTCGAGGCGCAAGCAGTCAACATTTTGCAACCAGAATCCAATGTTCACTAACCTTGAAGCAGTGGATTTTCTGAAGGGTGCCTAAATGACCTCCAGGTGCATATTGCAGAGCTTCTGTGCGGTAAAGGTTTTAACCTCTTTAGGCCAGTGGGAAAGGTGGTTTGCTGCGATGCAGTGCCTCCACCTATAGAACTCACCGCCCAGACATTTCATAGATGGGACCCCATTTGACTTAGTGACCCAAGTGTGAAAGTACCGTAGCCCAGCTACCACCCTTTCAAACATTACCAAGTTGGCTTTTTCTTGTAATCAATTGATCTGTCCATCCCAGAAGACCGCCTCCCTCACGTCTTCTGCGCACCCTGCAGTGATCCTGACCCATCTGTTTTCAAAACGCGGGCCTTGAGGACCTGCACACAATGTTCTGCATCTCGCTCAGATCCCCGTTCTGCGGCATTGTGATTATGCCAGTTCGGAATGGCATTGAACGCTGTGATGAAGGCTACAGAAGTGCTTTGTGATTTAGAATTGCACCTACGTTCGTTCAAGGTCTTTCCATCATACATGCTCAGTACATTGTGTTGAGTTGCTGTTTTTTTCTATCCCCCTGGTTATCTACGCTAAGATGTCGGTACTGTGCAAATGACCTCCCCGGTGCACGCTATTGGTTCCTTCCCAGAATCTCTCCTTGAAATAAACTTGGCAAAGGGTCCAATGTTCAGGCATATCCCTCAAGCGCAAGATGTACCAGACGATGTCTGATGCGAGACGTTTTATAGCCCTCTCAGCTAATTGCTCTCTCGTCCCTCGATGCTCCTATCCAAGTAGTGCAGAGTTGGAGTCCTGAGATAAAATATGGCGTTGCCTGCTTCCTTATTAACAATTAACTTTTAAAGAGACCTTTTCACTCCAGCTATTTAGGGGATTCAGATTCAGGCTGCGCGACTAGCTCAAATGAAACGTGCTCACCTGTGGAAAAGGATGATGTAATTGGACATAGGTTTGATACCCCTGTTGGGGGGTCCCATCCCTTCATTCCCCGGAACGTCGTAAATATAGTACCAAGAGCGGGTAATAATGGTGATACAGATTATTACAACACTTAGAATCTGGTATGAAGGGCTATGGAACCACCAAATTATTATTATATTTAGCTGGAAATAATATCTCAATTTTTCTTCATCCGCCTCCAATCACAATCAGGGGTTTGAAATTAAGGTTCGATGATCAGGAGCCAAAACAAGCTCCTTGGTGTCGGGCATCACCCAGTAGGTAGGACCTACCGCTGGGGAACCAGGAGTGAGTACTGCAAATAATAACGTTCATATGAAATGCACCCTTTAATTTGTTGCCAATTATTTCTGATCCATTATATTTAAATGCGTCCTATTTCTTCTTTATTTACATTACCAAATACTCAAAGTTAATGTCCCATGTGCATGTTTGTAAGTCGGGGTTGGCCTGGGGAGCCCAAAGTAGCTCCTAGTCACTGTTGGATTTAAGCTAACCAGGCTCTCCTGAGGTAGAAGCAGGAGCTGAATAGCTCCCAGCCATTGCCAACCCTGCATTCTATGTATTACACACCCTCAATGCTAGTAGTGGTTTAAAGAGGAACTGAAGCTCCCACTTTTCACTCAACTTTCGGAGCCTTTTGTTGAAAGTCTTTGAATTCTCCCACATCTAAGCAAAACTCTCGGTTTCTCACCCTGGTGGTCGGTATCTTTGCATGTGGGACATCTTGTACCAACTTGTAGGGCGTCGTCACTTGGAGTGGGCCATCTTTAACAATGGTTACCCCATGGAGCAATACAGAGATTTAGTCGTTTAAAAAAAGGCTCTTTAGATACCACATGGTGATTCTGGTAAGGATGGTGTCTGCAATGCCCATTACGATCAGGAAGTAACATTTTGCGATATCCCCTGTTCTGTTGTCAACCTTATAACTCTTATCCATTCTTGTACGGATAACTGTACCATGTTTTCCATTCCGCGTACAGAATCAGCTGCTTTTTTAAGCTAATGTAGTGGAAAGGTTTAGCCATTCGCACTCTTTGTCGTTTCGCTCAATGCCCTCATGCTTCACCCTTCAGATCTTAAATTCATTGGTTGTCCTTCTGCCAAGGGCTCATTTTGGCTTCTCCATAGCTGTTCTTCTCGGTAACCGCATACTTTTCAAAACATCTAATATCATAGTTAATCGGCATAGCTGGATTAAATTCTACTGCTTGGTAAGTGCTGGGCCCCGTCTGCACCGATAAATGTGGGAGAAAACCCTGACACCTATGAATTGTTATTGTAAGGGAGTGTTACTCACCAGTGCGTTAAAAACAGACCGGTCCTCTTGTGCTGGGGATTTGCTTGAAGAGCTCGGGTTGGAGCCTCCACCCGAGCCTCCTCCCTGTGAGGTTATGAACTCTTTAAACTAATATGACCACCTGCTGAACTATACAGACAAGGGGACCGATCAATCAAAAGAGCGGGGAGAACACACCGCCACGGACCCAGCTGTAAAGAAAAGACAGATGAATATTCTATCGGATTCAACCCTGGCTTTCCCCAAGACTATTACGAGTGAGTTCCCCTTAAGCCACAAAAAAGGACCTGGAGCAACCTATAAGGTAGAAAAGACTTTTAGATACTAGCTAAATGTGAAAACTGCCCAATGATGGTAATCAAGGAAATATACTTTACCACTGGTGGATGTAAGACTAGTGCAAAGAATCCTGGGCAACAACGAAAGTATAAAACAAAAAAAAAGGAAGGTTAGTAGGGTAGCTATCCCCGGACGGAACGAGGGTCGCACTGGTTTCGGGATGGTGCACCACAGCAAAGCGTTCCAAAATGCACTTTCGAAATGAAGCAATGTTATCCAAAGATGAGCTAACAGTTCGATGAAGACAGGATTCCAAAATGAAGAATTGTTCTTACCAGTGTTATTCCCCAGAAGAACGCAAGCACTGTGAGGAATGGGTTCAAGAGCCCGTGGCCAAGTGAGGGATGATATTCATACAGGAAGTAGCAGTAGCAAAGTCTTAAACCAGGGGTCCAGGAGCAGGCAAACGGTCTGGTACACGGGCGGTCAGCAAACACAACAAAATCACAATCCAGGAGTCCAGGAGCAGGCAAGAGGTCTGGTACACGGACGGTCAGCAAACAAAACCAAGACAGGATCAGAATTAGAAGTCTGTGTGCAGGCAAGGTCGGTACACGGGCGGACAGCAAACAATACCAAAGTAGAATCTAGATGTAGGAGTCTGTGTGCAGGCAAGGTCGGTACACAGAGAAAACAGGAGACTTCCGGAATTAAGGTACAGAAGGTAGCACTTCAGAAAATGCCGGTTGTAACTATAAACAGAAGCGGCATTCTGAAAACCGCGGTGGTTTAAATACAACAAGGAGGCGGAACATAATCGAAAATGAGGCTCCCGTATTAATGCCGGGAACTACAACCCATGGCAGGTTTTCTGGGAAATGTAGTTTGTTGCAGCTATTCTCCATGGCAGCTGCCACCGTGAGAAAAAAGGTGCATAACGGCGCTGTAGCCACTTATGAAGAGCAACCACTTTCTTGTCCCTCTTTCTGGCCTTACATAGAGCTCCCCAACTGTCCTTGTTAACGCGGGAGACTGAAGAGGCACGGGGCAGACACCGGGGAGTATGATGATGCGAAGGTCGGGGTGTAACAGCGAGCCTATGAGAACCTACACCTAGGGAACTCTATTTTTACTTTTGATCCGCTTAGCTCAACCCCTACCTGCCTTGTCTCCCTTCCTCCTTTGCCTCCTTTTTGTTGCTAGGCTTTTTATTGCGTGTACCCAAATTCCAGCATCTCAAGCCAACATTCCGTCTGTCCATATCAGTGTCACATTGTCTCCATAAACTTCCCGATTGTTGAGCAATTCACTATTGCAGGGCCTTCTTTCCTTTCTGAAATTTGCATTGAAAACATTTCCTCCATCAAGCCCTTTTAGTTCTATCTACTCTCGTGCTGGTAATCTTTGTTCTTGATCACAAACCCCTGAGGACCTGGTGCTTTGTTATCCTTGTCATAGCCTTGATGGATGATATCGAAGGCTCTTCTGGAGAAAAAAAAAGAATGAAATAAATCTTGCCCTTTCAACCTACCACTTTGGTTCATAGAGGAGTCAGACTCTACCCCATTGAAGGGTTCGAAATTGCTCGGAGCTATTTAGCTCCTGCTTCTAACCTAGATAACTTGAAAACAACAGCTACCAGCAGCTACTTCTGATGCCTGAGGCCAACTAGTGCCTTGCAAGCATGTATATGTGCCGTTAACTTTGAGTACTTGATAATGTTAATAAAGAAGAATTGGAACACATTGAGTGCACATTCAAACACAATAGAACATAAATAATGGGCAAACACTTAAAGTAGCATCTCCTGTTGGCTCCTGGTGCCGCTTTGGTAGCTCCTGCTTGCAGGGTTATGCCTGACAGTCAGGAGCTGGTCTTAGCTTCTGCTCAACAAATCTTAATTTGAAACCCTGCAATGTACTTGTACGGGTGTATTTTGTTCCTGCACTGTCTTCTAAAAGATGGCCTGTGAGACTCAAAATTGTGCAAGGTCCTAATTTGTAACTGATTTCTTTCAGAGTAGGTCTTTGACTGCCCCCTTTAAGGTGGACAGGTTTGAGAAAACTAACCAATACACTTTATTGGATCTAATTTTTTGTTGTCCCCAAAAGCTAATATCCTTAATGCTTGTGTCATGGATGGTTCTATGTGATGATTTCGAAATTCATCCTTTTTGAAAAACCCGTAGCGACGAAACTCGTGCAAAGGAAGTATGTGAAAGGATGTAATTACACTCCTCGTTCCTCCACCCACCTTCCCTTCGCATGTTGCCACTCCAGGGGACCCCCCCACCCGACCCCGGAAACCCTCGCCCTTTCTTAACCCCCGCCTACCTTATCTGGGGAATAGCCCTGGAACTCCTGCCTACTTTCCCCGCCCGCTCCCTCCCTGGCTGCTCACCCCCGAACCAACCCACCGGTCTCCCCCATATCTCGCCGCCACTTCCACTGGGTCAGTGCTTCCTGTCCTTTTTCGCTCTCCATGTATTGCGCAGAGTACATTTTGCACTGCATTACATGTGAAAAGTCCTCTATGCAGTAAATGGCGTGTACCGTCCTGGGCGTCGTTCTTTTCCTCAAGCTCAGGATACAAGGATAGAAAGGATTATCTTGCATCTCAGCAAAGTTGATATCGTTGTAGCTTAGACTGTATGTGTCATGGGGCCCGCAGTCTCAGGGCCCCAGATCAGAATTTGCGCAAATAGTATTTTACTCACAATTTTGGGGAGTTGAGAGTAAGGGATAGGGAGGTTACATTGTGGAAGAATTCATCGAATACGAATTTTCCGAATTTTTGTTATCGAATTTGGGTGAAAATATATGTGGGGGGCAATCATAACTAATATAGGGGAAAGTCAGGGGGGTTGTGGGGTCTCCCCCCGCGTACATTTGCGGGTGAATTGAATGAAAGAAAAACAAATTCTACAAAATCGTATTTGTTGAATTTTTTTCGATGTAATCACATAGAACCGAGAGTACAAGTATTTTGTAGGGAGTAAAAACATAGGCCCTGATCGATAGAATTATTTGCGTGTAAAACAGGGATTTGCGTAACATTCTGCCCGCAAATCCCTGTTTGACGAATGAAGATTTCGGGGCTGAATGGCGCACAAATCCCTGTTTTACAGACTATGGCCCTAATTCTATGAATTAGGGCTATAGTCTCATTCCAGACTGGTGCATTCCTAAGCAAATAAAAATAGATTTTCACTAAAAAGAATAATTTGCAGATTGTCCATGGTTTTCATCACAGTTACCAATTATTTTTCGGGCATGGAGGACCATTGTTTGCCCATAACATTTACCACATTGCTCTGTGGCTTATCTATGGGTGGGGGGCATGGTTTGGCCATTATATTTACCACAGCGAGCTGTGGTTTCTCTGAGATGGGTCATGGAATGCCATGGTTTGGCCATGGTACTTACCACATGTATCTCTAGTTTCTCTGTGATCAGCCATGGATGGCGATAGTGTGTCCATGGCATTTAGCCCTGTGATCTGTGGTTTCTCTGAGATGGGACATAGATGACAATGCTTTGGCCAGGGTACTTAACACGTCTACCCCTGGTTTCTCTCTGATGAGCCATGGATGACGATAGTGTGCCCATGGCATTTAGCCCTGTGATCTGTGGTTTCTCTGAGATGGGACATCGATGACAATGCTTTGGCCAGGGTACTTAACACGTCTACCCCTGGTTTCTGTCTGATGAGCCATGGATGACGATAGTGTGTCCATGGCATTTAGCCCTGTGATCTGTGGTTTCTCTGAGATGGGACATCGATGACAATGCTTTGGCCAGGGTACTTAACACGTCTACCCCTGGTTTCTGTCTGATGAGCCATGGATGACGATAGTGTGTCCACGGCATTTAGCCCTGTGTTCTGTGGTCTCTCTGAGATGGGACATCGATGACAATGCTTTGGCCAGGGTACTTAACACGTCTACCCCTGGTTTCTCTCTGATGAGCCATGGATGACGATAGTGTGTCCACGGCATTTAGCCCTGTGATCTGTGGTTTCTCTGAGATGGGACATCGATGACAATGCTTTGGCCAGGGTACTTAACACGTCTACCCCTGGTTTCTCTCTGATGAGCCATGGATGACGATAGTGTGTCCATGGCATTTAGCCCTGTGTTCTGTGGTCTCTCTGAGATGGGACATCGATGACAATGCTTTGGCCAGGGTACTTAACACGTCTACCCCTGGTTTCTCTCTGATGAGCCATGGATGACGATAGTGTGTCCACGGCATTTAGCCCTGTGTTCTGTGGTCTCTCTGAGATGGGACATCGATGACAATGCTTTGGCCAGGGTACTTAACACGTCTACCCCTGGTTTCTCTCTGATGAGCCATGGATGACGATAGTGTGTCCACGGCATTTAGCCCTGTGTTCTGTGGTTTCTCTGAGATGGGACATCGATGACAATGCTTTGGCCAGGGTACTTAACACGTCTACCCCTGGTTTCTCTCTGATGAGCCATGGATGACGATAGTGTGTCCATGGCATTTAGCCCTGTGATCTGTGGTTTCTCTGAGATGGGACATCGATGACAATGCTCTGGCCAGGGTACTTAACACGTCTACCCCTGGTTTCTGTCTGATGAGCCATGGATAACGATAGTGTGTCCACGGCATTTAGCCCTGTGTTCTGTGGTCTCTCTGAGATGGGACATCGATGACAATGCTCTGGACAGGGTACTTAACACGTCTACCCCTGGTTTCTCTCTGATGAGCCATGGATGACGATAGTGTGTCCACGGCATTTAGCCCTGTGTTCTGTGGTCTCTCTGAGATGGGACATCGATGACAATGCTTTGGCCAGGGTACTTAACACGTCTACCCCTGGTTTCTCTCTGATGAGCCATGGATGACGATAGTGTGCCCACGGCATTTAGTCCTGTGATCTGTGGTTTCTCTGAGATGGGACATCGATGACAATGCTTTGGCCAGGGTACTTAACACGTCTACCCCTGGTTTCTCTCTGATGAGCCATGGATGACGATAGTGTGCCCATGGCATTTAGCCCTGTGATCTCTGGTTTCTCTGAGATGGGACATCGATGACAATGCTTTGGCCAGGGTACTTAACACGTCTGCCCCTGGTTTCTCTCTGATGAGCCGTGGATGACGATAGTCTGTCCATGGCATTTAGCCCTGTGATCTGTGGTTTCTCTGAGATGGGACATCGATGACAATGCTTTGGCCAGGGTACTTAACACGTCTACCCCTGGTTTCTCTCTGATGAGCCGTGGATGACGATAGTGTGTCCATGGCATTTAGCCCTGTGATCTGTGGTTTCTCTGAGATGGGACATCAATGACAATGCTTTGGCCAGGGTACTTAACAGGTCTACCCCTGGTTTCTCTCTGATGACCCATGGATGATGGTAGTTTGTCCATGGCATTTACCTCAATTCTCAATGGTTTCTTCATAGGCATTAATGGATTAGCATAGAATGGGTTCTCCATGTTGTTTATACAGCTATGTGTGGTTTCTCCATGGTGGGGCATGGAACGTAATGGCTTTCCCATACTGCTGTACATTTGCACATTTTATTATCACCTGCTAACCAAAGTTGTGCAATGTATATGTGAGTTATGTTTGTGCCTTGGGTCTGCCACCCAGGTAGCAGTGTGATTGGGCAATTCATAGAGGATGAGGTCATGTGTATGCATAAACGGTATCCGTAGAAATGATCGAAATAAAAAAATCGAATGACCGCATCTTTTTACCGATTTCTATCGAAAATTTGGGACATTTTTCTAAAATACTGGTGTGGGATGGGGTAAGGATAATAGTTAAGGTGGAGGGGTGCTAGGGAGCGGGGGGATCTCCCCCCGCATTATATATTAACAAAAGATGCTGTCATTTCTCCATTCGATCTTTTCATGGACATCCTGTGTACACACCAATCGAATATAAAATGATCCAAATATGGGAGTCCCAGGAGAGGGTGAACAAAACGGTATGACTCCTAGGTGTTCAAGCACATCCAGCTGAAATATAGAAACAAAAGCAGTCTTGAAAAGTGTTCGGATATACACAGGTGATTCGGTAGTGTTGCCACCGATGTCCAGACGTCCGAAAGCAATGATGTTGCATGGTTCATCTAGAGGTCTTATTTGGTGGTTCGGTACTTGCGGCTTTAAACTGTGCTCCACTGTGAAAAGCTGGGAAGCGAGGGTTATTGAAACATGTCCAGCAAGTAAGCGTTGAGTTTCTTTAGGAATCTGTCGTAGTGTGGCCCAGTTCTGATTTCTGCGGGGGATTGTTGCAGTGTTTTCAGCCACACACAGCCAGTGAACAGCCTTCCATGCTGGTTTCTGTGGAACCTTGGAGTGGATAACGAGTTCAGGGATGCTGGTCCCAGGTTCCTTGAAGGGGTGGTTTTGGGATTCTAGAAGAATGATAACATGGATCTTTATTGGCAGCATTTAAATATAACACTGTGCTCAACTAGGAGCCATTTCAGGCCTTTGAAGCCACGTGAAATGGGGTCCCAGGGATTTTGGAAGAAGGCACATCTAGCTATCTCGTTCTTAAGAATGTGCAGCTTTTGGATGGACTCATGTGCTAGTCCACGCAGACATTGCACTCTCTGGTAGATCCGGTTGGGGGCAAAAGACATTTTGCTGTCACAGCACCACTCATTTTCTGGCTGCATAGGAAGGGAGGAGTGTCAAGGAAACAGACAAATTAAAAGGGAGGGAGGGAAGCTGGGGGGAACAAAAGGTTGCTATCCACGTTCCAGTCTCTGATTTCTTTGGAGTTAATAGTGGTCAGGTTGGTTTCATGGATTCTTCAGGCGTGTTTAGTAATATCTGGGAGTCGTCCACATAGATCTAAAATGGGACGTGAAAGAGTTAATCAGCTTTGCCAGTGGGCTCACATACAAGATGAACAACCAAGGAGAGATTATGGAGCCTTGGGGATGGGCACCCTGCAATTGGAAGGTAGAGGAGGAGAAGGCCCCAAGTTTGTCACGGCAAGGTGGGTCTGTGGTCTGTTGACATGGACATTATGATTAACAATGACAAATGCCATAGAGAAGTCCAGTAGGTAAGTGCAACATAACATGCGAGTTCTTGTCTAGGGCTTCCAAGATCTTTTCCCTCTTAAAAAGAAGACTAATTTCTGTGCTTCTTAGTGGGTGGAAACTGGACTGATTGTTATATAGGAGATTGTGGAACTCACAATGAGCCATCAGCTTGGAAGCATGTTTCCTTAGAAGGGAGCATTTGAAATGGAGCAGTAGTTATTTGTAATTGTAGGATCTGCCAAGGGTTTCTTAAGGAGAGGTGCAGTAGTGGCAGATTTGAGCAGGGGTGCAAACAGTCCACTGCCGAGAGGAAAATTGCAAATGTTGGATATTGGCTCAGCTAGAACTGCATTTCCTCTGTCATTACTGGAGCGGAACAAGGGTGACTTTGATGCCCAGTGGCCTTGAGGTTCTTAGGAATAGTGAGGATCTTGATTTAAGTTACAGGTGATTAAATAACCTTTTTTATAACGTGCTTAATACCACAGACCCGTCTCTAAGCACATGACTGGGATTCGAACCTGTGTTGCTCTGCATTGTCTTTCTTCCAAGACAAACACGTTGCTCCTGAGCTATCCTTCTGGACACAAGGTGATCATTTCTGGAAAGTGCCAGGAGCAGGGCAGAGCGCTGCTGCCATTTGACAAACTGGTGGGCTTGTTTGCTCTTTTCTTGGAAAGCAGAGGCAAGGTCAGATGCCAAGACAGCCATGAGGGTGTGGGGATAGAGTGAGTTTACAATGGTTCCAATGTGCATGGAACTCAATAGAGTAGGGCAGTACAGTGATTACAACTTGATTAGTCCTCATAGAGAGCAGGGCAGTACAATGATAACAGGTGATTTGATACACAGAGGGTATTTGGAAAGCAATTACAGCATGATTGGTACACATTGAGAGGGTAATATAACGTTCTCGCAGAGAGTAGGGCAGTATAGGGATTTCATCTGGTTTGGTACTCATAGAGAGCAGGGCAGTACAATGATAACAGGTGATTTGATACACACAGGGTATCAATGAAGCATTTACAGCATGATTGGTACACGTTGAGAGGGTAGTTTAAAGTTCTCGCAGAGAGTAGGGCAGTACAGGGATTTCATCTGGTTTGGTACTCATAGGAAATAAGGGAGTACAGTGCTTTGAGTAGCGCAGAAGACAGGATGCTTAACATAGGAGCCTGCAATTACAGAAAGGTGGAAACCAAGGTTGTAATGGTGCAGGCAGGAGATAAAGAGGTGGTAAATGAAACGAGCGGATGTGGGTAGCCCGTAAATCGAAATAAACAACTATATTATGACATGGCATGACAGTGTGACGAAAGCAACTTTGTATAGGCAATGATGGACTAGCAAAAGCAATTGGCCTCATGTTGATCGACAAAGACATGAGTTCATAAAAATATCAGCAGATTATATGTTATAAACAGATAACAGGAGCAACAAGGATTGAGTAAGGGCACAGCCATAGACCCGGGCAGTGCTTGAACAAGCTGCGGGTAATGGAGGGAAAGGGGTGACGTTATCCGAGTCAGTATTCAGAAAGGTACCGCCAGGAGCTCTATTTAAATCACGGATGATTCGGAATAGGCATGAAAGCAGGTAATAGAGAAACCTAAAATGCCAAATAGTGGCAAGAAGTAAGGAGCGGTCAGATGGGGATCAGAGTGAGAGGCTGACAGCGAATAGAGGGATGCTGGGGACATTATATGGGGGCTAGGATGGGGGAAGAGAGGGTTGGCATATGAACAGGGCAGATGAAAAGGATGGGGGACTACAGGAGGGAACGAACAACTCGGAGGAATGAAGAGAACACTTACCAAGGCAGACCGTGGACAGCCTGACAACATGACGAGTGGGCAAGCCCGGCGAAGAGACGAAATGTTTTTAATTCAAGAAATAGCCTATCAACTTTCACAATCAGGAGCCAGGAAGTCACAAACTCCCAAAGATTTCCTAATGTTTAAAACATAATGTTCAGCTATGGAGCGTCTGTGTCCAGATCGGGACATTTACAAATCACTTGTCTACTTTTTCTTCTGTTTTGTCTCAGGCCTAAACAACAGAAGGCAGGGCACATCTTGCCATCGTTTTTACCAAACAATAGACTTCGATTTTGTTTTACCATGGAAGTTATTCACTCTGAATAGTGTAAGCATGAAAGTATTTTGACTTCCAAACACATTGAATGACTTCTATGTGTTTAGGCTTGGAATTGTATGACTTCCTCTCCGAACATGCTAATTGTAGCACTGGTTGCGCCTTGCTGTAGAGCACTTTGGTAGCAGCATTGTGGACCTTTTGTTGGGAGCTTCAGAAAGTGCCATGAAAACATCATGATGGAGGGTGTTAGTTTATGATATTATGGGAGCTGCAAACGTCCTTCCTGTCTGGTGACTAGAGCCCAGTTTGGAAGTAATCACCGACAGGAAAGAAGGACGGTAATCAACGCTTCCTGTCCTTCGCCTCCATGTTTGCTGTAGTGTTGGTGGTAACATCGGTCTAAGCCAGGAGAGTGTTCTTATCAAAATGATGGTCATGGTTTCATTTCTCAGTCATTTGAAGAAATTGATGGTCAGGATTGTGGTGTCTATGTGCTCCTTTCTTCTTGGAGGAAATGGGCAAACCCTTCCCTGATGGCATTGTTTTGCCTCTTCGAAGATGCACAGAGGTATACAGAATAGCTCAGGATTGACACCCTGGGTTGGAGGAAAAAGGACCAGCAAAAAAAACACCCCATGAAGTAGATGTCTGTCTAGTTCGACTTTGAAGATGAATTTTGCAATAGAACCCGAAGGCGGCATTACCGGTCGGGTAATGCCCCCGAAGTGATAGTTAAAGTGAGGGCTTTAACATAGCCCCAGGCATATTACCCACCCGCTTATGCCCCCTCTTCGAGGGTTCTGTTGATATTAGTACTCCGGCATGTTGTACACAAAGTACTAACAGCATTTTTCTCGAGTTATCAAACGGTGTGAAAATCATTTCGCAACTCGAGAAAAAAAGAAAAAAAATGGCCGCCAGGGATTGGGGAGAAAGGACTACATGTAGTCCCTTCTCCCTTTCCATGGCGGCCATTAAAAAATAGAAAAAAATTAACCAAACTAAATGGCTGCCATGGAACGGTGAGAAGGGACCACGTGTAGGCACGTACCTTATTTTCCACTGTTTACTCCTTATAAACTGAGCCCTGGCCCCCTGAGAAGAAGTATGCATACACTGGAATATCTTGGGAAGCTCACAGACTAAGTGAAGCAGAGAAGGCTACAACATAAAGTATGGAAGCAATCTTGGAGTGCAAAAAAACCTTATGTGGAACCAGGATCCAGATCCGAGTTGTCATTGCAAATGTGAGCTCCTAAGAGGCCAGCCCCGCCTGTGCCTTGCAATACCACAAACCCGACAATGCGTGCCACGGTTTCAGCTCTGATTCCCTTGGCCCCACTTATGGACAACTGAAGCCATGATGATTGCTGGTCATGACAGTGTTAGGTATCCTTTATAGATGATGGATTATCTCGGACAATAGGAGCTACACATCAAGATATTCTCTCTGTAACTGTGTGAGTAACAGAGGTTAAAGGTCTGTCAAGATTGCGTATTTTATGAACTTTAAGAAGCATTTACAATGTTCCAGATGCTGGGCGAGAATGTGCATTTATGCTGTTTATCAGTTCGTTTTATTTCTGTATTTCACAATCACCGTTGCTATCCATTAAGATCCCTCGTCCTTATATGATAAGCACTGCTCCATCCTTGTCTTCTGGTTAAATGATAACATCCGTTTGCGCCTCTCTCTGCTTTGGTAATGCAGCTATAAATCCTTTTAGGTGTGGATTATTTGACAAGGCTGTTCACGGAGAAGGATGTTTGTGTCAAAAACAGGATTCCTTCCACATCGTGCAGTCCAGGTTTTGGGAGGACAAAAATGAAGAGAATTGCCAGACAACAACCTGCTTCAGTGTCAAAGTATTCAGCGATTCTGCATTTTCTTCCTGTCGGTGTGTGCCTTGGAGGATTCTGGCAGCGTTCTCTGTGTAGCGGGAAGACATTGAGGCAAATCACTGTTTTCTTCCTGTCGGTGTGTGCCTTGGTGGATTCTGGCAGCGTTCTCTGTGTAGCGGGAAGACATTGAGGCAAATCACTGTTTTCTTCCTGTCGGTGTGTGCCTTGGTGGATTCTGGCAACGTTCTCTGTGTAGCGGGAAGACATTGAGGCAAATCACTGTTTTCTTCCTGTCGGTGTGTGCCTTGGTGGATTCTGGCAGCGTTCTCTGTGTAGCGGGAAGACATTGAGGCAAATCACTGTTTTCTTCCTGTCGGTGTGTGCCTTGGTGGATTCTGGCAGCGTTCTCTGTGTAGCGGGAAGACATTGAGGCAAATCACTGTTTTCTTCCTGTCGTTGTGTGCCTTGGTGGATTATGGCAGCGTTCTCGGTGTAGCGGGAAGACATTGAGGCAAATCACTGTGTCCTGTGTGAAAGGGTGTGTTTGATTAGTGTCCTCCTGTTCATGAGGTTTTCTAGGCCTCCTGCCTCTGTTATGTTGTACATGCACAAAGCTCACACCATCAGTGAACTTTCACAACAAAGTGGGGAGGTGAACGGTAAGGCATGGAAACCTGTTCAGTTTGATAGATTTCATCTTCAACATGTTCTTGTACATCTGTGATCACCTAAAACAGGTGCAAGATTTCCTGGTCATTTCTTTCTGATTTCTTTTTTATAGATTGGCTTTGGACATCTTTCGAACATTTACTTTAATAGGACATTACAATAGCACCAATAGGTTGCTGTTAACATTAGCAGCCTGGAAGGGGGCGCTCGAGAAGCTCCAAACCTGGCCTGTATTCTCTGGTATAAGCCGGAATTCCGCGTAGCTTGAGTGTTGCTGGTCAGCACCCACTTCCCTTCCCCACTTTTCTTACCCCGCTCCTCCCTCACCTCTTAGCAGCCGTGCAATTCATACACGGGTGTCAGGGGTGTGCATAACTTAAAAAAACTAAATAAATAGAAACGTACCTTACGTAGCGGCAACGCACAGTAGTTTCTGAAGTCCATTTCCTTGTTAATGATGTTGTGGTAATCAACATAGAAAACAGACTTCAGAAGTACCGGGTGGCACCTCACTGCAAGGTACGTAAAAAAAAAAATGAAACACCCTTAGCACCCGCCTATAAACTACAAGGGTGCTAATGGTGATATAACCCTTGGGGCGGGCCGACTGCCCCTAGTAACAACCTGCTGCCCGCGTTATGGAACCCTTGCGATGTTTCTTGGTTCTTGGCACATAGTGGTTCCTTCCGACTTGAGTATGAGATCCAATCCCAAATAATTTGCAGGCAAGTGAAGAAAAACAATAAAGCAACATCAAAGGAGGGCAAGGCATCTGGATCCCCCTAGCCCTCCCTCTCTCTAGAATGGCCTTTGAATGGCCAGAGCAGTTGTGCTCCAGTTCCCGACTCGCCCTGTGGAACTCTTCAGCAGTTCTGCAGCTCCTTGCCACTGCTTATAGATTTCAAGACTGGCCTTGGTCAGCATTCAGCATATCCTCTTCTGTGCACTGCATTCCTCTCTCCTGCTCTATAACCGCTCCCGAACAGATTGCATTTCTCTAACATGTTCAGGAATCCATCTGCACCACCACCAGCACACCCCTTCTCAATGGTTTCTCTGCCCGTTTATTTGTCATGCGGGGCCGCGAAATCCATCGCATGACCACAGTCATGGAAAAAGACACCAGTTTGTGTGCATCTAAATACATATATGAACAGGAGGTGAACCACAAATGGATTATCCTACTTTCTCTCTCTCTCTCTCTCTCTCTCTCTCTCTTTCTCTGGCCACCATTCAAAGGCAGGGACACTGTTCTAGAGAGGGAGGTTTGGACACGAGTAGAAAAGTGGTGCGAGCCAGACAAAAGCCCGGTGAAGTGAGGATTGCACACTCGGGAGCATGCATCTGCCAGAGGAAGAGCTGATCAGAAGGTCTTGTATTGAGCAATGTGGGCCCGGGACTGAATCAGGTATCGGGAGAACAGATGAGATCGAGATTGAGAAGAAAAGGGAAGGCGGGGACCAACGCGATGAGTACTGTCACGGGGAGAAACAAGAGAGGGGAAATTCAATAGCCAGCAGATGGAGCGGAGAAATTCGGACATTCTGGTTTTGTCATGAAATTCCCCCGTCTCACCTGGGACTGCTTCTTGCAGGATTCCGTGGGGAATTTCTTCTTGCGCACGGATCTGGTTTTTTACAAGCCCGTACGAGTCTCTTCTGACTCCAGCGTGCGTTCAGCGTTCCAGGATACTCGGAGGTTCAGGACGTCCAGGAAAGAGGTAACGTGCACAAAGGGTACGTGGAATCCAGGAACAGGACGAGAAGAGAAGGTGGAAGGAAAGAGAATAAGGATCCGGGAACCTAGGACAGTGGAATAGTTCACCAGGTTACGAAGCACACGTCTAGTCACTACCAGTGATAGCATTGAGACGCGTGGGGCCGCAGGGGCGTGGCCTATTTGTAGGACGTACTACGTCCGCCGTGAAAGCTGGTGCGAGGCGTGTCACGTTAGACGGCCATGTTGGAAGTATCAGTGAATGCAAGCCCCGCTGCGATAAGGACCAGGAAGTCCAGAAGGGGCGCATTCTGTGAGTCATGACAAGTTTTGAAAGCCAAGACCCTAGCGATATTGGGAAGAGACGGATTGGAGAACCATTGCATATTAAAATTGCTGGTTACGTTTCTAGATTCCTCCTAGACAGAGAACGAATGAAGAAGCAGTGCACACTAGGAACTGTAGTGCGAGTTCACAGATTCCGCTGTAAAGAGTCAGAACGCAGAAATGATGCATTCTGTTAACTCCGAAGTCACAGTTCAGAGATTCCTAACAGAATCAGACTAAGTGAAGAAATATTTCTTACTGGGAAGGGAAGTTCAAGTTCTGAAATATACCTGATGCAGAGACTAAAAAGGGAACTGTTACTAGCTGGAAATTGATGTTTTCAGGTTGAGAAAGAAAGAATGGCAGATCTAGAGACTAAAAAGAAAACTGTTATTTGCTGGAAATTGAGGTTTTCAGATTTAGATTGAAAGAATGCCAGGTACAGCGACTAAAAAGAGAACCGTTGCTTGCTGGAAATTGAGGTTTTCAGGTTGAAAATGAAAGAATGGCAGATGCAGACGCAAAAATTTGAACCGTTACTTGCAAGAAAATGAGGTTTTCAGGTTGAGAATGAAAGAATGCCAGTTGCAGAGAATGAAAAGAGAACTGTTACTTGCTGGAAATTGAGGTTTTCGGGTTGAGAATGAAGGAATGCTGATGCAGAGACTAAAATGAGAACCGTTACTTGCAAGAAATTGAGGATTTCAGGTTGAGAATTAAAGAATGCCAGATGCAGAGACTAAAAAGAGAACCGCTCTTTGCAAGAAATTGAGGTTTTCAGGTTGAGAATGAAAGAATGCCAGATGCAGAGACTAAATAGAGGACCGTTATTTGCTGGAAATTGAGGTTTTTAGGTTGAGAATGAAAGAATGCCAGATGCAGAGGCTAAAATGAGAAACTTACATGCTAGAAATTGAGGCTTTCAGATTGAGAATGAAAGAATGCCCGATGCAGAGACTAAAAAGGGAACTGTTACTTGCAAGAAATTGAGGTCTTCAGGTTGAGAATGAAACAATGCCCGATGCAGAGACTAAAAAGAGAACCGTTACTTGCTGGAAATTAAGGTTTTCAGGTTGAGAATTAAAGAATGCCAGATGCAGAGACTAAAAAGAGATCCGCTCTTTGCAAGAAATTGAGGTTTTCAGGTTGAGAATGAAAGAATACCCAATGCAGAGTCTAAAAAGAGAACCGTTACTTGCTGGAAATTGAGGTTTTTAGGTAGAGAATGCCCTATGCAGAGACTAAAAAGAGTACTGTTACTTGCTGGAAATTGAGGTTTTCAGGTTGAGAATGAAAGAATGCCAGATGCAGAGACAATAAAGGGAACCGTTACTTGCTAAAAATTGATGTTTTCAGGTTGAGAATGAAAGAATACCCGATTCAGAGACTAAAAAGAGAACTGTTACTTGCTGAAAATTGAGGTTTTCGATTGAGATTGAAAGAATGCCAGATGCAGAGACTAAAAAGAGAACTGTTGCTTGCTGGAAATTGAGGTTTTCAGGTTGAAAATGAAAGAATGGCAGATGCAGACGCAAACATTTGAACCGTTACTTGCAAAAAATTGAGGTTTTCAGGTTGAGAATGAAAGAATGCCAGTTGCAGAGAATGAAAAGAGAACTGTTACTTGCTGGAAATTGAGGTTTTCGGGTTGAGAATGAAGGAATGCTGATGCAGAGACTAAAATGAGAACCGTTACTTGCAAGAAATTGAGGATTTCAGGTTGAGAATTAAAGAATGCCAGATGCAGAGACTAAAAAGAGAACCGCTCTTTGCAAGAAATTGAGGTTTTCAGGTTGAGAATGAAAGAATGCCAGATGCAGAGACTAAATAGAGGACCGTTATTTGCTGGAAATTGAGGTTTTTAGGTTGAGAATGAAAGAATGCCAGATGCAGAGGCTAAAATGAGAAACTTACATGCTAGAAATTGAGGCTTTCAGATTGAGAATGAAAGAATGCCCGATGCAGAGACTAAAAAGGGAACTGTTACTTGCAAGAAATTGAGGTCTTCAGGTTGAGAATGAAACAATGCCCGATGCAGAGACTAAAAAGAGAACCGTTACTTGCTGGAAATTAAGGTTTTCAGGTTGAGAATTAAAGAATGCCAGATGCAGAGACTAAAAAGAGATCCGCTCTTTGCAAGAAATTGAGGTTTTCAGGTTGAGAATGAAAGAATACCCAATGCAGAGTCTAAAAAGAGAACCGTTACTTGCTGGAAATTGAGGTTTTTAGGTAGAGAATGCCCTATGCAGAGACTAAAAAGAGTACTGTTACTTGCTGGAAATTGAGGTTTTCAGGTTGAGAATGAAAGAATGCCAGATGCAGAGACAATAAAGGGAACCGTTACTTGCTAAAAATTGATGTTTTCAGGTTGAGAATGAAAGAATACCCGATTCAGAGACTAAAAAGAGAACTGTTACTTGCTGAAAATTGAGGTTTTCGATTGAGATTGAAAGAATGCCAGATGCAGAGACTAAAAAGAGAACTGTTGCTTGCTGGAAATTGAGGTTTTCAGGTTGAAAATGAAAGAATGGCAGATGCAGACGCAAACATTTGAACCGTTACTTGCAAAAAATTGAGGTTTTCAGGTTGAGAATGAAAGAATGCCAGTTGCAGAGAATGAAAAGAGAACTGTTACTTGCCGGAAATTGAGGTTTTCGGGTTGAGAATGAAGGAATGCTGATGCAGAGACTAAAATGAGAACCGTTACTTGCAAGAAATTGAGGATTTCAGGTTGAGAATTAAAGAATGCCAGATGCAGAGACTAAAAAGAGAACAGATGCAGGGACTAAAAAGAGAACCGCTCTTTGCAAGAAATTGAGGTTTTCAGTTTGAGAATAAAAGAATGCCAGATGCAGAGACTAAATAGAGGACCGTTATTTGCTGGAAATTGAGGTTTTTAGGTTGAGAATGAAAGAATGCCCCATGCAGAGACTAAAAACAGTACTGTTACTTGCTGGAAATTGAGGTTTTCAGGTTGAGAATGAAAGAATGTCAGATGCAGAGACAATAAAGGGAACCGTTACTTGCTAGAAATTGATGTTTTCAGGTTGGGAATGAAAGAATACCCGATTCAGAGACAAAAAAGAGAACTGTTACTTGCTGAAAATTGAGGTTTTCGATTGAGATTGAAAGAATCTCAGATGCAGAGACTAAAAAGAGAACTGGTGCTTGCTGGAAATTGAGGTTTTCAGGTTGAGAATGAAAGAGTGCCAGATGCAGAGACTAAAATGAGAACTGTTATTTGCTGGAAATTGATGTTTTCAGGTTGAGAATGAAAGAATGTCAGATGCAGAGACTAAAAAGAGAACCATTCCTTGCTGGAAATTGAGGTTTTCAGGTTGAGAATGAAAGAATGCCAGATGCAGAGGCTAAAATGAAAACCGTTACTTGCTAGCAATTGAGGTTTTCAGATTGAGAATGAAAGAATGCCAGATGCAGAGACTAAGAAGAGAACTGTTACTTGCAATAAATAAAGGTTTTCAGGTTGAGAATGAAAGAATGCCCGATGCAGAGACTTAAAAGAGAACCGTTACTTGGTGGAAATTGAGGTTTTCAGGTTGAGAATGAAAAAATGCCAGTTGCAGAGAATGAAAAGAGAACTGTTACTTGCTGGAAATTGAGGTTTTCGGGCTGAGAATGAAGGAATGCTGATGCAGAGACTAAAATGAGAACCACTACTTGCAAGAAATTGAGGATTTCAGGTTGAGAATTAAAGAATGCCAGATGCAGAGACTAAAAAGAGAACCGCTCTTTGCAAGAAATTGAGGTTTTCAGGTTGAGAATGAAAGAATGCCAGATGCAGAGACTAAATAGAGGACCGTTATTTGCTGGAAATTGAGGTTTTTAGGTTGAGAATGAAAGAACGCCAGATGCAGAGGCTAAAATGAGAAACGTACATGCTAGAAATTGAGGCTTTCAGATTGAAAATGAAAGAATGCCAGATGCAGAGACTAAAAAGGGAACCGTTACTTGCCGGAAATTGAGGTTTTTAGGTTGAGAATGAAAGAATGCCCGATCCGAGACTAAAAAGGGAACTGTTACTTGCAAGAAATTGAGGTTTTCAGGTTGAGAATGAAACAATGCCCGATGCAGAGACTAAAAAGAGAACCGTTACTTGCTGGAAATTAAGGTTTTCAGGTTGAGAATTAAAGAATGCCAGATGCAGAGACTAAAAAGAGATCCGCTCTTTGCAAGAAATTGAGGTTTTCAGGTTGAGAATGAAAGAATACCCAATGCAGAGACTAAAAAGAGAACCGTTACTTGCTGGAAATTGAGGTTTTTAGGTAGAGAATGAAAGAATGCCCTATGCAGAGACTAAAAAGAGTACTGTTACTTGCTGGAAATTGAAGTTTTCAGGTTGAGGATGAAAGAATGCCAGATGCAGAGACAATAAAGGGAACCGTTACTTGCTAGAAATTGATGTTTTCAGGTTGAGAATGAAAGAATACCTGATTCAGAGACTAAAAAGAGAACTGTTACTTGCTGAAAATTGAGGTTTTCGATTGAGATTGAAAGAATGCCAGATGCAGAGACTAAAAAGAGAACTGTTGCTTACTGGAAATTGAGGTTTTCAGGTTGAGAATGAAAGAGTGCCAGATGCAGAGACTAAAATGAGAACCGTTATTTGCTGGAAATTGAGGTTTTCAGGTTGAGAATGAAAGAATGTCAGATGCAGAGACTAAAGAGAGAACCATTATTTGCTGGAAATTGAGGTTTTCAGATTGAGATTGAAAGAATGCCAGATACAGCGACTAAAAAGAGAACCATTCCTTGCTGGAAATTGAGGTTTTCAGGTTGAGAATGAAAGAATGCCAGATGCAGAGGCTAAAATGAAAACCGTTACTTGCTAGCAATTGAGGTTTTCAGATTGAGAATGAAAGAATGCCAGATGCAGAGACTAAGGAGAGAACTGATACTTGCAATAAATAAAGGTTTTCAGGTTGAGAATGAAAGAATGCCCGATGCAGAGACTTAAAAGAGAACCGTTACTTGGTGGAAATTGAGGTTTTCAGGTTCAGAATGAAAGAATGCCTGATGCAGAGACTAATAAGAGTACTTTTACTTGCTGGAAATTGAGGTTTTCAGATTGAGAATGAAAGAATGCCCGATGCAGAGACTAAAAAGAGAACCGTTACTTGCAAGAGATTGTGGTTTTCAGGTTGAGAATGAAAGAATGCCCGATGCAGAGACTAAAAAGAAAACCGTTATTTGCCGGAAATTAGTTTTTCAGATTGAGAATGAAAGAATGCCAGTTGTAGAGACTAAAATGAGAACCGTTACTTGCTGGAAATTGAGGTTTTCAGATTAAGAATGAAATAATGCCCGATGCAGAGACTAAAAAGAGAACTGTTACTTCCAAGAAATGTATGTTTTCAGGTAAATGAAAGAATACCCGATGCAGAGCCTACAAAGAGAACCGTTACTTGCTGGAAATTGAGGTTCTCAGATTGTGAATGAAAGAATGCCTGATGCAGAGACTAAACTGAGACCTGTTACTTGCTAGAAATTGAGGTTTTCAGATTGAGAATGAAATAATGCCAGATGCAGAGACTAAAAAATGAATTATTAATTGCTAGACATTCAGATTTTTAGACTGGGATTGGAAGAAAAAACATTCAGAAAGAACTGTGGCCTGCCACTAGAAAAAGATGATGGGCCCAGACCACCTGAAAAACAATAATAAAATATTAAAAATCCATGTCTGGTCTAATGTCGTAATTTGAAAGTAGGCACGTTTATGGTGCCTTGCTGTTGTGGCTCAGCCAGCGATGGCTACTAGGTTGCGTTGTGGAATGTGTGACTTGTCTCAAATGGATATATATATATATAAATATTACTCCTATGTCCAGTCCCCTTTCCTCCATACTTATGGGACATTCCTCCGTCCTGTGGGACGGGACCGGAGCACTTTGTAAAAAGCATCACATTTTTTAAAAATGTGTCCTTCCTCTCTTTTTACTCAGGGTACCGCACACAGCCGTAACCCCACCCTCCTTAGCTCTGCCCAGCGCATCGCCCATCAGTCCTTTTCTCTGTGTGTTCGGGACTGGACGCACTTGCATCTTCGGAAGGTTTTTTTTTTCCTTTCAGTTTCCTCCTCTCTTGCTCTGGCTTAGCGGTCGCGTGGTAGTCCGTCTATGCCGTTTCAGCTAGACTTTCCAAAAAGTTCTTCTTGTCAACAACGCTTCGATAGAGCGGATCCCCATTCTCTTTGTTTAGAGTGTTTGGGTCAGGATCACCGGTGGGCTCAGGCTTTTACTGCGACTCCCTTTCGGTCCGGGCACTTCAACGTCGTTTAAAGCAGTGGGAGGAGGTGTTTCACTGTACTCCCCCGGCGAACTTTCAAACTTTCATCGACGAGAAGAAGAAATGCCAAGTGAGTTCTTTACTTTTCAGAGCACCCCGGCCAGGGGACTCCTTCCTGGGGTTTTCCGTTAAAAGCTCTATTACCGGGGCTTGCCTTGAGGTGCCTTCTAGGCCTAAAAAGTATACCAGAGTTTTCTCTGAGGGCCTCTGTAAGGGGCCTATTGACACCGGATTACAATCCGAGGCCCCTCCTCTGGGAGCTATTTGTGGGCCCAGTTCTACTGAGCTGTCGGGTACCGGAGCTTGCTTCGAGGTCTCCTTGACTGGAGCTTCCCGTAAAAACCCTGGGGTTCGCCCTGAGGCCTCAGTTGAGGCTGTTGATACCGAACAGAAGTTCGAGGCCCGTCGTGAAGAGGTTTTTACCGGACTCGGGTCCGAGGTTCCTCGTTTAGAGGCTAAGGTGACCAACAGTTCTGAGAGGCCTATTAGAGTCTTGTCGGTCAGGTGTGTTCCTCATCGTTCCCGCTCTAGCAGTGACTCCAGATCTGTTGAGGGGGCACGGAGTGAGGTCTTGGACTGTGATCCCTCTGTTACCGGCAGTGCCGAGGTCCTTCCTTCGAAGGCTAGTTTGGCTGATAGCATGTCACAGAAACATCCTAGGCCACGCAGTACCGGCTCAGCCGAGGTTCCTTGTGTTAAGGCTAAGATTAAGACCCCTGACCCACCTATGGGGACCCCTGCCTCACTTCCACATGTGTCGCAGTTCTCAGGTGCTGACAAAATGGCGGCCGTTCCCGCGAAGACCACGGAGGCCATTTTGGATTCCTCCCTTACAACTACGCCATCGGCCCTAGGTGTGGGGAGTGGTTTTTCAGGTAAACATCGGTTTCCTTGTGAACATCCGTTTTGTCCAGTTTATGACTGGAATGCTCGGATGCCCCTACCGCACAATGTCTCGCTCCCCGCGGCATCGGCGCCATTGATTTATGTGGACACTAGTGGGGAAGGGCCCTCTTGGCAACCCTCTCCCTTGCGTCCCTGGAATTACTCCGCTCATGAGAGGCCTCCTCCAGTCGTGCCTAAATCGTCAGCGGAGGATGTCTATTTTGGCAAGTTTCAAAGTCTTATGCATTCCGACCCAATGAAGCAGTACTTTCAAGGCTTGTTTAGGGAGATATGCCCGCCTGCGCCGACGGTCCCAGCTGCGGTTCCTGTGGCTCTGCCGGTGTCGCCTTTACTGGCTGGGCCTTCCCCGACTCTTCCACCCCTGCCTCTGTTGTCCCCAGTGGACAAGTCTATTGTGGTGCCTGATGCGACTCAGCCTGTTCAGGACCTGTTGAACGACACACATGACGATCAGGACAGCAAAGACCAGCCCCGCTCTGTTAGAGCCTTTCACGACCGGGTGCTGGACATGATGTGTCTGTTGGATGTTCCAGTACCCAGGGCACCCACTCCGCAGGAGGGCGTGCTTTCTGGGGTGTTCACCTTGTCTCCTTCGGAGGGTACCGGCTTGTTCTTGCAGAAGGACGTTTTGGCCGAGGTCCATAAAGTCTGGGAGAAACCACACTCTGGACTGTTCGTCAACAAGAAAATTGACGCACACGACAGGCTCCATTCTTCGGAAGAGGTGGCATTAGCATCGTGTCTGCCCCCCTCACGGCTGCGGCCCCTTTACATTCCAGACCTGCTGCATCCTCTTCTACGATGGCTACACAGGTTCTGGCCAAAGAGGACAATCTTCTTGACTCCCTATGGAGGAAGATTTTCGCTAATTCAGCCCTGCAGCTGCATCAAGCCAATGCAGAACTGGTGTTAGCGGGGGCAAATATGAAAATGTGGAAAGGTCTGTCGGAGTTTGAGGAGTTTATTCCCGCTGAAAAGCTAGAAGATTTCAAAGTGGGAATGTCATCAGATGCCAGGGTCCTGGCGCAGGATTTGCTGGAGGCAGTGGCACATCATGTCGACACCTTGGCCCGGGGCATTATGCTTGGCGTGGATACCTCTCGTCAGGCGTTAATGCCAGCCACCAAGTTCTCTAAGGAGGTGTAGGATAAGGTTTTGGACCTGCCCTTTGATGGCAAGGAGCTCTTTCATTCTACAACAGACGTGGAGCTGACCAAAACTAAGGACAGCACTCAGACCGCCAAGTCCTTAACTGTCCTGGTAACAGAGATCGTTGTCGCAGCCTTGGCCCTCCTCTGGTTTCAGGGGTTTTCTAGATCGACGATCCCGCAGGGTTGACACCCCTTTGGGAAATTCCCGCCGAAGGCAGCAACGGAGTCGGTTTTTCTCCCTTGTGTGGTGGTCGTCTCTCAGCAACCTGTTGGTGGGCGTGGGTTTTCCAGATCCCGTTCCGATGGTGACAATCACGACGGACTCTTCCCTTCTGGGGTGGAGTGCGACGTTGGATCTTCTTCAGGTCTCCGACCTCTGGTCGCACCAAGACAAGCTTCTTCATATAAATCATCTAGAGCTTCTGGCGATCTTCCTGGCGCAAGGCGTTCAGGTCGGTCATTGCCAACAAAGTGGTTTGTGTCCGCACGGACAATGTGGTGTCCATGTTTTACATCAACAAGCCGTGGATCTTGCCATTGAGATTTGGGAATGGGCGGTTCAGCATGGCGTCTGGCGGGTGGCAGTACACATCCCGGGCCAGCTGAGCGTTACGGCAGATGCCCTCAGCCGACGAACAGTGGTCAGCTACGAGTGGGAATTGAAAGCGGAGGTCCTCTTACAGATATTCCTGTGTTGGGGCACTCTGGAAGTGGACGTCTTCGCAACATCGGCAAACAAGAAACTTCCTCTGTATGCCTCCAGGAATGGGCTGGGAGCCTCCTCTCAGGGAGATGCTCTCGAGATTCCCTGGCACAACATGAGGGGCCTGAGGGCCTATGCTTTTCCACCTCTAGCTCTGATTCATCGGACGATTTGCAAGCTGAGGAATATGGTGAACTGTTCTCTTCTGCTCATAGCTCCGTGGTGGCCGGCCAGGTTCTGGTTTTCAGAGCTTCAACATCTGTTGGTGTGTGCACCGATCAGGCTTCCGTTGGTTCCTGATCTGCTTTACCAGAGAGATCCGCACTGTGGCACCCCTCCACACAATCGTTCAGCTTGGCGGCAAGTTACCTGAGTTCAGATCTTTAGAACATCTCAACGTGTCTTCTGACAACAAGCGCATTATTCAGGCAACCAGGGAGCCCTCGATGAGGTCTCAGCACAGAAGCAAATGGCTTTGTTTCTGTCACTGGTGCTTAGCCAAACAGCTGAACCCCAGGGTGGCTACAATCGACACAGTGCTGTCCTTCGTCTCTCATCTACCAGAGTCGGGCATTTATGTCCTGTCATGCAGGACTTATCTTTTGGCTGTGGCTGCCTACCTATCCATGGACCAGTGCTATTTTTCACAGTCAAATCCAGTGGTTAAAAGGCATTTTGCGGGTCTAATGCGTCTTTACCCTCAGGTTCGCAAACCGCATCCAACGTGGGATCTGAACGTGGTTCTTATGGCCTTGTGCCATAAGCCTTTCGAATCAATGGCTACGGTAGATCTTAAGCACCTTTCGTGGAAGGTGTCTTTCTTGGTCGCCGTTACTTTGGCAAGGCGTGTGAGTGAGCTCCAAGCTTTGCTGATGGAGCATCCCTTCTTGGTTTTCCACAAGGATAAGGTTGTCCAAAGGACAAATCCTTCTTTCCTGGTTTATGATTTCCATCTAAATCAGTCAATCTCTCTGCCTGTCTTCTTTCCAAACCCGGCTTCGGAAGCTGAGAGGGTTTTGCATTGCCTGGATGTTAGAAGAGCTCTTAAGTTCTATCTGGACAGAAAATCTGAATTTAGGAGTTCTTCTCAACTATTGGTGACCTTTGGTAATCCGCACGGTAAGCACGCCTCCAAAGCGACTGTCTCCAGATGGATTGCTGAATATATTACGTAGTCTTACACTGTTCAGGGTCTCCAGCCTCCTAAAGGATTCATACACATCTGGTATGGTGCAAGGCAGCTGCTGTTGCCTTTCAAAAGTATGTCCCCTGGGAGACCATTGCGAAAGCGGCTACTTGGGCCTCCCCATCGGCCTTTGGTAAACATTACTGTTTGGACCTGAGCTCCAGATCTGATGCTCAGTTTGGCCAGGCTGTGCTGAAAAACCTTTTTCAGTAGGGGGTTTCCATCCACCCATAGTTCCTGTGAGGTGTGCTTGGGAATCTCCCATAAGTATGGAGGAGAGGGGACGGGACATAGGAGTATAATAAGGTTACTCACTGTACTGACCACCTTACTCCTAGTCCATAATCCCCTTTCCTCCATATGCCTGCCCGCCATCCCCTCTAATAAGGTTCCTCTGTTATTGCTTAAAGGCGATAGAAAAGGACTGATGGGCGATGAACTGGGCGGAGCTAAGGAGGTCGGGGTTATGGCCACGTGCGGTACCCCACGTAAAAAGAGAGGAAGGACACATTTTTGAAAAATGGGATGCTTTTTACAAAGTGTTCCGTCACGTCCCACAGGACGGAGGAATGTCCCATAAGTATGGAGGAAAGAGGACTATGGACTAGGAGTAAGGTGGTCACTACGGTGAGTAACCTTATTAATTGGGGCCAAGTCACACACTCCACAGCGCCCCTAGTAGCCATCGCAGGACGTTCACCTCCAGTTCTGAGCCAAAATAGCAGAGCATTGTGGGTATGCAAATTAGCCCAAATGCGAACCTTTTTCTCCAAGAAATTGTCTTTGTCTAAGAGGACAGTGCTACTTTTGCAAGGCTGTCAGGACAACAGCATACCTATTTTCACCCGTATTAGGGATCATCAGTGCAGTATAGTCCCGACAGCCTTGTGGTTGGAGCATTTGGCCATATTATATATATTCCCAAAATAGGCGATGAAGCCTTCATTGTATGGAGCTGCGATCCCATCACCCTGGAATGGCACCAAGCCGCAGCTCCAATTGCCGCGAGTAAAGTTGCAGGGACTTGAAAAAACTGCTCTTCAAAGTTTATGCAAAAGTAGAAAAAAGTTTTATTTAATCATCGCAGTTTTAAAAAGAAAGGCTTCCCAGGATATGAGAGGCTGGCTAAGGAGTTTCGCCACACTCCTGTGGCTTGTTCACAGTTACTCCTCCCAGTCATTGGAGCCCAAATTTAAACACACAGAATTAATTATCAAACAGGGAAAAGGTGACTTAGTAGCTGTTGCGAAAGCAGGCAGCCATTTTAGAACGGTTCATGTCACTTTCAATATATACATTCAATAGATGTTATTATCACAGTGATAAACGAGGCTTCATTAACAAATACATTTCCCAGATGTTACTAAATATATCCACAGTGGATTCTGAACATTTCACATATTAAGACATAGGGCTGTTAATTTAGCCACATCAAAACTAGCTGTCATATAAAGTGTCAATGCATAGTGCAAAAAAAGGAAAAAGACACATCATTTCGCTTAAAACACATTCCTATGGTATATAATAAAGTGCAAGTGCCCAACTTCACTATAATGATCATATACATAATATTTGTGATTGAGGGTAAAGTCCATGCATAATACTTCCGATGGATCGAAGCATAATTCACTGCGAAGCGTCATATTTGTACACCTTTGTACAACAACTCCATGATCCGTATAGGAATATGAATGCTGTTGATTTAAAACAATCAAACATTTCCAGTAATATGAAAATAGATACTGATGTGTCCAATGCAGAATAAAATGCTTGTGCCTAAAATGTAGACAATATGATGACATGAACTTGAGTTCTAAGATGAGGCAAAACCTGCCTAGCTATGTCTTAATGCACATATGATAATAGTAACTGTTTATCATCTTTACTTAATAGTATACTGTATGTGTTAATGAATAAAACATTGAACCCTAGATTCTAAATTCCAATTTTAGTGTAAGTCACATGAAGTAAAAAATATATATATAAAAATAGTGTGTATGAGAAGATGAGAAACCCAAGCCAGAAAATTATACAAGAGAAAGAAAAGTTTAAAAGTTATCAAAGACGGAAATAGAATGAATTGGAGAAAGTTAGTTAGATAATTGGAAAGTAGATATACATGTAGTTTTTCAGCAAGGAACAAGCATGAGATGTCAAGAAGACAAAACAAAACAAAAAATTGAGAGATACAATCATGAATGAGAAAAACTGAATTATCTAGACACCCAAAAACGTGTATAATTCCTCATCTATGTTCCCTTTCGGGTATTTGCTAAGTCAATGATATATTTCGTCTCTTCTTGTCTCAATTGTTTTTCACTGTCACCTCCTCTAGGACCAATATCAACCTTATAGATACCAAAAAATGTAAGAGTCTTAGGATCGCCATCGTGAAACTCAGAAAAATGTTTAGCAATGGGATATGCATGGTCCTTGTTGGTGATAGCTCTAATGTGTTGTAAAATCCGTACCTTTAGTTTAAATTTCGTGCTGCCCACATACCACTTAAGGCATGAGCATGTCTGGACGTATACAACTAGCTCAGACTCACAACTGATTTTACCCTTAATTTGCATGGGTTTTTTAAGAATTGGGTGAGTATAGCTGTTACAATTAAAAGCATATTTAGAAACTTTGCATTTACTGCACTTAAAAAAGCTATCACATCCCCCTAAGAGCCAATTACTGCCCTTTTTGATATTGTCTGAGACCATGTAACTTTGTACTACAAAATCTTTGATGGATGTACTCTTTCAGAAGGTTATATTCAGGTGTTCATGTAGTACTTTGCCTAAATCGTTATCCACCGTCAGAACTTTCCAATATTTATTAATGATGTTCCGTATGGTCAGTGAATGACTTCCGAAGGTTAAAATTAGTAGAATAGTACTATCCTCTGTGCTGTCTTTAAGTGTAGATTTTGATGTCATCAACAAGTCCTGTCTTTTCATATCCCGGACTTTGAGATACGATCTTTCGATGACTTTTTTCGGGTATCTTTGGTGTAAAAAGCTTTGGGCTGTGACTTGGCAAGCTGTATCGCAGTCTGTGATGTGGCTGCAATTTCTTATGTGAATAAATTCGCCATATGGAATGGACCACAAAAGACTTTTGGGATGAGCACTATTCGCATGTAACGGAACATTGGCGCCTGTGATCTTTCTGTGAAGTTCCCACCCCAGTTTTTGTTCCACAATTTTGACTTTTACATCAAGAAAAACAATATCATGTGCACTATGTTGTTTAGTGAATTGTAGATTTAAATTGTTGATATTAAGAAATCTAACAAATTCTTGCTATGATTGTGCTGTACCATTCCAAATGATAAATAAATCGTCGATATAGCGTAGCCATAATACTATTTTGTCAGTGAAAATGTCATATACTTCATTCCACACAACTGATTTTTCCCAGTTACCCATCATGAGATTAGCATACAATGGTGCAAATGTTGCCCCCATGGCGGTGCCCTGGGTTGGAGAAATAGCTCATTGTTGAAAAGAAAGAAATGATTCTCTAAACAAAGTCTTAGCATTTCTAGGATCATGGTGGTATGTTCTAGATAATTGAGAGATCTAGTTTTCAGAAAGACATCACAAGCCCTTATGCCATCTTCATGTTGTATTGATGTGTATAGAGACACCACATCCATGGTGGCCAACAAATATGCACATCGATTTTGCATAAAAAGTCTGTGGTGTCTCTAATATATGAGTGTAGCGTGGAAACAAAAGTGCAGAGGACTTCATCCACAAATCTGGACATGTTCTCAAGGAGTGAGCCGCATAGTGTCACTATATCTCCCTGGGGGTCTAGTGGGATTCTTGTGGACCTTGGCGATGAAGTATATAGTCGGAATGACTGAATGTTTGATGAAGAGAAATTTCACCATTTCTTCCCCCAAGATGCCCACATTTTGCCATTTTGCCATTTTATTAGGAAATCCTAAACCTTATTTTCCATTTCTTGGAAGGGATTTTTTACAAGTTTTTTTCATAGCATTTGAGATCATTAAGCTGCTTATACGCTTCTTTCACATAGTCTTGTTTGTTCATTATAACAATATTGCAACCCTTTCCGCTGGTTTGACTATATACTTGTCCATTTTGCAAATGTCAGACAGAGCCTTTTGTTGTTTATATATACACAAAAACTGCGGCATAAGAAAAACATCCACGTGACAATATAAAACAACAAGAAAAGTCACGAAAGTGACCTGATCGCACTTCACAATTTCACTCATAAATTAGCCACACAAGATGTCGTTATAAGAATATAAACGACTATGTAAATGAATTGAGCCCAAATAATGCTCAATGGAGCCACGAGAGCCAATGTGTTTCGCTCCTGAGCGGTGGTTGATCACACACAAAAATAGCCAAAAACGGCTGTGGTGAAAACATCATGGTTAAAGCACGTGCAAGGTAGCACAGACTATATTTTAATGCTGATCAACCAATTCCACCTCCTTCACTTTAAATCTTTTTAGTTTTCCACCTCTGGTAAGGTCAGTGTCTGGTAGTTGATATTCTGGGAAGTGTTATGGGGGCCTGATGGGCTCTAGGGAGAAGGCTGTGCCATGAGGGAGGAGGAGTACACAGCCCCCTTATGCCCAATATTAACATATTTCTGCCCATGAATACTAAAGCCGCACAAGTGGGGTGCTGTCGTGCTTGCCGGAAAGAAGGGGATTTATTTATGTGATGCCTCTGTGCAACGCCGGCTAAAGGAGTCCCACTGCCTATTGAAGAATCACGCCACCCAACTTCATTCTTTATTAGGCGCAAGGCCAGACTGATATCTAAGTTTACATAACACTGAGCTGATCCTTCGACACACTTACAAGAACAGCAGGGCTCTCAGTGATACTTGTTCTTGTTAGAATCAAGGACAATTATGGCTGATACTTGTTCTTGATATAGTCCAGAACACGTATTAGCCGAACAACAGCACTGAGACCCTTGCTGTTCTGCATTTGTGGTGGGTTGGCAATAATGCTATCAGAATGTTAGGGAGGGTGGAGCGCACTGAAAAATCTCGCACAGGGCGTTGGCAGACCTGGGGTCGGCAATGTCTATCTGCCACGTTTTAACACCAAATGCTAGTATTGCCAGGCTTTGATTATGATCGTCCTTTTCTGTGCAAAAGGTTGAGTCGGTCCTGCCGGGATCTGAACCGGTGATCTAAATGGATCACAAAACGTCTGTACTGAGCACATTACCCGCTGAGGAACCTTCTGTGCACATTTTAACAAGCAGGGCACTAGGCAGACCTGATGCGACCCTGGAGGTGTCTCTATATGCATGACATGTAGAGGCTCCCCACCCCTGCTTTTTTTTTTTTATCAAAGCCGTATAAACATGAAAAACCTGCTGGATAATAGAAAAGTGCATTCCTTTGTGGCGGTTGGCACTCGTTGAACGACCAGAGATTTAAGAACCATTGGCAAGCAACGCTATCTGGGTTGGTTGAATCACCTTGGTTGACTGGCCCCGATGAAAGGGCAGCAGGCAAGGCTGTTATTTAATTCTTCTTACAACACTCTGTGCTCCGTGGACTGCAGACAATGAAAAGACCAACAAAGACACAGTGCATTGAAAAAAGCTTGCCCTCAGGGGATTCTCTGAAGGCCTGGTGTTCTGAAAATGTTCTGTACAAGTCAAGGCCTGACAAGGTGCTTATTACAGTGCCTCCCACATTGTCAGCTTCCCTTCGACAACTCGCTGTAGACTGAATCGCTGCCATGTGAATATGCAAGGTGAATGGAACAGCAGCATTCCTTTGACGAGAATCCCTTTCGGGTTTAGTTTTCTAATTTACTGGTTCCAAGAACAGGATTTGAACCTCTGGCATCTGAGGCCATGTTGTTGTAGGCAGTCAAAGGCTTGTTTCCTTTGAAGATAATCCTGCAGGCTTGAACCTTGCAAACAACCTGATTCTCAAGAGCCAAGTGCAGAATAAGGTGGGTGAGGTGGGTGAGAAAAGGCGCGCCCGACATATTGTATGCAATTTCTAAAGGTGAGGTGTGTTGTGAGTCCAAACCTTTTCTTGTTCGAGTGTAACGACATGTAAAATCGCAAACAAGTTGTTCCAAAGCGCATAAAGCGATAAAACGTAGGGTACATGTCTAATGTATAGGTAACACAGTGGGCCTCATTACAAGGTGGGCGTTAAGGGATTACTGGCACCGGTAAGGGCACCATTGCCGGTAATCCCTTACCGTCCTACTACGAGTTCCATTTGGGGCTCCTTCCTGAATGCCTGGTTTTAGCAGGCGTTAAGGACGGGACCTGCAAAGGGATACCGGGGTCAATAACAATACTGCAATTTGCGGGACCGTTATTGCCGCCTTCCCCCTTCCCATTGAGCCCTATGGGGGCTCAAATGAGAATGGGGAATGGCCCTGGTGAATGGGGAATTACCAGTCCCGCCGACCTCGGAATGGACCAGTAATTGCTCCATTCACCAGGCCGGAGTCGGAAGGGTTTTGGAGGCAGCCATGGCGCTAATAGCGCCATGGCTACCTCCAACCTCGTAATGAGGCCCAGTGGGTGTACAGGAAGTGCAGTATTCAATACAGTGTAAACAAAATTCCTGCATATTGAACATGAAACAATGCAGCCGGAAAAAAAGGATATTAGAAGCTGGGCTGAACTGGACAGTGGGCCTCATTACGACCCAGGCGGTAAGTTACCGCCTGGGCCGTGACTTTACCACCATGGCGTAAACTACGTTTACGCCATGGTGGTTGGCGGACTTACCGCTCCATTCCGACCTAGGCGGGGCGGTAAGTCCCCAATCCCCATTTACCCTTCCCCATTCCCATTTTTGCCCCATAGGGCATAATGGGAGTGGGGAAGGCGTTAATTACGCCACCGTAAATTACGGTGGCGTAATTAACTCCATGGTCCCTTAGCGCCATGGATTTTAACACCTGCTAAAAGCAGGTGTTAAAAGCACCATGGCGCTAGGGGACCTCGTAATCAGGCGGTAAGGGGCGGCGCTGTTAACGCTGCCGTTAACCCCTTACCGCCTGAGTCGTAATGAGGCCCAGTAACAGATCTGGAACTTGCGCCACCTTCTACAGGTTATAAGACCAGGGGTCTCGAGTTTCCCCAATCCCTGTGTGGGTATGTCTTCAAGTCCTGATTTTTTAGGTGCCAACCGAAAAATTCTTGAACCTTATGGTGTGAGCCTCACTCTTTTGTTCCCGTGGTTTGGAAAAATCTCCACGTCACTGGATTCAATCGTAAAATGACAGCGCCTACTGAATCCTATGGTTGGAGGGATGCTATTTCTGAGGAGGCAGCATAGCTGCAGAGGCGACGGATGTAGGAGCTGCTGTGTTCTCGGAACATACATGTACAGGTCAATAAGGGACATGAAGGATAATGGGGTGAGAGGACTTGCACAAAGGTCAGTGAGTGAATGTATTTGCACTAAGTAAGCATAGTGAAAAGACGTTTGTTCAATGCAGTGAGATAATGGGCCTTATTACAACTGTGCCGGTCCGGTAACAACGGTGCCGGTAAGCCTAACGGCACCGCTGTCAGCGGTCCGGCACAGTATGACTCTGCGGGCAGCTGCCGTCCCGCATCTAGGGTCAGAACTGACGGCCGAACGGCACCCGCCTGCAGAGTTTCATGGAGGCACCGTTATTAACGGTGCCGGTGCTTCTGTGGTTCCCATTCCCATGGGACACAAATGGGAATGGGGATTTACAATTTACCGGCACCTGACTTCCCGGAATGCCGGGGTTGTAATTCCCCGGTGTTACCGGTAAATCTTGCAAGTCTGGTGGCAACCCGCCGGTAGCACTGGCAGGGTTAATGTTGGACTTGTAATGAGACCCTTGTCTTTTTACTATGATTTACTATGACTACCCTTGTCTTTTTACTATGATTTACTATGATTTACTATGTTTATGCTTAATATAATTGCATGCAAAGCCTAATTTGCACACGTTTTTCAGCCTTTAAATTAATGTACTAGGTGCATGGTCATCATTTAAGTACTCGTTGTAAAAGTGCTTTGTGAAAGGGTGATGGCATTTTCTCAGAATGCTCTGTAATTTGACAAAGAGTGCTTAAAGAAAGCCCACATCGCCGATACGTACCTTTGAAAATTGCAAAAATGTTTTACAATGTGATGTGTTGTTACAGGGGGAACTGCTGGTAATCTTTGGGGAAAAACCATCACAGGTGTATCCTTACTGGAGATATTGCTGGAATTTGGTGTCACAGCCATCAGAGTCGTGCCCCTACATAAACCCAGGTTCTGGCAGAATCACATTCAGCAGGATAGAGCTGGACATGTTCTGACAGCGACAGCAGACTGGCAGAGCAGGGCAATGTCTGCTATGGTCAGAACCAGCAAGGGGGAGGTAGAGCAGGGCAGCTTCTGGTGGGGTGAAAGTCAGACAGGCAGGGAGAACATGGAAGGTTGTGGCAGAGTAGGTAAAGCTGGGCAAGTTCTGACACAGGCAGAAAAGTAGAGCAGGGAAGGCAGGCAGCAGAGTAGGTAGTATGAACTAGAATGCAAGAGAAGCCTTTAAACTGCATGGAGTGAGACGCTCAGGCGTCTTTTATGCCATTGATGGCATGAAAGCGAGGATAGGTCTCTTCATATGAGTGAAAATGCGAATTATTCACTCTAGCCCGAACACAAATTCTAGTAAAGTGCTGTAGCTGGGGATAATTGACCGTTGAGTGTTATTGACCATGGACAGGGGCGGACCAGGTCGGTAATGGCCAGTCAACGTAAATCAAGACAGGCCCGAGCAAAGTGCGGGCCTTGGCCAGGGGTCAGGGCAGTTGCCACTCTGGGGTATTAATAATTTTTTTATTTAAAAGGAAAGCGGTCAAATGGTATCGCATGAGCCCAATTTCTTTTGAAAAAACTACCAAACAAGTGGCAGGTGTCAGAAGTAGTAAAAGGGAAGTATTCGTTTTACTATTTTTGAGGCCTTGCTGGTTGGTAAGGACACAGAGGCCCTCATTACGACCCTGGCGGAAATCGCGGTGCTAAATGCACCGCGGAGAACGGCGGAAAGCTGCCGATAGCGCCATGGAGGTTGGCGGATTTTCCGCCCCATGCCGACCTTGGCGGGGCGGTAAATCCCCATTCCCCATTTTACCCTTCCCCATTCCCATTTTTGCCCCATAGGGTATAATGGGAGTGGGGAAGGCGTTAATTACGCCACCGTAAACTACGGTGGCGTAATTAACAACAAGGTCCCGTAGCGCCATGGATTTCTCCGCCCGGAAAAACCAGGCGGAAAACGGCTCCATGGCGCTACGGGAACTCGTAGTAGGGCGGACGGGTCCGCCGCGAATAACGCTGGCGTAAACCCACTCCGCCAGGGTCGTAATGAGGGCCAGAGAAAGGAGAAGCCAGCGGAAAGGTCTTATGTGTGACCATCCCAAATGTTTTGGCCTTTTAATGTGATGTGTCCCACCCAAGCGTATTGCCCTTTTAAGATGGGCCATGACTTTATCATGGCCCAAGCTGAAAAAGGAGCCCCTGCAGCGATGTGCAACAGAACGGCTGCAGACTCCAACAACGGAAGTCCTGTTGTCTCCGTCTCTCACGTTGGGCCTGCAGGCCTCACACTGTGTGATCACGGTTCTGCAGGACCCTGCAGGTCTGGGCCCCCCAGACCAGCCTGGTGCCCTGGTTCCAGCCGAGGCACCCACCATGCAGGTTTCTGTCAGAATCCAAGGTGATCCTGGCACCCAGGCCGTGCCCCCATGGCCTCACAGGGTGCTGCCCTGCAACCAAGTAAGTCTGGGTGACCCTGGCACACCTAACATGGTGCAGCCCACTCCCCCCAGCCCCCCACCCCACCCGCGCGCACCTATGAGGCAGGCCGCGTGCCTACCGCCGGCCCCACAATAAAAGGTAAGTGTTGATTTCGGGTGAGGGGACAGATGAATATTGGACAGGGGGTGGGAGAAGAGGTGGAGAATGGCGGGGTTGGGAGAATGCGTGCCCATGGTGACAGTTGAAAAGAAAATGGTGGCTCAGAGGCGGGGAGCAAGAGCGTGGAGTATACTCTTTAATTATATCTTGAACTCTGACAATCTCAGTCAATTATGTGCCTAAAAAGAGGTCGTCATGCTCTCATAAAACTACATACCCAAATGGATTGATTTGATGTTTGAGTAGCGCAGAAATTCCAGCAATAAACCCGTTTGGCAGTGTTATAGGGCAGGAGGGCGGAAGAATTGGAAAGAGCTAAAGAGGGACAGAAGGTGGTTTTCTGGGTTGCCAGGGTAGGCAAGAAAAAATGGGAAGATAAGGGGTAGAGGAGATGACATCCTACTTTTGAAAGCTCTTTAGTGCAACCTTCTCATCGTATAACGCTGGCATTCTAGGATGCTGACATGTCCAGCAACCACCTGTCTTCTGCAGGATGCAGCATGGCAGCTTGGTTCCCATTGTGGCGCCAATGAATGGACGCATTGAGTCGCGCCATTGCGGCTGGTCCTACCGCATCATGAGCACTTTTAACCAGTCCTGTTACATTTCGTGCTAGGACAAGTAGTTATGCTTTTTCAGTACGGGTCTACAAGTCCCAAACATGCAATATGTTGCTAGCACTGCATAATGGTCACACATATGACATGGAGGGTAGCATTTTCCTTTAAGTAGGATTTAGGTTTGTGTGTAACATTGTCAGGGTACCCTATTGCCAAGTTGTGCATATCACTTTGGCAACCTTCCTCCCTTTGTTCATAGCATCTTTTTTCCTCTCTTCCATTCGCTTTTCATTACCATGCACCTTTTCCGTCTACGGTCTGGCTATCCCTGGCAGAGGCACAATATGCCACCCTACAGACAATCCTATGCGCTCTGAGACTACTATGTTGGTGATTAGTGCAGGGTGAAAGCCAGGGCTTTAAGTGGGCCTTGTCTAGCCGCGGCCAAGCCCCGGAAGTCTCCAGAAAGTGCTCCCGAGCCAGCCCCGACTAGGGCCATCCACGCCGACTCCTCAGGCAGCCTGTGAAACCGAAACGTTACACGGGTTGCCTGCAGCTGTCAGCACTTCGGATTAGAAAAAAAAGAAATAGGGATCGCCTTTTCTTATTTCCTTACTCAAAGTACTGACTCCTCCAGACAGCCCATGTAACCGTGGTTTCGGCTAGATGTGCTGCCTGATGACTCTTTACTCGGAAACAGGAGAAGGACTGTAGGGCCCAGCTCTCCTATTGTTTCTGAGTAAAGAGTCATCAGCAGCAAACAGACCGTTCACCCAAGGAGTTTATATTTTGTAGCCGTGCAGCTCCTTGAATGAAAGGGCTACCTGCTGCGTCTGCAAGCTGAATCACACTCGTGTCACATATTTGGGGTGCCCGGACCCTCCTTTTGTGGGTTGGGGACACCAAAGGTAATAATGTCAGCGTGTTCCAGCTCCCCTACTTACAACAGCCACCCCCTACATCCCACTCAGGTGAACAGGGACTCTCGTTAAGGGCATGGCTTAAGTACAGACGTACTTAGGTCACATCCCCTAACGAGAGTCCCCCCTCGATTTAGTATCCCACTTGAAGCACCTGTGAAAGCCGATGATAACCTTAGTTACACCTTTGGCACCTGCTGTTCTAACCAGGGAAACAGTAAGCACATTTGCATTTCAAGGCTTCCTGCATGAGTACACAGAGCTTCTCCAGACTGTGCATTGCAGTATTGTTCCGAGGAGCCCTAAGAAGCAATTGAACAGCAGGTGTGCACTTTTGTCTGGCACAAGCTAAAAAGGGGACCTTTGATAAGCAGCAGCGCAGAGGCCTTTGAAACATGTCTTCTAGGGCCGGTGATCTCATTCTGTTTGTTTTGTTCTCTCAAATTGACAAAGGAAAGTCCCTTTAATTTTAAACGGAGGAAGGCAGCTTCTGCCTCGCTTCCTGAAACAGGATTGGCAGGTAGTTCCCAGCGCGGTAGGCTCTCGCTGTTCATGAGGGTTATTGCAGAGTCTTCAGCTTGTTTCCGCCATTTTGGGCACTGGTAAAAAGGGTAGTAATAACAGCTATAATTACAGCACTTAGTAGCTTGAGTAATAAGGCATGACACACTGTATAAAATCTCTAATATTTTTGTGTCATCATGTAAAACTCATTGGCGCATTAGTCACACTCAAACAATATCTGAGGTATTCAACATAAAGTGGACGATGCCCTGACAGCGCTTTTTAAAGGATCATCACTAATGCCTTTTCAGATAGAAATTCACTTCCTGGTGAAAATGCAGTTATTTATTTATTTTATTTTTTCCATTGTTTTAATGCGCCATTTACCTGTAGGCCCCAGGGTGCACATAGAACGTAGACAAGATATACACTGAAAGAAGATTAAGTGGTTGGTAGAGGGGACCATGTTGACAGGTTTTTTAACCTGGTTTGAGGTTAAACAAGTGGGACTTGGTAATTAGCAGTGATACTTTAACAGCAGTTATGTACAGAATATACAGACAGTGGAGGTAGATACAGCCAATAATGACATACGTGAGGCATGTGCAATATGTACAGTTTATAACTAGGTCTAACTTAAAGGTTGACTTTTTGTCAGTAGCCACCCAATGGCAAGTTTCCTGAACAACTGGAAGGATTTGGATGACTTGATGTTCAGGGGCAGGGCGTTCCAGAGTTGGGAGGCGAGGACAGTGAAGCTCGAGCCTCTGGCTCTTTTGGAGATAAATCTGGGCACTGTGAGACATAAGGTGTTAGAGGATCTAGTGGTTCTGATGGGGGGTTTCATGGTGAATTTGTTGGTGAGACCTTTGTAAGTGAGGCAGAGGGTTTTTAGATCAATTTTTTGTTGGATGGTGAGCAATTTGCATGTATTCTGGTGGCAGAGATGTGCTCTCGCATAGGAATGTGTAGTGCTGCTCGTAGCGCATTATTTTGAAGGACTTGGAGTTTTCTAATTATCGCTTGTTTGGCACCTAGGTAGAGGCTGTTACAGTAGTCTAGCTTAGATTGTATGAGGGCTATAACTAGCGTGAGGCAACTGTTAGAGGAGAGAAAAGGTCTGCAGGCTCGAATTTTCCTGTATAAGCGGTGACTATTGTAGTAGTCTAGGCGCGAGTTCGCAAGAACAGTGGCGAGCAGGGATCTATTATTGAAGATGTATGGACGAATGTAGTTTAGTAATATAGCCACAGTTGCCCCGAATGTGAGCAACCTCTGGTCTCCTAATGAGCTCAGTGTCAAGAATAACGCCCAATGTCTCGACACTCCTAGCCACTGCCATTTTGCTGCCAGAAATGATGAAGTTCTCGCAGTCAATGTGAAGTTTTTTGAGTCTTTCTCCTGAGGCGAGGATCAGTAGCTCTGTTTTATCGCTGTTGAGGGCAAGAGAATTGGTTGTCATCCATGCCTGGATTGACTTGTAGATTGAGTTAATAGCAAGAGCTTCTTGAGCATAGATGCCTGATAGCTCAAGGATGACCTGAGTGTCGTCAGCATAGTTGGGGTACTGAACACCCAGGTCATCCAAGAGAGAGAGAAGGGGCATAACATAGATATTAAACAATGTAGAGCCCACAGGTGATGGCTGCTGGTAGGGAGCTAACGCCCTCCATTGCCATTCTGGCATTCTGAGGTCCCAGGAAGGATGAAATCCACTGTGTTTCCTGTAGAAGCCGTATGTGCAAAACATCAGGCGGAGTCCATAGGTATCCATGCCAAACATCAGGCGGAGTCCATAGGTATCCATGCAAAACATCAGGCGGAGTCCATAGGTACCCATTTAAATGCCATCTGTGATTCACGGGCATGGCCTTTCCGATCCGTTTCGACGTTGGTGTAATTCTTACATGGAAACCCAGCTGTGTGCAGATTTCTGTATTAGAATTGCACCATCTGTCAAAATGGCTGCCAGGTGTTTACACTTTTCTGTCGTGCACTATAGCTTCTAGTAGTTTTATATTGCATTTTTCGTTGGCCGTGGGCCTCTCCCCCATTATACCGTATTATCAAGTCTAGCCGTTTTCGCACCATGCAGGATTCCCGAAACCCAGGCATTCAGCCATACTGTGATTAGCTGCAAAACATATAACCCACAAACCAAAAAAAAAGCTCAACGCTTTCTACATACTTTTATCGCTCAAAACGAACACAACCACCTATCGCACCGCAAGCCGCATGCACTTAACCACACTGCTACAACACATAAACCGCACCAACAGCACACAAGGACTGACATTGCTCCGATATTCGCACCAAAAACTAAGCACACAGTGTATACCGTGTTGAAGCTTCCAACAGAACACCACTCCTCTCACTATCCTACTCCCTCTTCACCCTACTAACACATCCCACCTTCTCGTTTGCAGATCTGCCAGAGCGTCTGGGGACCAACACCGTTGGTGACGGTGCACAGTAAAAATATCTTTAACATTTAACATTTCTGTTAAAGAAACAGAATGTTCTAGAATACACTGTGTAGGCCTTCGACTTGGTTCGCAACACTTTTACCCATGCGGCTCAGCGTGCTCTGTAATATATATTGTATCTTCGTCCTCTTCCAGTTGCACCAAACTGTTCACTAATCACTATCAATTATCGACAAGAACCCAGCAAAAGGATTGCTCACGCACTGTTGTACTTATGGCAGTCTTTCTGATGGAAGCCATCGCTGTTCGCGCAAGTAAAGACAAGGAATAAAGTTTTGATTTTTGAATGCTCATTGGATCATGGTTCATGAGATGGCTCTGGGACGCCTCCCGCTATGGACGAGAAAGGACCCCTGCGTGGAGCCTAGGTTTCTGGGCATCGGTTCTTCACTTTGCAGGATAGCGGATCTTTCACGTGTGCGGATATCACCAAGGGCTTTCATCGGGGATGTGCGGCAGGTCTTAAGATCAAGTCTGCCTTTAAAGCCTATTACCGGGGCGTAATCCGGTGGTTTACAATCACCTCAGCTCTCACCGAAGGCTGGCCTTCCCCGCTTTAGGGAAAGCAAAGTTCATTAGAAGAGAAAATCCCTGCGAGTTCTCCTGAGGGCACGCAACAAGCAGAAGGACTCGGGCATGATTTGTCTGACTAGACATTTTCAAAGACTGAAGCATTCACAAAACAATTGCTTTTGTTAACTATTTTCAATAATCTGTTTGAAAAGGGTTTCACGTATTTTACAATAATGAGCCAGATTCAAAGTTGTTTCCAGTTTTAGACTTTGTGAATGTGGTGTACGGTAGTGGGTGCAGATCAGAGATGCTTGCAGGTATCTCCTCATATGTTCCAGTGCAAACCGTTGCCAATGAGGCCACCTGCATAGTGTAGGTGGTCTACTCCTTTGTTTATTCTACACAAGGTGGAGTAGAAAAATGCAGTAGTTCGTTACCTTTCGAGATGCCACCGGGGTCTTCTTCACTCGCAATAGTTTGTAAAAAGAAAGTAAAGTCAGCGCAGGACTGTATATACGGCACTGAATGTATTCTCAAAACATGTTCTTACACACACTATCCAAATGGAATGTCAGTTTCTTCCTTTTGGGGCGGTGGCTCTTAGATGATAATATATTGGCATTAAGCTTTACAATCCAATGGTGGACAGCTACACCGATGCTCTGACATGTGAGTAACCCGAACTTCACACGTTTGAATCACGTGCCTATTATCCTATAAAGGGCGGTAATACTAACACCTGTTGTTACAGCGCGTAGAGGCAGGGGGAATCTGACAGGAAGTGCTATAATATAATTCTCATCCATTGTAGAAGTATCTCTGCGATGAAGACTTCTGCAAAGTGAACGAATCCTGAGTCATAATTTAGCCCTATGTTTTGTGAGACAACTGTAGCTCTGCAGATGTTTAGCAGAGTAACGCATCGGAGCATCTCAAGTTAGGCATTGTCGGGGGGGAATTCTGCCGGGGTCGGCCGGGCCGTCCGCAGACCTCCGGGCAGGGAGGCCCCAACTCCTCCCGTGTATATCTCGGATCGAGACAGAGTATGAGGCACACACAAGGAGCAAGGCAACTTCTGCTGTTTATTATGCAAACGGCAGGGATGGGTCAAGGAGCGTACGCGTTCGTCCTGACACACACACAATATTGGGCTCGCAGGCCCTTTTTACTACATTATGACGCGCTACTTGCGTCACTCCAAAAAGTTACCAAAAAACCTATCGCCACTCTTGATTGGTTGCTCGAGTGGTAGGGTTAGTATAGTACACATATAGAGAATGATATTAGTGGTTAAGGTGTAGTCAGGTGGTATATCTGGGTTGTCCCTACAATTAGATACATAAGAATTGTTACATGAAGACCCCTGAGGATTGGCTAACGTTACTGACGTCTGAGATAAGGACCTCATGTTCTGATTGGTGCATTCGTGAGCTCCCCAGCCTGGGACTACCGTTGTTCCCAGCACACGGTGCACCTGTGGTTGCAACAATGTTTCAATATGGGTACGTGCAGGCAATGTGAGGATTTATTCATAGGTGGGAAACTGACCGCTCCCACTGTAGCAGGTGTCCATTGAGCCTTTCAAGTGTGTGGGCCTGCGTCTCGTAGCGAGGTACCCAAACGCCTTTTCTCTCCTGGGTTTTGGCATCTCGTCAGGTTCGGCTTGGTCACGTGGGGAGGGACCGTGTTCGAGGCATAATTCTGCACAATTAATATTGTTTTTTCCACTGTATGTCTGGTTTAATTTGCAGATATGATTTTAACATTGGTACGTGGAGTGCGAGGTTGCAACATCGTGCCTTTGAAGATTTGTTCTTGACTGTGGGTTTGCAACATTACGACCTTGGCTGGTTGCTCCACTGGGTTCTTTCTGCAGGCTCAGCAACCTGACTTTTGCTTTGTTAATGTCCACGGGAACTCTTGCTTGAGGCCTACTTGGGCCTGGTGCACGAGTAATCCATTTCGTGCATGGATGCTTTAGGTTATAGTGGCATACAGTTCCATGGCCAGTATCGTGTTTCCATTATATCTCTCATGATGGTAACGGGTTTCAAGAGAAGCGTGAGCAAGCGTTATAAATGAGCTCATGATGCGTCTTGCGTTTCTGCATTCTAAAAGCCTATGTAAAAATAATAAAGATGCACGTCCGTGAATAAGCCTGTCGCCTACGTCAGAGCACTGAGTATGTTCTTCGTGTAGATTGGTGTGGAAATGTTCAGCGTGTATAATTGTTCAGCGGTGCTTCCCGTTATCTAGGTCGTCATGGCATCTCTAACGATGTGTAGATTTCAGTCTAGTTGGTCCGTGCCGCAGGTGTCGGCATGGCCAGTGCGGGCTGTTGGGCAGGCAGATGGACACATCCGTATGTTTCTGTACCAGGGTATTTGGTCATCTGGTAAATGGGCAAACTCTTCTCGTGGCGGGTGTCTGGGCCGCGACCCTCTAGGCCAAGCGCGAGAGGTGAAGGACGGGAGTCTGGTTTTCCATTCTCCCACTTCAGTCCCCCCTCTGGTCGACTTGTCGACCACAAACATATCCTTCTCGTTATCTCCTCTTACTCTCCATATCTTTGTTATCCCTCCGAGATGTCCATAATGGTTTACGTGATCTTCAAATGACCAATACATGTATTCGCATGTTCCTCCAGGAGTACAGTACACCCATCTTCCTATGTAGCTCCTAGGGTTTCTTGGGTTCTCGATCTTCACTGATGGTGGGTCTAGATGATTGGCGATGATTTGGGTGCGCAACTTCTCCCTTTCGTGTATTATCACACCTGTGTGCTGGCCGTCATCTGCTGGCATCAAGGGGTGCATTCCCACCATTTCCAGCAACTCATCAGTTGAGCGCGCCTTCCGGGCTTTCCAAAATCTAATTATTATCAGTGCAGCTCCAGCCAAAATAGCACATCCCACTATTATTTTCAGTCCATCTGACAGCCAAGATGGCATCCATGACCATAATAGTGAAAACCAGCTTTTATCCTTGTTTACGCCGTTACTTTCGTCCATCATTTTGGAGTGCATCTGGGCCAATTGTGAAACTGCTTCTGTCAGTGTACCATTGTCGGCATCGTTGGCAGGTATGAACGTGCAGCATGATTGTCCTATCTTTGCACAAACTCCTCCTTCCATTGCTGTCAGAAGGTCCAATACATATCTGTTCTGGAGTGCTACCATCCTTACGGCTCGCAGCTCTTCTTTAATTGCGTTAAACCCATTTACTGTGGAATTGATGGTCATCATTAATTCCCACCTGGTTATTTGGAGCCATTTTGCGTTTGCATATGCTTGCAGTCCCGGATGTATTATTGATGAGAAGAACATAGCTGCTCTGCTGAATAGTCTATGTTCTGGCGGTATTGATGTTAGTTCCGTTTCCGACCTTCCCCACAGATAATTTCCTGTTAATGGCTCTCCTTGTCTTTTTCTCCTGTTTAGGACAGTATCATTGCTGTTGGTCCTGTTTTCTTGCTCCTTCTGGAGTGGTGCAGATCTCTTTCTTCTCCTGTCTCCTTCATCCATTTTAGGAAATTTCGCCACATCGACATGCTTCTTAGGTACCACTAGTGATGGTACATTGACGTGTACCATTGTGCACACACCACTCCACAGGGGAGGTAATGTATGGTATGCCTTTTCTCCACAGGCCCAATAATGGTCCATTATTACTGCTGTTCCCGCTCCCCCCTCAGGTAACTCCATCACACTTGCACAATTGGTGTTATATCCTACGTCCACCTCTCCTTTATGTTGGTAACATACTTTGGGCGCAGTCAATGGTAGTATAGTTATCGGGTCTTCATCTTCTTCTACCCACGTGAGCATTGGTACATACTTGATCCACGTCGTCCAACATCGATGATTGTGTGTCTCGATAGTTGAGATAGTTTCTTTTGTTACCATGTTGCTACCAACCACTCCTATCTCCCAGCTGGTGCCCAGGAACACCTTTCCTGTTATCGTCAGTAGTGGCCTCTCCCAGCATCCTTGTTTACCCGGAACTTCCGTGGCGTACCAATCACATGGTAGATACTGCAGTGTTACCTTCTTTGTGTCTCCTTTCGCAGGACCACTTGTTATGTACCTAAATGCTTCAGCATGTAAACTGGTCTTGTGATAACTCAGATAGGTCTTGAGGAAGTTGTTTTCATATGGGTATGAGTCCCGTGTCTTCCATGTCATATGTACTACTGTTCCTTGAAATCTTCCTTTCGTTTGGAACAGGGCCAAATATATTATGCACTGTGCTGTTTTTTCATCTATTTCTGTGGCAACAAATGTTCGTGAAGCGCTCATGGCGTATGGTATTAATGAGCAAACGTAACAGCTATCCTCAGTTGTCTGCTTACCAATGCGGGTCATGTGCTGGTACCATATGTTGTTTGTGACGTGTGCTGAATCTTGTACATAATTATCAATACCTTTATTGTCTGAGTATGTGCTGCGTTTAACTTTATTTCGCTTTGGTTCATTGTTACTATTACCACCTGACGTAACACCTGTTGCAGCAGGGAAGTGGGGTACATTAGGTTTGGGTGCAGCAAAAAAACTCATAGCATAGCTGTACTGCCATACAGAGGCAGCCAAAACTCCGGTGATCATAAAAATCCCTATTATTTTTATTACATATGCTAACCTCACCGGCATTTTTGCTCTTACCTTGCTGCAGTCCTGGCAGCGTATTCTTGCGACGTTAAAGTTGCCCGCCTAAAAATTCTCAAAAAGTGCTTGTTATTAAATGTTAGTTTTGTTTCATTAAGCTCTCCCTATCAAGTAGTCATTCAGTGCCCAGGTGAAGAGTTGCTCCCACGCTACTCTAAGTGATCGGTCTCTCAAGACCGGCAAGTATGGGCGGAGGTGGGGCATGTAATTTTCTATGGCCAGGAGGAAGGCCGTGTAGTATACACGTACCCTTTTCTTTTTTAAGTATGTTGGCCTTTTTATTTCGTATACAAATTGGTGTGACAATTCTTCTGGGTAACTATCGTCTGGCAGCACCATCTACGCCTGCACACTGAATTTGTTAGATAACTTTTCTTAACAATACAATATTACGCAGCTCCTGTATGTGCGAGAGAAAAAGAGAACATTCACGTGTTTACATGTGTATTGGTGCAAGCGAAGTCCTTAGTTTTTATTACAATAGTATTTAGTAGTCAATGGGGGGGTTTGCTCAGATGACGGGAGCAGTTTTACTCTTTGAACGTGTAACCATGGGGTGGGCAGTGTGGGGATCACCCCCTTCTTCGTCCGTTATTGTCTCCGAGAGAACAATTGGGTCGTTGTCTGTGGTGGTGTTTTCTTCCGCTGTCGGGTATGTTGTTGCCGTTTTTCCAATGGACCTGTCGTTGGCGCTGGGGCGGGTCTGCAGTTTGTAAATTTTTACGTCATGTAGGTGGTTCCAAGCACGCTTATCCTTTAGTTTTACTGCTCTTGTTGATACGTCCTCTACCAGATGAGGGCCCGAGAACCTCTTTTGGTTCCACTTCCTATTGAAATTGCGAAGTAGTACGTGGTCACCTTTGGCAAGTTTGCACGAGTTCTCCTTTCCCAGTTCTGTACTTTCGTCTTTTTCTTGATTGCTGGTAGACCCGCCCCGTGTGCGCTCGAGCTGTTGAGACACAAACACAACGCTAGTAATCAAAGAAGACACATATTGGTACATTTCATCACCCAACACATTCGCTGAACTTTCATTGTCGGTGAATGCCCTTGACGTTGGTGTTAGGGGAAGGCGCATTTGGCGTCCAGTAACCACTTCGTGTGGGGTGAGGTGGTGGTCGGACCCTGGCCTGTTTCGGAGTTCGAATAATGCTAACGGAAGGCAATACAACCAACTTTTCTTTGTTGTTTGCTGTATTTTAGCAATTGCCTCCTTCAATAGGCCATTCAGGCGTTCACATACACCATTAGCCTGTGGGTGGTACGCACATGCAAATTTATGTTTAATGTTCAGTAGGGATGTGATATGCTGGAACATTTCATTTGCGAAATGGGGTCCGTTGTCTGATCTTAACACCTCGCACACTCCCCACCTGGGGAATACCTCCCTTACTATAAATTTGGCTGCTCTAAACGCATCAGGGTGTGAACAGGGCCCTGCTTCGATCCACCTAGAAAATGGGCATACTACTACTATCATATATCTATTGCCTTGACAAATGTTGATCATATCAACATAGTCAATGTGGAGGTGCCGAAAAGGTCCTTCTGGTCGGGGTATGGTACCTCTTATCACCTTTAAAGTATGACCGGCCGTGAACTGTTGACATGTAAGGCAATTGCTGATAAAATTTGACACATGGGATGTTAACTCGGGACAGAACCAATCTTCTCTAATTCGTGCTGCTATTATTTCCTTGCCTGTATGGGCAGGGTGATGTAATTGGTTCAAGGCGGTATTTAACAATGCCAATGGTATTACAACTTTCCCAGTGCCACCCTGGCGCCATAGTGCGTCGGTTGGTGACATTGTGCATCCTCTTTTCACCCATACTTCTTTTTCGGCCATTGGTGCAGCCGCTTGTAACTCCATAATCTGGGTGGCTGGGAGATGGGTGTACCCTTCTTTTATTAACATCTCCCTCGCTATTCCCCTCCCTCTCCCTCTCTGTGAGTCTGTGGGGTTCCATATCTCACCAAAATATGCAGCATATTTTGCATGTGCGTCTGCTGCTGCATTTCCTTTTGATACATAGTCTTCTCCATTGGTGTGTGCGGTGCATTTTACTAGGGCTAGTTCTTGGGGATCGTTTATTACTTCAATTAGTTCAGCCAACAAGAGGGCATGTTGTACTGGAGTGCCGTCAGCTCTCCTAAACCCTCTTCTTCTCCACTTTGATAGCCCTGAGTGGACAGTGGATGTAACATATGCACTGTCGGAATATATAGTAACTTTTTTATTAAAACTTTCCTTTAGTGCCAATATGAGTGCAACCAGTTCCGCCGCTTGAGCAGAGTAATGCTGTGGTAATTGTACACACTTAATAGCCACACACACTGGCGCTTCCATCATTTGTACTACTGCTGCCCCAGTCCGTCTTATCCCATCTCCTTGATCAATAGTTGATGACCCATCAATAAACAAAAGTTCACCTCCCTCTAGTTCATTTTCTTCAACTTTCCTAGTACATGAGTATATTTCATTTACTTGGGTGCAATCGTGGGCGTAATCTCCTTCTTCAATTACCTCTGCTAGAAATCTTGCAGGGTTAACCGTGCTACATCTAACAATTGCCAGTTCAGCTTTGGACAAAATAATCTCATAACCTGATGCCCTCTGTGTCGTCAGTGTGGACTTAGGTTTATTCAATATCGCAAATAGTGCATGTTCTACAAATAGTGTAGTTGGACACCCCATAGTTATTGATGATGCTTTTTCTACTGCAAAGGCAGCTGCAGCAAGACCTTGTTCACAAGAGAAGTGTCCTAACATTATTGGGTCTAAGTGACCGCTGTAAAATGCTACTGGTTTATAGCCCATGCTAGTCTTTTGGGCCAATACTGCTTTCATTACTGCTGAGTCGCAATGTGAAAATATAAAAAATCGCCGCTCATAGTCTGGGGAGGCTAGTACTGGAGCAGTTGATATTGCATCTTTTAATTCATCAAATGCCTCCTTCATTTCCATAGTCCATCCCAACTTTTTCTCCCCTTTATTTGCTTCCTTCAACCCCTCAAGCAGGGGTCCTATGTAAGAGCTGTAATCAAATACCCATGCTCTACAGTAGTTGCACAGTCCCAGAAATTGCTGCAGTTCTCTCACAGTCTGTGGCAGGGGAGTGCCTGAGATTGCCTGTGCTCTTTGTGGTGCAATCCTTCTTCCATGTTGTGATATCAGTTGGCCAATGTAAAGTACCTGTTCCTGACAGTATTGTATCTTTTCCATGTCTACCTTGTACCCCTTTTCAGCCAATATCGTCAACATTTTTAATGAGTCCTCTCTACATTTACCTTCATTTGTACTGCAAATTATTATGTCATCCACATACTGTAACACTGTGCTTTCCAACTCTACGTTACCCAAATCCATCTGTATTACTCTATTGAAAATTGAGGGTGATTCACAATATCCTTGTGGTAATCTGGTATGTTTCCACTTCCTATTTCGGTAAGTGAAGCTTGTCAAGTCTTGTGAGTCTGGGTGTAATGGTATTGAGAAAAAAGCATTTTTAAGGTCAATCACTGTAAACCGTGATGCTTCTGCTGGAATGCCACACAAAATTGTGGCCGGGTTTGCTGTTACTGGATACTCTGCTTCTACTATGTTGTTCAACGGTCTGAGGTCCTGTATGAACCGCCAAGACCCTCCTTTAGCCTTGCGCACCGGGTACACAGCTGTGTTGCATGGGGATTCTGAGGGGACCAATATGCCATTGTTTATAAGGGCCGTTATGGTTTCATATATGCCCTCATCTGCCTCTCTTGACAATGGGTATTGTTTCACTCTTGGTAGTATGGCACCCTTTTTTAATTTTATCCTTACACCCCCTATGCTTTTAATACATCCTACATCATAAGGGCTAATAGTCCATAATGATTTTGGCACCTTTGACATATCTTCTTTAAAAAATGGGACAGGTGTGCCAGCGGGTGCCTCAAGTGCCATTGCAATTTTCTGTGCCACTTGTTTGTGAGCCACTGTTAGCCACATTTCTACACTCATCATGAACACCATTTCATTTTCCTCCTTTTCTTCTGAAAACAACTCTTCATCTGACACCTGGGTCAGCCTACATCCTTCTGCTAGTGCTATCACCGCCCTCCATGCTCTCCCTTCTTTATCTTGGGCGTGCACAGCAACATAATCAGCTGTTGCAATAATGCTCTCAATGTCCACTGCAAAGACCTTCCCTTCCAGTTCATTAGCTGGTGTTTCTGGTCGGAATAGATAGGCTGCTGGCCTCCTCCATATTTTCCCTCCTATCCCTGGCATCCATGCAAATGCCATGTCTGTTCCGTACTGGAATAGCTCACCGTCTACTGGCTCCGCCCTGATCGCTATCTGTCCACAGTATGCTTGCAAAATCTGTCGTGCTGCGAGCATGTTAATCCCTGGAGTAGAGCAAATTATGCCATCCTCTGTAAAGGAGATCGTCATGTTTAATCTGTTCATTATGTCCCTCCCCAGTATGTTTACTGGTGAGGCACTATAATACAAAAGTGGTACTGACAGATCGTAATCTCCAATAGATAGCGGAACGTTATCAGTAAATGGAACCAACCCTTTAGCCCCAGAAAACCCTTGTGTGTTCATGGCTTCGCCTGACATCTTAAACTTACCTTCCCTTATGCAAGACCGTGTTGCCCCGGTGTCAACAAGGAATGATAATTTTTTGTCACCTATCGTTACCTCTATGCGTGGCTCCTCCGCACTATTAGGTGTTACTGACAGGATGGGACACACCAAGGCCGTCTGTGGGCTGTCCTATTGGGGGTACAATGATTGGCCATTCCCTGTGTAAGGGTTGTGTCCCAACACCGTCACCCCACCCAATTGCGTTCGTTCAGGTTGTGGTGGTGGCTGTATTAACGCTACTTGTTGTTGTGGCTGTGGCAGGTATTGTTTTATTTGTTGTTGTGGTAGGGAATAGTGTTGGTCACTTCCTTGTGGTGACATCTGCTGTGGTTGTATGCCCTGCTGTTCTTGTGATGTCCTAGGTTGTGCTTGTTCGTTCCATGCTGGTGTTCCTGGCCTGACCCTGCATGTACGTGACATGTGTCCTAATAGTCCGCAGCTCCAACACACGGGTGGTTCCCTGTTTTGCCATGGGAAGCTCCCTGTGTTGTCCTGGTATATGGGTTGCCCTGTCTGGTAGTTATTTCTGAGTCCCCCAGCCTGTTGTTGGGTATTATATCCATATCCTCTTCCCCTCATAAACCCTCCTCTCCCTCTATTATAATTATAATACCCAGCTCCTTGCATTGGGTACCCTCCTCCCATGTTCTGTGCGTGTGATTGCAGAGGCAGCACTTGCTCTCTTACCCCTTGTTGAGGCGCTATTTGAGCTGGATCTTGTGCAGCCACTACTTGCGTTGGGCTTTGGGCCATTGGTGTTGGCGCAGTTATTAGTGCCCCTTCCATGGTATATTTAGTAAGTTTTTTCTGTACTAATTTGGCCTCTTCTGTTTTCCTGTCCTCTTCCTTTTGTTTCATTTTTCCTTGCCATGTTCTACAGTGATGTACTATAGTCAGTTGTATTTCTGGCCATGGTTTTGCTTCCATCCCCACTACTTTCTTTAATTGTCTCTGAACTCCTTCTGGGAGCCCTTGTACTAGTATATGATAAAATATGGCTGGTGTTTTGTCCCATTGTTCTCTAGTTTCCATGCGCCACTTCTCTTGAATATCCTGGATATAATCAACAGGATCCTCGTTCTCACCCATCTTACGGGAAGTAATGGCTCCTATGTCTGATGTGTCTGGGTACTGCACTCTTAGTGCCTGCCATAGCGCATGTCTGCAGTTTGCAAATGGTGCCCCATCATGCGATGTGTTTGTTATTGTTACCCCATGGAATCCCGCTCTTTTCCAAATGTCATCCGCTCTATCCCCTAATATTGATATTAACAGGCCCTTAACATCTCCCACTGCTAGTTTCTGTCCTGCGGTGTGTTTTTCCATTTCATATATCCATTTACCCGCACCTCCACTTAATGATGGGAGCCTACATTTTATGTTTTCCTTATCCGTATGTTTCCAAGGTACATACTGTGGTCTAACCCCTCCTCTCTCCAGCAGTGGCATTACATTCTGTCTTGTGTCATCCTTTATGCTCCATGATGTTAACTCTTCACACCCCTCCTCTTCCCCCATTCCTTTTACTACTTCAAATTCTTCCTTACTACCTCTTCTCCTACCTCCCTCTTCTTCCTTTCCCCTTTTTTCATCCTTCCCTGTATTCAATATGGTCATGTCTGTTTGTCTATCTTGCCTGCGACTAGGGAGGTCCCTAAGCCGACATGCATAAGGTGTAAGTTCGTTCATGAAGGGCGCGAGCTTTATTCTTTGCAGAGAGCGTGCAGTTGTTGAACATGTAGGGTGTGGCGTTAAAGAGCGTGATGGTGATGTGGGTGGCGTGTGTTCGTTAGTTTGTGTTTCCCCCGTTCTTTTCACTTCCTCCTTACTTCTCTCCAGCTCCTCCCATCTTCTACTCACCCATGGCGAATCTATGTTTGCTCTAGTGAGGTATAGTTTATCTAAGCTTTCCCTTTCACTCTTCCTTCCATCCTCACTACAAAAATCATTCATAAATGGCGCCCCCCACTCTGCCTTTTTTCCTTTTATTGTTACAGTTTTTAAATCTATTAGGTCTCCCTCTCCCTTTCCGTTGTTACCAACTGTTCCCCTTAGTGCTGATGTTGTTGCTACCTCTCTACTTTTATATACTTCTCCCCATCCTTCACTCTCCCTCTTACTCTCTTCTCTCTCCCCTTCACTCCTCTCCTCCATCTCCCTACTATTTTCCTCTCTTTTCCTTTTTAGTTCCTCCATTACTTCGTTGCTCATCTGTTCCAATATCCTTTCATCCTCTCTCCTCCTTTCCCATTTCACCCTTTCTCTTTCTACTATACTCTCTATTACCTTCCCCTCTTCATATTTTTTAGCTGTCTCTGATATTATCCTCCTCCTCCATATTTCCATTTCTTTTTCATTTTCTTCTTCTTCCTTCTTCTTCTCCCTCATCACTACTCTTGATACCCTTTCTGCTGCTGCTTTTACCCTTACAGCTTCCCTCTTTCTCTCCTCAATTTGCTCCCTTAATTTTTCCAATTCGTCCTTACCTTCTTTCCTTTTCCTCACTCTCTCTCTTTCCTCCCCCTCAAGTTGTTTTATCAGTTCATTCTGCTCATCCCTTAGTTTAGCTAATCTTTCCTCCAAAATCTCTTCCTTCTGCCGTAGCAGCTCCTCTCCCCTCATTTCACTCTCTCTTGCACTATCCTCGTTTGTTCTCTTTACCGCCTCCCTTTCCTCTCCAGTTAGTGATCCTCGTAATTTCAACAATATCTGTGCAGCTACCCACTCATCGTTTCCTATCTCTACAGTCTGCTCTTCTCTCCTCCCGTCCCCCATTGGTATCTTTCCATGAGCCACATATGGTGGAGGGCTGTATGCCGGGTTTGAGTATCCTTCAGCCGCCCTTAACTGTCCTTTTATTTCTCCTAATTCTCTTAAAGGGTACAACCCTCCTCCCTCTGTTTTCACTCCCGGTGTTAACGGTATCTCATTGCTCGGTTCCTGTTTTATGTCAGCTGATTTATCAATCTTTCCTCCACCCAGTTTTTCGTTCCCCATATTCTTTGTTCCTTCACTCTCCTTTTCCCCATCCGTTCCTTCTTTCTTAATCTCCGTTTCTTCCGGTGTTTCCCCCATAGTGAACATTCCATTTGGTCCTGGTCTAGACCCCTGGAACATCCTCCATAAGTTAAACACCTCCACATGGTTTGCCAACTTCTTCCCCTTGTATGTATTGTGCAGATGGTTTAATAGTGAATGTTGGGCATATGGGTCAAAGCTACCATTAGGCGGCCATGGTGTCAACATTTTGTTGTCCGTCCCCTGGGTCCACTCTATGCTGTACTTAATTAACTTCTCCCTATGTGGTGGCAGTGTGGTGCATATATGTTGTAGTGGGGTAGTGAGGGTATTCCCCCACCCTCCCAACCCTCTCCCGTATGACATACTAGCGCACCCTTTCTTACCCTTCCCCTTGCTACCAGTTTGCAACATACAACCTTTTATTGCTTACCTTGCCCCGCAAGTGTGGGGACTTACGACAATCCTTTGACAAATTATGCAATTATAATAATCACAAAAAAACAAAAAAAAAAAAAAAATTATAAAACAAATATATTTATGATGTTATATTATATTCCTTCCCCTACGGCCCCCTGCGGCCGAAGCGCACACAGCCCCCTGCGGCTGCGTACCCCTTACGACGATCTTACACAGTCGTCCTGTTTCCCCGTTCTCCTCCCACCTTTACACTTGCCGTTGCCGGCGTTCTCCGTGCGCAGCCACGCCCCCTTCCCCTTCTCCTCTTTGATCCACTCGTTTATCGTTTATCTCCGTGCCCGCCCCTTTATCATGTTTCTCTTCCCCACCAATGTCAAACCCAAAGCTTCTAATGTTCACGATATCTTACTAAATCCCTACTGGTGACGTCACCTACTTCTTTGAGCTTACTGGTATGTTCTTGTCATGTTCTTTAAATTCAAAATACATTTGCAATCTACCCCGCAAACCCTACAGCTGTCTTCCTGTCTCTCCTGGAACAAGGTAATCTCATCAATATTATAACCGAACTGCGCACGCTGCGTCGCCTCGCGTGTGATACGCCCCTCAACAGGAGGGCTTAACCAGCCAATTATCTTCCGTTTTGGGCAACTACGTAACTAGCCACCGCCCACAGGGAAACGTCATCTACCTATCGAGTTTCTTGCTCGAACAATAGGGAACCTCATCTACCTATCGAGTTTCTTGCTCGAACAATAGGGAACCTCATCTACTCATTGAATTATAAATCTAATTATAAATGTCAAATCGTAGGAAACCACACACACCCACCCTCACACGTAGTCGCGATTTAGGCCAATTTAGGCCAATCAGTGTCTTACGAGCGGCTGCACGTGATGTTTTCGTGCCCCGCCCCCCTCTTTCGCGTAACGTTAGCTTTTGTTGCGAGCGTCTGCACGTGTTGTTTTCGTGCCCCGCCCCCCTCTTTCGCGTAACGTTAGCTTTTGCTGCGAGCGTCTGCACGTGTTGTTTTCGTGCCCCGCCCCCCTCTTTCGCGTAACGTTAGCTTTTGTTGCGAGCGTCTGCACGTGTTGTTTTCGTGCCCCGCCCCCCTCTTTCGCGTAACTTTAGCCGCCTTCTCTCGCACTCAATTCACTACCATTCATTCCATTATCATCACTCAATTAAACCTTCACCCCACCTTTTTACAATACCTCCCTCCTCCCTTATTTACTTCCTCCCCCTCCCTCACAATTTCGCATTGCTTGTTGTGCGTGTCATGCTCACCAAGTTCCCTCGATGCAGGGCCGCTCGACTGCGTGCACCCCTCCAAGCGGCTCGCCACCTCCCCTCGTCTGGACCACGTCTGGACACTCGCCGACCGCGGGCGGGATACTTCTCAACCGGCTCCCGAGGGCCAATATCCGGATTGCGCTGTCCGGTCCTCTCGCAGCTCCGCGATGGTCCTGTAGTCCTCAGAAGGGGGCAACGGCAGAGGGGGCCGCGCCGCCGGGCCTCCTCGCAACGGGAGTGCCTGGAAAAATTAAAAATAAAAGTCGATCTTAAACAGATCTCAGCAGTGCCTCCAACTTGTCGGGGGGGAATTCTGCCGGGGTCGGCCGGGCCGTCCGCAGACCTCCGGGCAGGGAGGCCCCAACTCCTCCCGTGTATATCTCGGATCGAGACAGAGTATGAGGCACACACAAGGAGCAAGGCAACTTCTGCTGTTTATTATGCAAACGGCAGGGATGGGTCAAGGAGCGTACGCGTTCGTCCTGACACACACACAATATTGGGCTCGCAGGCCCTTTTTACTACATTATGACGCGCTACTTGCGTCACTCCAAAAAGTTACCAAAAAACCTATCGCCACTCTTGATTGGTTGCTCGAGTGGTAGGGTTAGTATAGTACACATATAGAGAATGATATTAGTGGTTAAGGTGTAGTCAGGTGGTATATCTGGGTTGTCCCTACAATTAGATACATAAGAATTGTTACATGAAGACCCCTGAGGATTGGCTAACGTTACTGACGTCTGAGATAAGGACCTCATGTTCTGATTGGTGCATTCGTGAGCTCCCCAGCCTGGGACTACCGTTGTTCCCAGCACACGGTGCACCTGTGGTTGCAACAATGTTTCAATATGGGTACGTGCAGGCAATGTGAGGATTTATTCATAGGTGGGAAACTGACCGCTCCCACTGTAGCAGGTGTCCATTGAGCCTTTCAAGTGTGTGGGCCTGCGTCTCGTAGCGAGGTACCCAAACGCCTTTTCTCTCCTGGGTTTTGGCATCTCGTCAGGTTCGGCTTGGTCACGTGGGGAGGGACCGTGTTCGAGGCATAATTCTGCACAATTAATATTGTTTTTTCCACTGTATGTCTGGTTTAATTTGCAGATATGATTTTAACATTGGTACGTGGAGTGCGAGGTTGCAACATCGTGCCTTTGAAGATTTGTTCTTGACTGTGGGTTTGCAACATTACGACCTTGGCTGGTTGCTCCACTGGGTTCTTTCTGCAGGCTCAGCAACCTGACTTTTGCTTTGTTAATGTCCACGGGAACTCTTGCTTGAGGCCTACTTGGGCCTGGTGCACGAGTAATCCATTTCGTGCATGGATGCTTTAGGTTATAGTGGCATACAGTTCCATGGCCAGTATCGTGTTTCCATTATATCTCTCATGATGGTAACGGGTTTCAAGAGAAGCGTGAGCAAGCGTTATAAATGAGCTCATGATGCGTCTTGCGTTTCTGCATTCTAAAAGCCTATGTAAAAATAATAAAGATGCACGTCCGTGAATAAGCCTGTCGCCTACGTCAGAGCACTGAGTATGTTCTTCGTGTAGATTGGTGTGGAAATGTTCAGCGTGTATAATTGTTCAGCGGTGCTTCCCGTTATCTAGGTCGTCATGGCATCTCTAACGATGTGTAGATTTCAGTCTAGTTGGTCCGTGCCGCAGGTGTCGGCATGGCCAGTGCGGGCTGTTGGGCAGGCAGATGGACACATCCGTATGTTTCTGTACCAGGGTATTTGGTCATCTGGTAAATGGGCAAACTCTTCTCGTGGCGGGTGTCTGGGCCGCGACCCTCTAGGCCAAGCGCGAGAGGTGAAGGACGGGAGTCTGGTTTTCCATTCTCCCACTTCAGTATGACCCTTAGAAATTAAAATGTTACAGTGAGAAAGCAAGTGGCGATGTAGCCCCATGTTCTCAGAGTTTCCTTACGTCCAATCCATTAAGGTCGATGTTATGTGTCTTTCAATAGCAGGGCAGAGCGATCGAGTGGTCAGTTTCTCGGACAAGCAAGGTGCTGTCCCGCTTGCATATACGTGTCAGCCTCTGAAATGTTTTGTCTGTGTACATTCATCCTGTTCTGCAATTAGTGTTTGGTTTCTCCCATCCTGTGTGGCATTTAGCCCATTCTACATCGACTAATTGGCAATTTAATTTCTTTGTGTGACGGTATTTCTTAAATGTGCAACTATGCCGACGGCCAGTGGTTTTTTATAACTCGGGGAACTCTGTCATTTTGGTTTGTGTCTATGTTAAAAGGTTCTCTCTGAATGTTGCCTGTAGACTTTCTTATATTCTGTCAGTAAGTCCCGCAGAGTGTTGTCTGTTACTGAAATGTATCATGGAGTTAAGTACGTTGTTGGCCTCGCTGGTCTGTAATCCTTTATAACCGCAGGTTGGTGGTTGCGCGGGCATCGGACCAACAGCTCACATCGCTCTTCGTTGCAGTTCCACTCCAAGGAAACTGTGCCAGAATAAATGTGCAGGGGGTTTGAAATTCCCTATGTAATGTGAAGCTACCATGCGCGTGCCATTTTTTAATTATTTGTTGTTGAATCATACTGCAGAGTTTAGGGTGCTTAGCGATTTACTGATCCTCATTGGGTTCAGAATGAACTTACTCTGATATCAGCCCGTGCTACAAGTCAATACTGAATTACGTACTGTGCATGCAGATATGTAGGCCCTAGTTTACAGCCCTGTATTTTTTTTAAAGGTTGTCAATATATTGCGGCAGGCATATTTTGTTGTAATAAGTCATACTGGGCCTCATTACACGGTAGGCGGTAAGGGTTTAACGGTACCGGTATTTTACCGGTACCGGTAAATCCTTAACGCCTTACTACGAGGTCCCTTTGTGGGTTGGGGAATTTAACACCTGCTTTTTGCAGGCGTTAAAAACCAACCCGCAAAGGGACCAGTGGAGCTAATTACGGTACCGCAATTTGCGGTACCGTAATTAGCGCCTTCCCCATTCCCATAGAGCCCTATGGGGCAAAAATGGAAATGGGGAAGGGCAATGGTGGAAGGGGGAATTACCGCCCCGCCAACCTTGGAATAGGGCAGTAATTCCCCTTTCCACCAAGGCGGTGCCGGTATTTTACCGGCATGAACCATGGCGCTAATAGCGCCATGGTTTACCGCCTACCGTGTAATGAGGCCCACTGACTTTAAGGAAAGAGATCTCTTTTACATTTGTTTTGGGGCACCTTAGCGAGAGATATTAAGGATCAATGTTAATGACACCAGCAATCAATTTTTTTCTAAATACTCTCCCTCTAGAGTCCTCTGCTCGTCCTCCTCCAACTCTTTGCGGGTGAGCTGCTTTCACAAACAGAGATTTGGGGGTCGATCTGTATCCTCTGCAGGTGCCTCCCTCTCGAACAGCCTCCCTGCCTCTCACCGCCTTGAGCCGGAGCACCTTAAGTTCCAGAAACTCCTCAAGACCTTCCTCTTCTCTTTCTCCTTCTCTCTCTACAATTAGGCGAGTCATAAAGCAACTTTTGGTTAGGCAATTCCATGGTGGCTTGTAACACTTGGAATTTGCCAACCAATATAAAGTTATGTTTTCGTCTGCTCCTGAGAGTACCGGTGCTTTCCTTGTGAGTAGGAATGTGTCCTTGTAACTCACATCCTGGCTTATTTGGGGGCAAATGGTGGGTTTGGCCATTACTTCCATATTGATAGACTAGCAGGGAGATACTATGAGGCAAAATTTCTGTGGCTTGACTGGGAAAACAAGGCGCATTACTAAGGAATAAAGCGATGTGTGCCTTGGTTTACCACTCCCGGTCATTTTGAAAAGAATTTGCAGGTAGCGTAGGAGACAGGACGAGGAATCAGTTTCCTCAACGTCTTTCCTGCACCGTTTCAAAATCTCTTTGTATGAGATTTTCATTAAGGTGTACCACAAATAGATTCCTATGGAATCTGCTTAAATTTATCACCTTCTAAAAGCTGGCGGATTCCAAAGGAATCCATTGTAAATGCTGTCTGCAAAGCATTATGTGCAGGTGACATTTACATCTTTTATAAGGCGGTAAACAGAAGTAAAGAGTAAAGGCGATTTCAATTGATTTTGCTTTTTTGCATTCCTTTTTCAAAGCTAGAAAATTCCATGCAGGGTACCTACCCAACAGTACATAAGTGCTATTGTTGGAAATCTCCTACATGCAATTAGTATTCTATATAATGAAAGGCTAGGTCTATGTTTGTCTGACGCGGTCATGCGCAGTAGAGACTGCCCATTTCGGCTGTTGTTACCGCTAGAGGGAGCTGTTGCCTTAGGATATATAGTGGCCCTACTAAAAAGCTAAAAAATATGTTTTTGCTATGAACATGAATTACAATCAATTACAATCAAATATACCACAAAATATATTAACACTCTGAAAATGTCTTTCCTTACGTACTTTAGTCCGTGTATACATTCTTTCACGCTCGTTTTTTTAAAATAAAATGAGCCCCTAAATTGGGTGATTTTTGTGTTGCGATTATGACATTGCTTGTGTGGAGGTTATGACTCGATGTCAGGTTTGTCGCAACACAATAACACTGGTCAAGATGTATGCTATCATATGCAGGTGAGGATGAGGAGAGAGGCTGTCCTTCAATGAGGGGGCTCTCTTCACTGTCTGCTGTTGGTAAAAAGAGTCTCCTTGATGTATCCAAATCAATGTCGCTTCCCCCAGTGTGAATGGAGTGATGCCAGGAAGCTGGCTTTTGCCGCCATCATCGGCCTTATGTACCCACGACAATCTCAGAAAGTAAACCTAATGGTGCCAGAGGGGGAGGGAGGCGTGGGAGGGATATCTAGCAACTGACTTCCATTTCTTTCTGTCATGTGTGTCATTTACTGCAAAACCTTTAAGCATGGAAGTATTTTGCATGTCAAAAACATGAAAAGGCTACCAAATGTTTAGGCTGGAAGCACGGGATACGCCCCCCTTAAGGCGTAGACTGATTCCATGCAAACCTGCTCGTCCGAGCCATAAAATGAAGGACTGTCTCTTTAACATTGAAAGCCATGCCTTCCAACATGGCGGCCTCTGGCAAGGAGTGCGAAGCTTCTTTAAAGGCAACTGCTCTATAATAGCATCTTTAATGATCAACTAATGACACACAGCTCCGGATTCTTTCCTGCTTCATCGTTCGTCAGTTTTAATTACAGCACCGCCATAATTGGTTGTCAGTCATGTGACGCAGACCCGCGACACTTGCGACGACACGTGCACTAAAATGTGCGAAAGCACGGTTTACTAACGTTCAAATTAGTCAGGCATCAACATTATTAAGACAATTTTAAGTCACTTCGGAAGCTGATGAACAACACCGGATGGGGGGTGGGGGGGAGGGGTTGTCCCATCTTGGTGCATGCAATTGATACTGGCCTGTTTCCAAGCATCCACCACTTGGCGTGCAGGAACACTGCCTAGGGGACTAGGTGGGGGTGGGAGGCAAGCAAGTCGCGCGCCAAATTTACGTGGAAAAGTCAAGTGGAAGAAACCGAAAAGTAGCTCTGTATGATCCCGTTAAGGTTTTCAGGAGAAAATCACTGGGTATTTGCCTTTACAACTTTTGAAAGTTGGTCTCGCCCCTATTCTGCATTTTTTCTATTTTTTGGACACTTTATCATTTTTAAAGAAAAATATGGACATACCGATATTATGTAGTAGTACTACTGCATTCGTAATTTACGATGACAGTAATGCGAATAAAACAAAGACCAGTTCATGTTTGTGAGCATCCTTTAAAGGGGCTTCTCTTGCTTTTTGGCTTACTGCACAAAAACCCAGACTCATTTAAAAGTGGAAAAGGTCGCTTTAATGTGACAGGCCCAAGCTTACAATTAATGCTCACCTGGCTCCATGGCCTTACAGACTAACGAAATATTTAAACCACCAATTAACTAATTACACATTTTCATTTCCCCCCCAACAATTAAATAATTAAATAAAGCCATTTCCTCCCTAAATGTCCCTAGAACCCTACCATCTCCTTACCCCTTTCCCAGGCGTCCCGCTTTCTCCATGGGGCCATGCCCCTCCAGGCTCAATACCTGTTCCCCCGGGGTGGCCCGCTTGTGCAAACAGCACCACCCCCTCCTTTCCCGTGTCATTCCCCCATTGTGCTTCCCTCCCACCACATCAAAAGGGGCCATGCCCCCGGCACCAGAAACACCCTCCCCCGAGGTGTTCTTTCTGCCCCACCCCCCCCAACCACTTTCCTTTATTTCCAACTCTTTACCCAATCTCCCAGCCAACAGCACAAGTCCGCCAAATAGTGATTGTTCCCATAAACCGACAAATGCACCCCATCCTCCCTAAAAATCATAAAGCCCTCATACACTATTTCCTTATGATCCATCACCTGTACTGCCAACGAGGCCCAAAACTTCACCATTTCTCTGTTGATCCCCTTTCTGGCCCGCTCTATAGCACCCTCGCTCCTTGCTCCCCTCCATACTCTACGCGGCAACAACTTAGTCCACAACACCTCCGCTTCCGGCCACATTTCCCGCACCCAGACCAAATCCCTTTTCATTTTCCTTAGTAGGGCCACCCCAGTATCCCTCACCAAGTCATTCTCCCCAGCATGAATGATCAACACCTCCGGCGCCCTGTAGCGCTCCTGCATCCCTGCCAACATAGGCAGCAACTGGTCCCAGCGCAGGCCCCCTAACCTGTGCCATCTTACCACCACATCCTTATAGCTACACCCCAGTTGCCTGCCCAGAACACTTTTCTCCGCTTCTTTCCCAGCCCATTTAACAATTGAATGGCCGACAAACCACACTTGCGCCAACTCCCCCTCCTTTCGCACAGCATCTGAAAAAGAAATTACAAAATTACCACCACAATACAATACCCCAACCCCACGTTGTTGTCAGCCCCGCTCAAACCCCCATCCTTCAACAATTTCCCTTATGAAAATCCCTAACGTACCCCTTGTATCTCCCAGACTTCCACCGCCCCAAACTTTTCACCTTATCCTCCGAGAAACCCAACCTCTTTCCCTCCGATGCTGCGCCCATCCTGAATGAATGCATACCAAAATCCTCGCCCTTTTCTCCCAACACCCGCAGGGCCTTCCGCAGTACTCCCAAAACTTGTGCCGCTGCAACCGCTGACCCATCCTCATGCTTGAACACCAAGCCTGTCTCCACCCCACACCTCTCCTTCCACAACCTGCCTGCCAGCACAGGGCATAAATTCTTACTCCCCCACCCCAGCAAAACCCAGGAACCCTTCCCCTTCTGGTCCGTTTTAGACTTATTAATCCTTATGTCCAAACCCCCTTCTGTAATGTGCACATCCTCCCATTGCAGCCCCCCAGCTCCCCTTTTTCCCCCTACCAACTCCGAAACCCGGAAGGCCCCGAAAAATAACCACGTGAAAAATGTCGCAAACAGCTCCCCTTCCCATACCGACCAGCAAATTCCCCCTACCACCTTAACCAACCTCTGCAGCAATTCCGCCGATATCGGCCTCCTCCTATCCTTGTCCCTCTTCCTTTCCCTTGCCCATCCTTCCAGCATCCTACTCGCCATTTCCCCCCCATTCGGCTGAAAACCCCAAAACCACTTCCCGTAAAAAGCAATTCCTGCTAACTTCCCTGCTATAGTCGCTCTTGACCAGCCCCTGTCCATACACCTCAGGAGGAAATCCACGACATCGTCCCTCCTCCTCTCTTCCGCATCCCATCTGCCCTTCCAACTACGCGCTCCCCCCCAATAAAATCCTCCCATGCCCTCCTGTATCCTTCCCTAGACGCCCCAGCCAATGAACCCTCCACCAAAGCCAGCGCTCTCATCTTCCTATCTTCCACAGCTCTTCCGGAATCTGCTGCCCCTCCTGATCCGCCTCTGGAGCCAATCCATGGAATCTCTGCCATTGAAAACGAGATAATGCATCAGCGATGCCATTATCCTTCCCCGGCACATGTGTTGCCTTAAACACCACACTCAGTTCCATGCATCTCAGCACAAACTCCCTCATGAGTCTTGCCACCCTCAGATTCTTTGCTGACTGCCTGTTTACCACGTGGACCACACATTCATTGTCCACATTGAAATTCACTTTCCTATCCCGCAACTCCTTTCCCCACAGCTCCAATGCCACCAGTAGTGGGAAAAACTCCAGGAATGCTATACTCCTTCCCTCCTTCAACCACAGTTCAGGCCATTTCTCCGCACACCATTTCCCCCCCCCCAAAACACTCCGAAACCCCCCGCTCCTGCCGCGTCCGAAAATATCTGTACCTCCCATGTCACCGGGTCCCCTTGCAACCACATTGACACCCCATTAAACTTCTCCAAAAAACGCAGCCATATTCTGCAGTCCTCCCGCACTGACCCTGATACTCTTATCCGGTGATGTGGGCACTTTGCTCCCGCCATAGCCCTAGCCATGTTCCTACAAAACATCCTACCTGGTGCTACCACCTTACATGCAAAATTCAGATGCCCTACCAATCTCTGCATGTCTACCAGCGTCATTTTCCTGGCCCCCACTGCCTTTTCGAGCAGCACCACCAGTTTGCTCACCTTGTCGTGCGGCAAGCGTGAGGTCATAGCCACTGAGTCCAATTCAATTCCCAAAAATGTCAATACCACTGCAGGCCCCTCTGTTTTGTCTTCCGCTAACGGCACACCCACCTCGTCCATCAGCTCCTGGAACAACTTTAGCATCCCTCTGCACTCACCCTCTCTATCTGCCCCACTAATGAACACAAAATCATCCATATAATGTAGCACACTCTCCCGACCCGAGTTAAATGAAAAAACCCACTGTAGGAATTAGCTGAATCGCTCAAAGAGCGCACAGGAAATTGCACACCCCATTGGCAAGGCTTTGTCTATGTATATGCGATCCTCAAACTGCAAACCTAGCAACCAAAAATCCTCCGGGTGCACCGGCCGTAACCTGAACGCCGCTTTGATGTCACACTTGGCCATGAAGGCCCCCCGCCCTTCTTTCCTCACCAGCTCCACTGCCTGGTCAACACTTCATATGCAACCCCACAATCTTCCGGGGCAATGAAATCATTCACCGACATGCCCTCTGGCCAAGACAAATGGTGTATTAACCGAAACTCCCCCGGAGCTTTCTTGGGCACCACCCCCAATGGTGATATTACTAGGTCCCCCGGCAGGTCATCAAATGGCCCCACGATCCTTCCCGCCGCTATTTCTTTGCTCAATTTTGTCCTTACCACTTCCACATTTTCTTTGGCCGACTTCAAGTTTTCAGCCCACCGGCGCACCCTTGGGCCCTGATACCCCAACCTGAAACCTTTACTGAACCCCTCACTCAAAATCCTCAGCCCATCCCTGTCCGGATAAAACTGCAACCATTTTTGCAGAACCCCCACCTTAATTGGCGTAAAAGCCTTTCCCCACAACACCTCTGCCTGAACCTCTCCCCCTCCCCCTGTCTCCCTGTTGGAAGCACTGCGTAAGCGGGTGTTTTCCACCACACTTGCTACACTCATGCCTAAACCTACACAGGGTCCTAGTGCAGCCATCCTTGTTGAAAGCCCAACATGCAGCTGAGGACTGCCCTCTGCCCCCTCCTCCTGCCCCTTCATGGGCGGGGAGACCAAGAAAGGGCCGGAAGGGCATCGGCAGCCCGCTTGCTGTGTGCAATGTCGGGGCAGGCCTCGTTGGAGCCATCCATTGCAGCCAAAGATCCATGTCTATCTCCCCCCAGACCGCTTGACTGTCTTCCGCCATTCTCGCTCTGAATTCCTCGTCATACCTCACCCATGCAAAGCCCCCAAAACTCGTGAAAGCCTTCCTAATTACGTCCATATATTTTAGTAGGGCCACACAACGCTCAGGAAATTTTTCACAATAAACACTGGCATAAATGATAAATGCCGACGTCCAATTCTCAATGGTCACCGGTACTCTTGGATGTGCAGCCAGTTCCCTCTCCTCTTCTTTAGACCCCTCCTTAGCTCTCACTTCCCTTTGGAGCAATTTAAAAACGTCTACAAATTCCCCCACCTGAATCTTCTCCCTGGTCGCCGCCATCAAATGCGCCCCCAATGGTTTTGTTATCCCCATGTATGGCAATTTTTTCTCTTTTCCTTTCTCTTCAACCTCCTTTTCTTTTCCCCCTTGCACCTCGAGCACCAGTGGCTCCACCACCTTGTCTGTCTGAATCTCCACTGAGCAAATGCTCTTCTCAACCCCCAAGGCTCCAATGGCCTGTACACCAACTTCTTTCATCAGCCCATGCAAACCCGACCCTTCGTTTCCCGTCCCTCCCCCTAGGACCCCTCTCTGCCATGCAGATGACCATTCCCTTTCTCGCTCACTTCTTCCTGCACCCGCCGTCTGCTGCCTTGCGTCCACACCAATGTTCCTCACTTCCTTCCTTATCGGGCTCCTACATTGTTCCTGCGAGTCCGTGCCCCAGTCGAGTTGCTCATCCTCTTGCGAGCCCGGGGTGTCCACCCCGCCACTCCTCTGACGTCTTCTCGGCGGGGCCGTGGAAACCCCTGCCTGGTCCTCTTCTCTCGGGCGAGGCGCTCCAACCTCCACCCTTGGGTCCTCATTGCTAGGGGCCGTGCTGCACCCTCTAGGCTCTCTGTACGTTGACCGAGTAGGGGCCGCTCTCAAGCCCTCTACTTCCATTTGACCAGCGGGGGCTGCGCAGCGCCCTCCGCCCTCACTCACACTACCCGGGGGGGCCGTTCCGCACCCCACCTTCTCCACCTCTATAGATGGAGACCTCACTCTCCTTCTCCCACCCGCACTCTTCCGTAGGTATTTCCCCCTCTTCCCCTCTGCCCTTGCACCCCCTTCTGCACCTCCTCCCTAACCCCGTCGTGGTTCTTTTGAGCCCCCTCCCTTTGCTCACTCGCTGCTCCCTTAGTGCTGTCCCTCAGTCCGTCCCCACGTGGCTGCCCACCTGAGATCCTTACCTCCCCAGACGCCCTCCTGTCTATCTCCCTCCTCATCTTCCTGCCCCTGGATTCCCAAACCTCCCCTCTCCCTGCTGCGGGGGCGCAAGCCACCACTGCCGCGAGGGCCCCATCAGCTGCCGCCCTCCGCTGCGGCCTAGCCCCACTTGTCTCCCCTTCACCTGTTACTTCCCCCACCGCTCCCTCCAGCTGGGCCTTAGATGCCCTACTAATTATGGCCAGGGCCTCCCTCAGCGCCCTCGCATCCACCAACACCTCCCTGCCTGCACCTCGTCCCACCATCGTGCATTAACCTCTCTGGCATGCTAACAATGCCCCATGCCGCACCCTGCTACCTAAGCCCCCACAGCCAGAACCTACCCGAGGCCAGAAAAAACCCCTGGATGCCGATAAACCCCCCAAAAAATTCGCTCTGAACACTAAATACTAAAATAGATAAAATAACCCCTTCTTACCAACAACCTACTTATCTAATAAAAATACTTTTTAAAAAAAAAAAAATTTAAATCCCCCCCCACTTAGCCAACCACCCCCCAAACCTGGATAGCCCCCCCTTCAAACCACTCTCTTGCCGAGCTACTTATAATAAAAAAAACCCGCACCACTGATACTAATGACCCCTTATCGAAACCCCTTCCTTTCCCTATAATGCGTTTTCCTACTTTATTTCTTTCTTTTTTTTATTTTTTATTTAGGCCCCACTCCGGGCCAAACCAGCTCCCCAGCCCGCCCCCTGGTGGCCCAACCGCCGCACCGCAGTGCCTTTCTTCCTTCTAAGGAAAAGGGCGGGTGGTCCCTTTAAGAGGGCCGCTCTGCCCCCTCCCTGCAGCATGCCGGCACCGCACACGAGGAACAAGGAGCCCAGCACACGCAGGCTCGAAACCAACGGCCCTCCCAGCCCGAACCACTGCGCCCCCCACGCACACGCGCGAAGCGGCCGGCACCTGAACTGCACAACCCTCTGGGCCCACACTACGGCCGGCGAGGGATACCCACTTCCCCGGCTCCCCGCGTCACACCAGCTCCCTCCCAGGAAAAGGAAACCGCGGCTATAACTGGCCCCAAACCGCCCGCCCTAATGCAAATAACCCGCGGACGGCGGCTCCGGTAAGAGGGGGGGTACCTTTTGTACGATACCCCCAACTATGCGGGGCCCGCGACACCACCCTCTTTTTTTTTTTATAATATAAGGCGCCGCCGCCGTCACCCTCCCCCTGCCCTTATAACCTGACCACCCGCCACTAAAACCCTGCTAGTCCCTACCTCCACCACACACGCCCTAGGCTCAGCTACAGGGAAGGCTCGGGAGCAGGCGACAGGACTTGACAATCGCCAAGTCCAACCATCGCCTGCCTCCCGAACCTTCCCTGCCCCCTTAAATACCCCAGAAAGGGCGCTCTGCCCCCACGGCCACTCGCTGGCCGTGTGCAGCGCCAAAAATGTCCCCGGGGGAAACTCTTTGCGTTCCCCCCGGGCCCCGCTTCTCAGATTCGAAGTGGCAGAAACAGTCGCCGATGCATTTCGGACAACATGGCCATCGACAGGGCTATTTCTGTTCTGTGGGCTGCTGTCGCACCAAGAGGCACTCAATCGGTACCACATCTCTTCACACCAAAGATCTTTAAACCCTTACATGGGATTTGAACGTATGAAAAAATAACGAATTAAGTTTTACAGAGAATTTTTTTTTTTTAAATGGGGGTCCTGCCCTCCAAACCCACTCTTTCCCCACACTTCCATCCAACCCCACCCTGAACCCCTCCCACACCTTTTAACCCTTTACCCCAATCCCCCATATATATATATATATGTATATATATATATATATATAGATATATATATATATATATATATTGTTATCATTTCATTGGTTATTTTTTTTCCCCCTTAAAATCACTGCATACTGTATGTTTTACTTGTGTTCCAGAACTTGCACGTGTTCTGGAACAGCTGGGAGTTTTGGTGTGAGGGAGCTTGGTTGCCTGCAACCATGGTACCTGCTGCTCTCTGCGCTGTTTAAATACAAGACTTGGTACTCTGGTACCTGACTCACATCGTCTCTCTTTGAGCCCCCACACATACCCTTTAAGCCTATCTCCGTGTGTGAAATGGATGCAAGTGGTTGGCTTAGTGCCATTAATATAGTCGTTCGGCAAATAGCGGCCTTCTCGGGAGAGAAGGGACTCTTCGATAGCAGCCCACAGAACAGAAATAGCCCTGGCGATGGACATATCCGAAATGCATCGGCGACTGTTTCTGCCACTTCGGTTCTGAGAAAGCACCATTAAAGGGTGCTCACAAAGACAATGAACGGATTGTTGTTTCATTCATATTCTGTTACTGGATATAGTGCCCACCTCACTCGTCTTTAGGTTATAGAGCCCAGCTCACTTCAAGAGATACAGTGACCAGCTCATTTCCTTTCAAGTCCCATGGATGTATTGCCCAGCTCACTGGTCTCAGGGGTATAATGCCCAGCTTGCATCTTTTCAGTACCAAGTGATAATAGTGCCCACCTCACTCGTCTTTAGATTATAGAGCCCAGCTCACTTCAAGAGATACAGTGACCAGCTCATTTCCTTTCAAGTCCCATGGATGTATTGCCCAGCTCACTGGTCTCAGGGGTATAATGCCCAACTTGCATCTTTTCAGTACCAAGTGATAATAGTGCCCACCTCACTCGTCTTTAGGTTATAGAGCCCAGCTCACTTCAAGAGATACAGTGACCAGCTCATTTCCTTTCAAGTCCCATGGATATAGTGCCCACCTCACTCGTCTTTAGGTTATAGAGCCCAGCTCACTTCAAGAGATACAGTGACCAGCTCATTTCCTTTCAAGTCCCATGGATGTAGTGCCCACCTCACTCGTCTTTAGGTTATAGAGCCCAGCTCACTTCAAGAGATACAGTGACCAGCTCATTTCCATTCAAGTCCCATGGATGTAGTGCCCACCTCACTCGTCTTTAGGTTATAGAGCCCAGCTCACTTCAAGAGATACAGTGACCAGCTCATTTCCTTTCAAGTCCCATGGATGTAGTGCCCACCTCACTCGTCTTTAGGTTATAGAGCCCAGCTCACTTCAAGAGATACAGTGACCAGCTCATTTCCTTTCAAGTCCCATGGATGTATTGCCCAGCTCACTGGTCTCAGGGGTATAATGCCCAGCTTGCATCTTTTCAGTGCCAAGTGATAATAGTGCCCACCTCACTCGTCTTTAGATTATAGAGCCCAGCTCACTTCAAGAGATACAGTGACCAGCTCATTTCCTTTCAAGTCCCATGGATGTATTGCCCAGCTCACTCGTCTTTAGGTTATAGAGCCCAGCTCACTTCAAGAGATACAGTGACCAGCTCATTTCCTTTCAAGTCCCATGGATGTATTGCCAAGCTCACTGGTCTCAGGGGTATAATGCCCAGCTTGCATCTTTTCAGTGCCAAGTGATAATAGTGCCCACCTCACTCGTCTTTAGGTTATAGAGCCCAGCTCACTTCAAGAGATACAGTGACCAGCTCATTTCCTTTCAAGTCCCATGGATGTATTGCCCAGCTCACTGGTCTCAGGGGTATAATGCCCAGCTTGCATCTTTTCAGTGCCAAGTGATAATAGTGCCCACCTCACTCGTCTTTAGTTTATAGAGCCCAGCTCACTTCAAGAGATACAGTGACCAGCTCATTTCCTTTCAAGTCCCATGGATGTATTGCCCAGCTCACTGGTCTCAGGGGTATAATGCCCAGCTTGCATCTTTTCAGTACCAAGTGATAATAGTGCCCACCTCACTCGTCTTTAGGTTATAGAGCCCAGCTCACTTCAAGAGATACAGTGACCAGCTCATTTCCTTTCAAGTCCCATGGATGTATTGCCCAGCTCACTGGTCTCAGGGGTATAATGCCCAGCTTGCATCTTTTCAGTACCAAGTGATAATAGTGTCCATCTCACTTGGAGTGTTATAGTCTCACTTGGAGGGGTATAGTGTCCAGGACGCTCTGCAGCACTCTCACAGGTTGAGGCCACCCAGCTTTCTCAGGCATTGCTGTTTTCTCAGGGCCGTCAGCTCTCTTAGCCTATAAGATATTGCTGACCCCTTAGCTCTTTTTGGCCCCTTAAATCTCGTAGGCTGCTTCAGGTAAACAAGCTGGTGCAACTCGTCAGGTTGCGCAACCTTGGTCGAAGTGAGCTCGACGTTCCAGCTTATTCTTGCACCATCCTGAACTCTATTCCTGCTCCTCCCTCTCGCTGACTCAGTGAGGTCTTTTAGCCAAGTCCATGGCTGAGTGGACTAAGGCACTCACTACAGAGATCTATGTTTGTCATTATGGTCACAGGTTTGAATTTCAGCGGGTCCAATCAGTCATTTGTCCTTCTGAATCAATAAATGAGTACCATTGTGTTGGGTAAGAATAAACAACTGCCCTACTGGGGGGAATGTGCGCTCAGTAAATGCACCTTTTATGTTATGTTATGTCATGTCTTTTAGGCCTTCCCTTGGTTAGGTACATGCATATGCCCTGGTATTGGTGGAACTCTGACAATTCTTATCTCAGACTCTGGTTGACTGACTGGTTCCATCGTGTAATTTTAATCACCTCTCTGTTTTGCTTGACCTCACAAAGCTAAAACAAAAACAATAACCATCTTAGAATCTGGGACAGGTCCTGCCTTCTGGCAGGGCCCAGCGGCTGCTCCTCAAAATCTCAGTTTAAGGGAATGTTAATGTTGAACTTGCAAGTGATACCGTAAGTGTTCTCAAGTGTGATGTCATCGGTGGTGTCATCAGTATGCTTTAGTTTCCAGTGATGTTATCGATGATGGCCTCAGTGATGTTATCATTGTAGTCATGAGCTGCGCAACCAACGTGGGACTCATAGTTAAGGTGGCATAGATTTTACAACTAGCGAATTTCCAGGGTTTTGTTGAGTTAAACCTGAACTTGAACAATAGAGAAGTTAACAACACATTTGGAAAATTAATTTGCTGGGAGACCTAAAGGTTTTTTCTTCCAGAGCACCTTTTAACTTTCTTCGTGTTCAGCCTTTCCATACATATGAAGGGTTGTTGTCCTACAATTGAAAAGTCCCTAAGAAATGAGAAGGAGGTTTTCGGTGTTTGTCACTGACCTTGGGATTCATTTCATATCAATAACCACATTCTATAAAACATCATGGCACATCTGTACTGTGGAGAGGGAGTCCCCCTGACCAATGCTGGCAATGCTGTGTTCCAAAAATATTCCGTCAACATTACAACACTATTCAAGATGCATTGAAACAAGAGCGCAACAAGACAGTGCTTTTTGGACGCTCAAAATATATTTGTTAAATAGATTGTTTACTTTTTATTGTTTACTTTTAATTCTTTGTAAGGAAAATAACTTTGCAAAGTTTACAATAAAGCCTTGCAAAGCTCTAATCAATCCCACAGTTCCATGCGCCCAGCCAGTCAGCAATGATCTTACCTCTCGTGCACTTCCTGATATCCTTATGAAAGTTTGAAGGTTTTGTAGTCCCTGCAGCAAGCCCATTCCAATCAAATGAAAGAATGCATGCTGGACCGCTCAATTATTAAACTTTGTTTAAGTAAATATCTTGCCCTCTCTTTCTCCCACCAAAAATACTGTCCACCACTATGAAACCCCTCACTAATGCTATAAGTGAATTTACTACACAACCAACCCTATTATATTTTAGTGCATTACACGCTAATGATTGTGTTCTAAATGCACTTCAAACATTTGTTGCCCCTATTAGGCTATGAGTTGTTTTGAAGTTAAAACGTGTGCTTCTTGATAGTGGAAAATGTGTTTTGTGTTAAGGGCTCATAAAACTTTGAGAAATCTGAGAATAGATAGAAAATACTTTTCCGCCTTTAAACACGTAAGGGCCCGATTCATGGAATTAATTGCGCAGTAAATAGGGACTTTGCATGCCAAATCGTTCACTAAACCCTGTTTGCCGATTAATGGAATCGACTGCGCAGGACCTTTTCGTACTCTGCCGGGACTTTGCACAGACTCAGCACGTCTCTGCGAGCGGCCGAGTGCCTTCCCGAGACACCTCGCAGAGCATGGGTGTGGCCTGCGCATAGACCGGAGTAGGATGCAGAACTTGCAAAATGGGGAAGAACAAAGGAAAATGCGGGCGTTCCATGGGATGGCCCGCGCACGCCCACAACTGTGCAGGTAAAATCGTATTCATGGATATGAACGCGAAACCACATGTCGGTAAAATGACCACACAAAAGTCTCGATGTAACCGCCACCCGAAGGCAAGCATGCAGACACTTGTGAATAGGAATTACCCTGCAGAGGTAAAATTTCATGTTGGATTTAGGGGTGCGTGCACGCAGTCGGGGTTCGCTTGCGTAGTTACAGGGAAATGGTAACTTTTACGATGCATGTTACGCATGTTGATGGGGTGCAGGAAATAGTTTTGAGGGACATTATGCAGTGTCGCCGGGGTGCTGGCTTGGTTGCGGGGGACCCCACGCAGGATTACAGGGGCGCACGAGTTGCGACCCTTGTGTCAGAAACCATTTTGCAGGTCCTCGGGAAAGGTCACACATGACAGAGATATAAAAGCATGAGGTGGGTATCACATACTTTTCTGTGGGGGTTGAGAGAGGGGAGACCACTGCATTATATTATTTGAACGCTTGCCTTGTTACTATAGCTTGCCGTGCCTGCTGGAATCTTCAGTAGCATTGTTGTTGTTGTTGGAGAGCAGTGGCAGATTGCTCAATAGTGTTGGGTCTTGGATGGTTAGCAGTTTCCTTCCAGTTTTCCTTATTGGCAAAATGAATTTGGAGTCCATGGGAAAACAATGATCTTAGATTCATTCTTCCGACCCATTTTCCAGTAGCATTTGTTAGGGGGACTTAAACAGGATCCTCCTCTTGATAGGGAGTCGGCGTAGCGCTTTCAGGGGTGAACAGATGAAATCATGGGTGATTCTTGCTGCTTGTTCATGACAAGTTGCACCAGCCCCAAGTAAAGAGTGAAACAGAAGTCTTGCCAGTTTAGGTACATATCTAGGAATAGCAGCACAAGAAACTTGTTTTTTAGTGGGTGTTTTTATACGAAATAGGATTTTCTTGTCAGGGCATTAATTTGCTGCATAAGATATAGCGAGGGTTGAAAAATATGCCAATGTCCATCGTATTGTCTGAAGGAGATGGTGGGTTTTCAGTCATTGAGATCTTTAGGTTGGGGTGTCAAGATTGATATTTTCCATCTTGCTCTTATTGAAGCAACTTGTGTTGACCCTCATCTAGCCGTGCTCCATATTCAGACACTGTGAGATCTCAAGGGAAGAGTTTAGACGGTCATTAACTTTGAACATCAATTCAGTAGCGTCAGCATAGAGCTGGAAAGAGTCTGTCACGGCTTCCATGATAGATGCCTAGACAGGCATGCACCCTTTCAAGAGCAAAGGAGAGAGGGGTGAACCTTGGAACCATGCGGAACCCACCATCAAGGTTCAGGAGAGGATAAAAGCCGACATGATCTCACCCAGATTGATTGGCCCACTAGGAAGGATTGATCCAATGGCATCCACTCAAAAAGGTGATTCATTGTGTTGATTAGGATTGCTTGCTTGACTGCATTGTACCCTGCCGCGAGGTCTAGTAGGATCAGAATGATGCATTGGTTTTAATCGATGTGTCTGACCAGGGACTCAGTATCAGGTAATGTTGTCTCTGTTCTTCTACTGGGCTCGAAGCCTGATTGTTGGTCATGTAATAGGTTGTTAGACTCGCAGTACATTAGTATGTTTATTTGTTTACGTCTTTTTAGCAGCGGTCTAAATTAGGATTTGTGGAGCAGAATTTAGAATTAGCTCCTGGGTGTTTAGGATTTTCCACTGACCAGGAGGTCCTCATCTAACCCGGGTGCCCTTAAAGTGATGTCTTCTTCTTAGGCCAGTGAACGCTTAATAGATGAGTTAAAAAACAAAGGCACAGATATTAATGACCACCCAAAAATGAAAGTCTACGTTAGCCTTGTTCTATTTCGAACCTGCAAACCGTACATTAGACATACCTTAGACGTCTCCCTCAGGTTCATTAACACTATAGGAAAATTTACCAGCTATCAAAATGTGCACACAGCAGATTAAAACCCCTCCATACAGACATCAAACATAATTCTACGCTCCTACAACAAACTTGCCTACCTCTCCCCTGACCAATGCACCAGGGCACCATGGCCATACATGGCTTCCATCTCGACACAAATGCCTCTTTGCTAGGGTGACCAGATTTAAAAAGTAAAAAACCGGGACAGGGCAACTAACATAAAAGTAGGGCTAACAATTGAAAGTGCCTATCAAGGCACAACACTTCAGTAGCGTTTGGAGGAGAAGGGAGTTTAAGTGTTACTGTTCAAAGAAATGCATATTATAATTAATGTATCAAAACTAACACTATGTTAAGTTGTCAAATGCAGCATTTCTTCTGTGCATTGCTGCCTGCCAGGCCAGCTAGCTATGAAGACCTTCTACAAAAAAACGGGACCACTGCAGTTTCTAATGGGAACATAATCTTAAGAAAGGGGGACAGAGCACCAAATACCGGGACAGTCCTGGCAAAACCGGACGTCTGCTCAGCCCACTCTTTGCCCTCGTCAAAGACCGCCTAGAAACATACCCGTTTAAAGTACCAGGGTAGTTCTGACCCACACGCATCAACACAACAGCAAAGCTATCTTGCATTTTCCCTCCCTCCCCGCTAAGATAGCAAATCCCTTTCTCCTTCAGATCCGCCAGCAGCCTGGAGACCAGGCAAAAGGCAGCGGCGCGCTGTGTAAATCCCACAGCAATATCAACGTACTTCAAAATAAGTACATAGACAGTACCAGAAAGGCCCTAAATCATTTCTGAACATCTGTATTTAGTACCGAGAACTAATCTAATGTGTTTTGTTTGACTTTGAAGGGCCTGAAAGTATACGGCATGCTTGCGCATATATTTTTACAGCAGACAACCTGTCAAGATGTACAGGGCTTTCTCTAACACTGAAATGATGGCCCCACGTAAACTTTCTATAGAAATGCATTAGGCTGAATGCCACAGAAGGAAAATGGCATTTTTTTTACTAACCCTTTTTTACGTTAGCTGGAATAGTTCTCAGATTCATTGAACTCAGTACAGGGACAAAGGGTAGAGGACTTCAGTGCTAACTACTAACATGTCTCATCTTGCAGTGAACGTTTTCATTTAGGCAACGCTATGGTCTAAGGCATAGTTTATTAAACAAATTAAGTAAAATCAATGTTTAAAAAAACAGAGATTTGCAAGAAAACTTTAACCTGATACTGGCTTAGGTCTTCATTAACCAATGTGGGGCTATTTGTAGACACAAACATTTTCAAAGAAGTACAACAGGTAGGGACGGTAGGGTGACCAGACCAGGACAGTCCCAGAATTGGGCCCTTGGTCCGGGAGATTGTATTAATATCCCGGTTTTGTGGAGAGTACTCCACTGAAAAGTTTCACATTTCAATTCACTATGGGGGTTATTAACCAAATAAAAGTTCTGTATGTTAATTCTATATAATAATGTCTTCCATCTGAGCGTGGGCTCGAACCCCCAACCTTCCCGTTATCAATCACAGGGATTGACCAACTGTGCTACAGAAATAGCACAGAAACTGAGACATGGTATGACCTGTAATAGCAATCCGAGAAAAATCTTTACTTTTGTACTTGTTTTATAGTCACAACTAAAGCTGCACAGTTTAAATCCAGGAGCAGTGCTGGAAGTGTAAACTATTTAACATGGGATGAAGACAGCGGGGAGACAGGGGTTTGGGAGAGGCGGGCACGGTCCTACTTTCATGTTTGTAGCCTGTTCCCGGTTTTCGATTTCGAAAATCGGATCACCCTAACAACAGGGGACTCTGTGGTAGTTTTAATTTGCTTATGTAACAGATATTTTCTGATCTAAATGTATAGCCCAAAGAAGTGCAGTGCTGCAAGCAAAGACGAAAGTAACATTTGTACTTTCCGCAGGAGAGTGGAAACTCATTTTACCTGTAACATGGGAAATGCTGGTGCAAGCATTGCCGAATTTCGCTTGATATGATGAACAGCACGCCTAATAAAAGAATACATACAGCCTCACCATAAATACTGCAGATATCCCAATTTGCTGCGTTTTTTTACACCAATCTTTAAAATAGGTTTCACGTCTTTAACACCTTCCACTCTCCCTTAAAAACAGGAAGTGATATAAAAGGGAGAGAAGGGCACGCACTGTGCGTTGGGAATGGGCCGTGGGCACAAGTTATATATACCAAGCAAAACTGTGCCATCTGGGAACTGGGGACTCTGGGGAAAATGTATGTATAGTGGTCATGGTATGAAAAGGCAACACATGGATGTTCTCTGTATTTTAATAAGGATTCACCTTTTTTCGAACTTTATTCTCGCCAGAATAGCACGTATCCTTTAAGAAGAACAACACGTTTCAGGCATGAAATGGTTAAAAAAAAGAAAGATGTTAGCCGCTTCCCCAGGAGAGAAGCAATATTTAGAGGTTATTGAACAGAGCTATAAAAAGGGCTAGCAGCAGTGTTTCAGCCCAGCTAGCGCCTGCTGGAAGACAGCCAGTTTCTATGGCAACAAAGATTTACACTTGCTGCCAGAGTGCACTGAAAAAAGCTCATACTTGTGGCTTCTAAAGAGAGGGATGGGGGCTGGATTTATGTAATCCGCCTTGTTTGTAGTCTGAGACTGCCAGCGGCGCTGTGAAATAATTATAGGCTTTTTATGTCATTTCCACATGTTTCTTTCCACTGTGTGGTGGCCTGAAGTTTGCATTTCCAGGATCACGTGTAAGTGACATGCTCCAGGTAAACTAGGGTTCCCCATGAATGAGGCACCGTGAGGAGCACTTAAAGTGGATTTGCCAGTCCAGCACCACATTTGCTGATTCTAAAAAGAAATGTGTGGACATTCTGGGAACAACATATGATTTATGTGTTCCCATGGGGGTCGTGGTGTCATGCGACAGTTACATTGGGGAAGGGATGGGGCGGGAGGGAGCCAGGTCGCTCACCAGGTAATGTGGGTGTCGTTGGTATGCTCCAGTGACACGTTAATGGAGGCTTATTTAGGATTAGGCATGTAAGCACTCACGAGCCAAGCAATCCCACTGAAAACATTGAGAGCTCCCTCGGCTGCAGTGGGAGCACTTCCAGGCTGGCTTTACATTTTAAAGTAAGAGGTAGTTTTCCTTTAACAGTGCAGTAGCCCAGCGTGCAGGTCCAATGGGCCATACAAGGCCAGGAGCATTTTACTTTCCCAGCCCTGCACTGCCCATTGGGGATGCAGGCAAGGTTACACGCCTATTTCATGCCGCCATGAAGCCGGAGGATCTTCGTGTCAGGCAGGGTAAGGATGAGCAGATTTCAGACAAGGGCTGCAGGTAAGAACAAGAAAATGTATGAATATGAATGTATGTGTGTATGCCTGGATTTGCAGTTCTAAGTGCATGCGTGAATGAGGGTGTGTATGTCATACGGATGCGCATGTGGACGAGTCAGTGCATGTTGTATAGGTGCGTGTGCGAATGAGCAAGTGTATACACTATGTAGGCCTCAGAAGTTGCACTCACCACTAGTCATTGGCTAGTAATAGTTGACTCTTGATGGGTAAGAAATGGTGTGCTGGATGTATGTAGATAATTTTGGGGGCGAGTGAGGTTTTATAATTAGCTTGCCACTTGAAATTGTGACACTGGTTGTATGGGTCTACGTATGAATGATAGTGTATGCGCGAGTGTGAACTGTATGAATGTGGATGGGTTTGTGTTTGTGCTGGGCCAGGGGGCCTCTATTTTCAAGGAGGGTTCCATTTGTGCAGTGTTTTATGTGGCTAAACTGGCTTACATTGGTGCAGCCAGTTTGGGAATGTTGTTTTACTGAGGCATGGCATTTTATACTGAGCACAACATTAAAACACACAATACATGTTAGTACAGCCAGTCTGGACATGTTTTCTTACAGTGGCATGGAATCTATTCTGTGCATGGAGGGTAAAGCAAACATGATAAGTATTAATACACCTGGTAGCAAGGCCTGCATGCATTGGCGCAGTCAGCGTGGATATATTTTCTTACAGTGGCTTGGCATTTTCTTGCTGGCTACCAAGGGTAAAACAAACATGTTAAGTGTTATTATATGGTCTGACTTGCCTACATTGGTGCAACCAATCTGGAGATATTATTTTTTACTGTGGCATGGCATTTCTTGCTGGGCATCAAGGGTAAAACAAACTTGTTAATTGGTATTATGTGGCTTGTCTTCCCTACATTGGTGCAACCAATCTCTAGATATTTTCTTCTTACTATGGCATGGTATTTTTACTGTATTGGCATCAATGGTAAAGCCAGCACGATGAGAAGTATTAAATGGCTAGACTGGCCTGCATTGGTGCAGCCAATCGGAATATATTTTCTTACTGTGGCATAGCATTCTTTACTGGCATCAAGTGTAAAGCCTGCATTGTGAGTGTTCTTATGTGGCTGTACTGCTTTACGTTGGTGCAGCCAGTCAGACATGTTTTCTTTCTGTGTCATAGCATATTTTACTGGGCATTAAAGATAAAGTCAAAATTATAAGTGTTCTTACATCGTCATACTAACTTACATAGGTGCAGCCAGTCTAAATATGTTTTTCATTCTGTGGCATGCATTTTTACTGGACATCAAGGGTAAAGCTAAATGATGACTGTTGTTATGTTGACGTACTGGCCTACAACAGTGTTGCCAGTCTGGACATGTTTTCTTCTTGTGGCGTAGCATTTTTACTGGCAAAGCCAACAGGTGTATGTTTTTATGTTGGGATACTGGCATATACTGGTAGAACCAGCAGGGACATGTATGAACTCAGAGAGCATAACATTATTTTTATACCGGCATATATTCTGGGAAAAGGCATCATTAAAATGTGTTGGAAAATGCTGGTGTGCACCGTTGGTGACTTGCATCTATTGTATTTTCTCAAGAGTTACCCCTACAAAACCGAATCGGATCTATATGGCTCCTTGCCTTTTTTTTTCACAGAAAGTGTTCTGTAAAATACACAATTTTGACCCACTGTTTTAAAAATGTTCTCAGATGGAAAACACCCCTGAAACTCCCTTGATTGGTTTTGGCTCCCTCACTACGCTACATATTTGTGGGAAACATTTAAACACCTTCAATTAAATGATTCATTGGTGTTTTGTGGCCAGAAGAGAACTCCTTCATATATTCATATATATGCAAGTGGAGCTGGAGCAGCCTGGTAACCAAGTTTCTTTCATTTGGCATGAATAGCCACTGTAAAAAGTTTCTAACTTTTTTAGAATATGTGCCCTGAAGGTCTTAAAATTCAAGTACATGTCAAGATCCCATCTGACAGATGTCGATTTCAGATCGGGACTGTGTTTGGTTATGTGCCGGACCACAACACTGACAACTATTTGTCATAACAGTTAATGCTCCTAGAGTTGACAATAAAATACTTCCACTGGAAAGGATGTAAGCAATTATGTGTACATAATGCTCCCTCATAGAAATAACAAGGATTGGTTCTAAGAGTTGTAAGGCCCTGTTGTGCTTGTGTTTGTTTTCATGCTTTTATAAATCCAACATAACATCTATGGTATTTCTGCTCCCCCCTCTCTCTTTCTCTCTCTCTCCCTCTCCTCTCTCTCTCTCTCTCTCTCTCTCTCTCTCTCTCTCTCTCTCTCTCTCTCTCTCTCTCTCTATATATATATATATATATATATATATATATATTTCTGAGGCTTGTGGAATCTGCTTAGATCACATGCTGTGCATAGGCCGACATCTAGTGGAAGCTGCGGAGTATTACAGTTTGTTTTTCGAAAGTCGAAAATGGGCGTCGACACAGGCGTGCCAGTAATACTATCCCTAGTGTGACGTCCACTGTACCCAAGATCCCTCACGCGTGTAGGATCCTCAGATTGTTTTTTTCCGCCATACTGGTCGGAAGCATCTTGCGGAGTTCCCTGGCCTTAGCCATACTTTTGCTGTTATTATAATTTTAATTCTTATTCATTCCCTTCCCCACCCCAACGTCGACCCTCAACCTCGACGACGGCTGGAGAAGTCATCGACCGTCGACTGCTGCACGACGGATCTGGGCCTCGGTAGGCCGCTGGCCTCGGCCCGGGCCTAGTAGGCCGCTGGCCTCGGCCCTTACAAGTAGGGAGAGTGGGGGGTGGTACATACTCTTCACTCTTGATATATAGTTACATTTATATATATTCCTACACTTAGCAGCCCGCTGCCTTAAGGTGCGTATGGAGGGTACCCCTTTTCAATTCTGCCCCAAGTGCAATCGCAAATACCCTTGGGTCGACAGGCACGCCACGTGCAATCTCTGCTTGCCGAGGGATCACCCCGAAGCGAACTGCAGAGCGTGTAGTAGGTTTAAACCTAAGACACTTAAGGACCGTTCGACAAAGCGTTGGGCCCACCACGCCAGGCAGGAGGCCATGGCAGCGGAGGGCGCCTTCAGCGATGGCAGCGACGCCGTACTTTCGGACGGCGAGGGCATTACGGCGTCGAAAGACAGCCGACGAGCGCAGGTCCCCGACCTCGGAAGGTCGTCCGGCAAGGCGGCTATGGGGAAGACCCCCGGCGACGCAAGCGCTACACACCTAACACACACTAAACACACTAAGACCAACCGGACCTCGACGACGTCGACTTCCCGGAAAGAGGCACAAAAAGAACGGTCCGACTCGGTGTCCTCTGGGCGCTCTCGATCGAGATCGCCTCACGACGCAAGGCAATCATCCACTCTTGCCAAGAGTGCCTCGCTACACACACTAACGGAAGTTCGATCGTCGGGAGACGAAGACGACTTCCACCCCCAGGCCGCGCTCCAAGATACCGAGACCGCGGTTAACATCAGTGAGGCCCCACGCCCGAAGCACACAGATACCTCTCCAGACCCTCGACGCCAGGCGTCGAAAGTCTCTGGGGCCCCCAAGGGACAGGGAAAACATTTTTCCACGCACGGAGAAGGGGGGAAACAGCGGAAAGCACAGCCTTCCACCCCTGTAAAGCCTAAGCAGACAAGCAAACACAAGTCTACCCTTGAAAATAAATCACCTGCTAAAGTAATACCCTGTTCCAGGGAATGGTCCAGTGAAGACATAGACAGGGTTATGTCTAGGATGTCTTCCTTGGCTGATTTTTATGATAAGAACCCAGAACACTTTCTTTCATATAACCCTCAAGGGGCCACACCCTCAGGCTCCTCCGATCCTATCCCGCTAAGTAAAGAGCCCCGGGTCGAAAGACCTGAACCCTTCAAGGTTCAGCCTTACTCCACTCCATATTCTACTCCACTCCCCAGTTATCAGGGACAAGTTTTCCCTGAAGAGGACCAGGAGTTTGCATTTATGGAAGAACAAACCGGGACAGATTACTATGCAGAGGATGAGGACCTGGAGGAGGGAGAAGATGAGCAGGAAATTTACAGAGTAGATTCCCCAGTACAAAGCGAAGCCCCAGTTACTGACTCTCCAGTTGATAACCAGCCCCTCCTTAACGAGGTTCTCGCTCGAGCAGCGGAACACTTCCACATCGACACCCACGGTGTACAGGAGGAAAGGGACTTCGCGGAGGAGTTTGTAGGAGAGAGAAGACCGGTCGCTCAGACCATCCCTATCCTCAAATCCATCCAACGAAGAATAGATCCTTCCCTGGTGAATCCTAACCTCACCAGAGCTGTCAACCCCAGAATTGAAAAGATTTTCCGGGCAGCCCAGTCTGACCCTCTGTATATAAAGGGACATCTTAAACCAGATTCCCTAGTGGTGACCAACACTAGAAAGAGGGCTGGCACGCCCTTATCTTCATCAGAAGCTCCTCCCGACAAGGAGAGCAAAAAACTTTACGGGTTTGGCAGAAAGGTAGCCTCAACGTCCGCCTACCAAGCAAGGATTGCGAATTCCACCACCCTGTTGGCTAGTTACAATTGCCATCAATGGGAAGAAGTCGCGGCGCTCATTGCCTCTGCTCCAGAACCGTTAAAGGGCCAGCTGGCTCGGATCTCGGCAGAGGGGAGAGCCGTGTCTGGTTGCATTTTAAAAGCAACTTTCGACGCCGCTGACAACGCAGGGAGATTGATAGCAGAAGGTACTGTTATCAAGAGACATGCGTGGTTACGGCAGTCGGGATTCAAGACAGAAACCCAGGCTTCTTTAATAGACAAGCCAGTGGAACCCGACCTATTGTTTGGGAAAGCGGTCGAAGACGCACTTAAAAATGCCAAAGATGAATATGAGACTCTCAAATCCCTTGGCCAGCTTACCAACAAACCCCCTAACCAGAGGGGGAACAATAATTTTCGTCGCCCACGCGGCCAAAATTCACAAAGAGGCAACTATGCCCAGGGACAAGGTACACAATGGAATAACAACCAGCAGTCTACCCAGAGTTACGGCAGGGGTAACAAGAGAGGTCGTGGAAGAGGCAGAGGCAGCCCCAACAAGGGCGGGGGCACGCCTCCACCAAAACAGTGACGCTCAGTTCAGGGTCCCTTGCCACGCAACCCCAGTAGGGGGACGCATTTCCACCTTCACCCAGGCTTGGGAAGGGATCACCTCAGACAGATGGGTGCTGTCAACAGTATCCGCAGGATATTGTATAGAACTACTGCAGCGTCCCCGGAATCATCCTCCACGACAAAGAGTGCACTCCCTAGAGCATCAAAGGATCCTTCTCGAGGAGATCGCCATTCTGCTAGAAAAGGACGCGATAGAACTCGTCCCAGGACACCAGGTAAACAAGGGTATCTATTCAACTTACTTCCTTGTGCCAAAGAAAGATTTGACAATGCGCCCAGTATTGGACTTACGGCCTGCCAACAAATATGTCAAGCCCCAAAAATTCCGTATGACCACGCTACAAGAGGTAATCCCCCTCCTAAAAAAGGGGGATTACATGGCAACCTTGGATATGAAAGATGCTTATTTTCATATTTCCATGCTCCCAGCGCACAAAAAGTACTTGCGCTTCAAGGTGGACAGTCGCCACTACCAATTCAAGGTACTGCCCTTCGGGATAGCTTCAGCACCAAGGGTATTCACCAAGGTACTGGCGGTGGCGGCTGCACACCTACGCAGGGAAGCAATCCCGGTGTACCCTTATCTGGACGACTGGCTCATAACGGGGGAAACCCCAGGAATTTGCAGGTCAAACATTCAGAGGACTATCGACCTCCTCCACGAATTAGGCTTCTCCATCAACGAGAAAAAGTCAAGTCTGGTGCCAAGCACCTCAAAACAGTTTCTAGGAGCTATCCTAGATACTCAGAAAGGATTGACCTTCCCTTCGGAAGAGAGAATTCGGAATATACTTCTGCAAATTCCGCATTATCAGTCAGGTCAACAGATAACAGTACGCAAAGCTATGCGGTTACTGGGCATGATGGCGTCATGCATTTACCTGGTCCCCCACGCGCGTCTGCGCATGCGTCCCATGCAGGAATGGTTGGCGAAACAGTGGTCTCAGGCAAGTGGTCATTGGGACGATCTAGTGGTCGTTTCGCCAACACTCGTACAGAGCCTACACTGGTGGACAAGAGAGAATCTCGCAAAGGGGAAACCCTTTTACGATCCCGAAGTACAAGCCGTGGTGACTACAGATGCATGCCTGACTGGGTGGGGAGCTCACCATCTCCACCACACAGCTCAGGGTCTCTGGTCTCACTCAGTAGCCAAGAACCACATCAATCTGCTAGAGCTTCTGGCAGTATTCCGAGCGCTAAGGGCGTTCGAGCCCCATCTACTGAACTTGTCGGTGCAGATCAGGACGGACAGCACGACAGCCATGTTCTATCTGAACAAGCAAGGGGGGACTCGTTCGCCAAATCTGTCCAAGCTTGCCCAGAAAATATGGATATGGGCACTCAGACGGAACATCTTCCTGTCATCGCAACATGTTCCAGGGGAGCTCAATTCCCTAGCGGATGCTCTAAGCAGAAACTCCCTCCCAGAAGAACACGAATGGGTCCTTCACAGAGACGTAGTAGAAGATCTCTTCTCTCAGTGGGGTTTCCCCACTATAGACCTATTCGCCACAAGCGAAAACAAACAATGCCTAGGATTTGCATCCAGGTTCCCCCAGCCGGACTCCCAAGGGAATGCCCTGTGGATGAACTGGTCAGGGATGTTTGCGTACGCTTTTCCACCAACTCCTCTCATCAGGAAGGTGGTGTACAAGATGAACAAGGAATCTATGACGCTCATCCTAGTTGCTCCCATGTGGGCGAGACAACCATGGTTTCCACACCTACGCAGGATGGCGGTGTGCGAACCCATCAGACTCCCAGCCTGGTACAACCTACTGTCCCAGCAACAGGGTCAAACAGTGCATCAGGAACCCAACTCTATGAACCTAGCAGCATGGCTCCTGAAGTCATAGAGTTTGGACATCTCAAATTACCACAGAGGTGTATGGACATTCTAAAGGAGTCCAGGAAACCAAATACAAGGCACTGTTACTTTGATAAGTGGAAAAGATTCGTTATCTGGTGCCAGAATAAACAAATCAACCCGGTTGATTGCACTCCTTCCAACGTTGTGACATACATGCTCCACCTGCTGGATGCAGGGTTGGTTTTTAACTCGCTGAAAGTACACCTGGCAGCCCTCTCGGCTTACACCACATCCCATAACAAGGTCTCGTGGTGGAAAGTACCAGTGGTTAAAGCCTTCATGGAAGGAGTAAAGAGACTTCACCCTCCTATTTCGAACCCACCGCCAGGATGGGACCTCAACGTGGTGCTAGCTAAGCTCATGGGACCCCCATTCGAACCCATGCATAAAAGTAGTCTCAAACACCTGACTTATAAAACGGCCTTCTTAGTAGCCATTACCTCCATAAGAAGGGTCAGTGAAATTCAGGCTCTGTCAGTGCAGGATCCTTTCTTTACTATCCACAAGGACAAACTGGTTTTACGCACACACCCTAGGTTCTCACCTAAATTCATATCCAAGTTCCATGTAAACCAGTCCATCGAGCTTCCGGCTTTCTTCCAGAACCCGCAAAGCTCGGCTGAGGTGAAACTACACACCCTAGATGTGCGTAGGGCGGTCCTATACTATGTAAATAAAACCAGACCGCTAAGGAAAACAGATCAACTGTTTGTCTCCGTAGCTACAGGCAGAGAGGGGGATCGCGTCTCTAAGGGCGCTATCTCGAAGTGGATTATCAACTGTATACAGCTGTGTTACTCTCTTTCTGACAAGACTCTGCCTTTTACGCCAAGGGCCCACTCTACTAGAGGCATTGGTGCCACTCTGGCTTTCATTGCAAATGTTCCCCTCGACACCATTTGCAAAGCGGCTACTTGGAGCTCTATTCACACTTTTACTCAGCATTACTGCATTGACACTCATTCCAAGACAGATACACAAGTGGGACAAGCGGTTCTAAGACACCTGTTTGCTCATGACCCTTCTCACATCCCACCTCCTTCTTCTGGTACTGCTCGCTAATCTATGCACAGCATGTGATCTAAGCAGATTCCACAAGCCTCAGAAGGGATACATTACTCACCGTAATCGTATTTCTGATGCTTGTATCTGCTTAGATTCACATGCGACCCACCCTTCCTCCCCTCCGAGAGAAGGCGCATGATTGCTTGTAGTCTTACCTTTTCTGTCTATCTGCTTGGATTATCTGTACTCACGCTACTCCTCATGCTTCCTCATGTCAGAAAAAATACAATCTGAGGATCCTACACGCGTGAGGGATCTTGGGTACAGTGGACGTCACACTAGGGATAGTATTACTGGCACGCCTGTGTCGACGCCCATTTTCGACTTTCGAAAAACAAACTGTAATACTCCGCAGCTTCCACTAGATGTCGGCCTATGCACAGCATGTGAATCTAAGCAGATACAAGCATCAGAAATACGATTACGGTGAGTAATGTATCCCATATATATATATATATATGAAAACGATACAACAGAAGATGTTTAAATTAGAAGAATTGCATAAAAAGGAAACAAACAAATGGTGGGAAATCAAGTCCTTACAAAATTACTTGGATAATCGGAGAATACCTAGAGGCCTTAGAATTTTCACTATACCAACATATGAAGACCCATGCTAAATGAATGGGGGGAAGCCACCAGTGAATGCTCTTTTAAAATGTTGACAATATTGGTTAAATATGCTAAAAGTGATAGAACCAAAGCGCTCAAGGAGATTGAAATACTGGAGCAGGACATATACAATGGTCCAGATGCTGAAGCAGCAATAAAAAAAAAAGATCCAAATGCAAACCAATGTTAGCAAATATGAAGAAGAAATAAAGGAACGCAAACAAAGAAAGTTTTTAAGAGACAAAGAAGACTATGCCACAGGCCGTATCTATACATTTGCAAGAAAATATGATAATGTTCGCAAAATCATTCAAAAAAAGGCAGAGGTCAATGATGAAAACGCGAGTCTGATAGAATCAGAAATTGAAGAAGATGCCAGCACTTCCACAGATGTCTCAAACTCAAGCAGTGAGGACACTCCCATTAGGTTAAATTTTTTAGAGGAAATGAGACTTTTACACCAAGTGGGAAAAACAACACAAGTGCGAAATACAAACAAAAACAAGCAATTTCAAAAATCAACGTCAGCAAAAGGAGGCCAACAAGGGGGCGCCGGGGAAAGAGGAAGAAAAGGGGAGCAATCGACAGGCCGCCTGACACGCTCTGGAAAAACCAAGAAGAATATTCAGTAAAGGATACAATGCAAGTAATTAATTTATCGGACAGACTCCTAACTCAACACGAACAGGAAGTACTAGGAAAGGGTCTGACTTTTTGCCCTACAGCCAACTTCAATTACTCTCAAGCAAGAATTGATTTATATTGCTTTATCCGCAAACTAAGATTGACTAAATTTCATGCCAATCTGAACAACGTATCAATGCCTGGACCTAACATAACTCCCTCACATCTAAACATCAGTGATATACCAGCCTTAAGAGATCTTGCAAACCTGGGAGAGAACGTGACTACTCAAACTTCTCAACATGCAGTACAAGATGAGTGGCAAATCGAATTACCAACAGAAATAGATACCTGTATGGCAGCTCCCAGTGGCATGAAAAACAAGTCCAAATTCAATCCCTCCAATCTATTTTGCCCTACGATAGATCTATTTGAAGATCTTGTTATAGATGACCTCAAAAAAATGACGATCAGACGAAGCACAGTTCAGAATTTGACAAGATCGCAACATACAGCTATGGAAAATTTACAAGCGGATACATCGATCATCATTAGATCCTCGAACAAAGGTGGAAATGTGGTAGTCCTTAACACCAAAGACTACCAGACAGAAGCAGCTCGGCAGTTAAATGACACTAGTAATTATGTTAAACTGCCCTGTAACCCCTACCCAGAGTACAAAGTACAGTATGACATCATGTTGGACCGATGGTATGGTTTGGAACTCATTACCACTAAAGAGAAACAATATCTAACCAAAGACCATCCCAAAACACCAATCATACACTTTATACCGAAAATTCACAAATTCCTGATTAGACCACCCGGAAGACCCATTGTGGCATCAATAGACTCTTTATTTGAAAATACCTCCAAATTTGTTGACAACTTTCTGTTCCCCTTTGTGGAAACGTTACCGTCATATACAAAAGATACCACAGCATTTTTTAACCAGATCGCACATATTCCTTGGCAATCTAACTTTCTTTTGGTTACATTAGATGTTGTTTCCCTTTACACATGCATTGCTCATTCAAAAGGTTTGCAAGCAGTCAAAAGATTTCTGTCAACTAGATCGTTGAGTTTTCGAGAACACTCTATTATGCTCTTGGATATGCTTTCTTTCATTTTAACACACAACACCTTTTTGTTTGATTCCAAATATTACAATCAAATCTGTGGCACGGCAATGGGTACAGCAGTGGCTCCTACCTTTGCTAATCTATACATGGGTGCATGGGAAGAAGGTCTTTTTCATAATGACAACTATAAAGAACACACAGATAAAGTAATCATGTAGCAAAGATACACTGATGATCTATTTATTATTTGGAGTGGGACGAACACTGAATGGATAACTTTCTTTCATATTCTGAATCAAAATCAGCAGAATTTACAATTTACGGAACATCACAGTAAAACAGAAATAGTTTATTTAGATATTAAGGTGAAAATCGTTGGAAACAGCATAAGCACAGAACTGCACAGAAAAGAGACAAGTACTAACACACTATTACATGCAACCAGTGCGCACCCACAATGTCTCAAAAACAGTATTCCATATGGAGAGTTCTTACGGGTAAAAAGAAACTGTAGTGAGAATGAAACATGGGAAGAAAATGCCAAAGAAACTGCGGCTAGATTCTCAATCCGAGGCTATAAGAAAACAGTTATAAACAAAGCCTACGATCAAACCTGCAAGAAAACCCGAGAGATGATTCTAGCCAAAAGAAGTACAATCAAAAATTCAACAAAGGATCAACCGTATGAAGATTGCGCACTCAGATTCATTACCACTTTCAATTCTGGAGCAAAAGAAACCAAACAAATCTTAAAGAAACACTGGCATCTCTTGAAACGAGACCAGGACATTAGTCCACACTTGCCAACACATGCCACTGTGACTTATAGAAAAGCACCTTCCATACAAAGTAAACTATCACCGAGTATGTTCCGATCGCCCAAACAAAGTACTAACACCTGGCTACCTACCGAAATATCGGTTTTTTTTACCTGTGCTAAATGTAAAGCATGTCGCCATGGAATAAACATGAAAATGTTCTTACATCCTCGGACGAAGAAAGAAGTTAAAATCAAAGAAGATCTGAGATGTTTTACACAATTTGCCATCTATGTGATTATTTGTTCCTGCAATTTATGGTATGTAGGTAGCACTAAACTAGAAGCCAGGCTAAGAATATTGCAACATCTACGTGCAATCAAAAATCATGATATGTCTTACCCACTTGCTAAACATTTTAAAGATGTACATCAAAATGACATCAGTTCTTTTAAGTATTTCATTACTGACTCAGCTAAAATTCACCCAAGAGGAGGGGACAGACTGCGAATACTCAGACAAATGGAATCTAGATATATAGTAGATTTTAATACCAAATATCCAGGAGGTCACAATCGTGACGAAGAACTATATGCATTTTTGAGATCCTAAACATTTAAAGACTCCAAATCTTAATTATTGATAGACCTGAGCCCTTCCCAACCTTTCCAAACTTTCTGCATTTTTGAAAATTCTGTATATATTATTTGCATTTTTTGTATATTTTGTCTATTTGGTGGATATGCACAATGAAATAAGGTTTTTAGGAAACTGAGGCTAATTTGGACGCCTATGCATCCCTACACGGTTTTCCCTGCAAGCACTTTTCATTTTGATTGTGTGTTCTTTTTTATCACCAATCATTTTAAATTAGTAACTTAGTCCAGGGAGAGGATGATTTATCTTTAGCTTTACCAAGTGCTGTTTTTATCAATATGTAAAGTGCATTTATCATTTAGTTGTCAATTGTATTACAAGTCTCCTCAAAACAATGTGCATCAACCGCAGGATTGTTTTAAATGTAACCGATGGGATTGAAGTATGGGAGAAGGCAATAATTTGAATATTAAAAATATCATGCCCCATATCCACTAAAAAGAATTTTAAGCATAAAACACCGACACATGAATGTGACATCCAGCACTATGCACCTTAATCTTTAGTTGTAGGTTCCATTTTTTCATCAAATGATATAATTATACATTGTGGTTTTTTTAAAAATATTTTAAATTGTTTGTACTCGAATTATAAGGTGTAACTTTAACATATAACATCAAGCACCTTAACTTTTTTCAAAATATGTCCGTACAACAATTTGAGAAGGCAATATTTATTCTTGCATATGCATTAATTACTTTTTACTACATTGCTAAATATACAGGTTGGCACAGTCACAATATATAGGCGCCTGCAAGGGTAACACACTGCCTATGTGTATATATTAGACCAACCCATATGTTTTATTATGAATATTCATAATATATATCATGGACCGTATGTCTTTTCACAGTATAGTTATGTATAGTGGAATCGACCGATATATGAGGCACCCGCAAGGGTCATATACAGCCTCAAGTCACAGCATCTGGGCGCCCGCGAGGGTAACACACTGCCCCTCTGCGCTGTATGAGATCAATTTATGTGTTTTAATATTAATATTTTTTATACTTATGATATATAGAGATCTGAGTAGGATAGACTACACCTTAGAGGCACCCGCAAGGGTTACGTACCGTCTCTAGATCTAATTCCCAACCACTTGCGATTTTGCAATATGCACTTTATACTATGCACTTTATTGATAGCACTTAGCACTTTGTCAATCAACAGTCCTTCAATGTTTATATAGCACGTAGCACTTTATAACTTATGAAACATCTGCATATCTCAATTTTGATGTCTGCAACATGTATTTTGTAAAAGAATTTTGACAGCACACTTCAGTCCATGCTGAGACACTGTGTCGGCCCACTAGGGCTGAACTAAACAAACCCAGTACAATAGACAACGGTGTACGATCGTCTTACCTAATTTCATTGACATTGGCAAACACTAAGATGAAATTACATGATTCAATATCAGTAATTTCAGGCTTTCTGTCCACCCCTTACCCACTTGGGATATTTGGTTTGATCAAACAAACATGTTTCGAACCGCTACACTGTTTACAAAAACACTGTGTCTCTTATAAATGCACTGAGATGTGTTGTCATGCAGGTTCCAACATGGCTGCATTTTTGTCTACCACTTGTTACCTTACTTTAGTGCAAAACATTGAAAAGGGACTCATATACATGTCTCTATAATACTACAGTCCTCTCTCTATGTCAACATACCTGACAAAGCCCGAGTAGGATGAAACGCGTTGTTCCTTTCTTGCACCTAAGACCGTTGCTGCCTCCTTTGTCCATGTATTTTAAACAATAAAGGACACTTTGACTGCACGGTACACAAGCCTGTGTGTGGATTTATTGAAGACATCCAGCCTTTCGCTTTCATCATAGCCGGAGTGCCGATGTAACCCGGATTGGTTTCCAGTCCTTTTTCTACATATATATATATATATATATATATATATATATATATATATATATATATATATTTTTACAACTTTTATTTATTTAAAAAATATATATAAAAATTAAATGAAAAAAGCTTTATTTAATGATTAGTTAAGCTAAAAAATGTATCGCAACAAAACCCTGAAAATTCAGCTCAAGCAACCTTAACTTTGCACCCCCTGTTGCGCAGCCTATGATAACAATGATGACATCACTGATGCCCACTGTCGATTTTAGAACACTACCAGACCGAAGGCCATGGCTAGGGGCCGGTGCCCATGGTATCTGGTCACTAGCCATGGCCTTCGGTTGTGCCAACTGTCCAGTTAAGAACTCTACCAGCCCCCTAGCCCTGGGCTTCGGCCATGGCCATATTTTTAAACACTACCAGACCATCAGCCATGGGCTTTCGGCCATGCCCATTGTCCATTTTAGAAATCTACCAGACAGCTACTTACAGCCTTCAGCCCTGGCTACTGGCCCACTGTACCTTTTAAATCACTCCCAGACCACTAGCCATGGCCTTCGACCGTGCCCACTGACCATTTTGGAACACCACCAGACCACTAGCCATGGCATTTGGCCATGGCCAATGGGCACACTGGGCCCATGGTATTTTGTAAATCACTACCTGGTCACTAGCCATGGCCTTTGGCTATGCCACTAGCCATGGCCTTCGACCATGGCCAGTGGTCACGGCCCTCGGTTGTGCCCACTGTATTTCTAAAATCACTACCAGACCACTAGCCATGGCCTTTGCCCATATTGTAACACACTTGCGCGTTGCCATTGATCTCTCCTATAATACAATATTCCCCATAATGCCAATTTCCATTTATTTTATTATTGTATTTATCCATTTATGATGCGTTGGAGCTCGCAGGCATCAGGGCGCAGAGAAATAAAGAGTGAAATAAAGGAGGGACAGGGGACAAAGTAGGGGATCCAATCAAAGGATGGGTTACTAAAAAATAATAGTTTTCAACCCTTTCCTGAATTTTAGTAAGTTGTTTTCCGTGCCTAAGAATTTAGGGAGTTTGTTGCATAGAGTGGGCGATTGAAAGGCAAAGGATCTGCCCATGCCTCTAGCGCGCCTACTCCTAGGAACAGATAAGCAGACCCCATCACTCGATCTAGTAAATCTAGCCGAGCGATGAACCTTGACACAGTCTTTCAGATAGCTGGGGACTTGGACATGCATGCATTTGTGGACTATTGTCAGGGCGTTAAAGTGGATCCGAGCTTCCACTGGGAGCCAGAGCAGGCTCTTTCTGTGGGAAGAGGGTTGTGTCTGAGAACGGATTTAACGATGCGTACAGCATCGTTTTGTAGAATTTGGAGGCGCCTAAGGCTGTTTTTACTAGCCCCAATCATGAAGGCATTGCAATAGTTAATCCTTGGCATTATTAGAGCGCGCACAAGGGTAGCACAGCTGGCTTCTGAGACATAGGGTTTAACTAGTCTCAGAAGCCTAAGTACATATTGGGCTTTGTTAACAACATTTTCAATGTGAGCATCCGAGCTCAGAGAAGATTCAAAGGGGACGCCCATTATTTTGACCTTGCCAACAGTCTTAATAAGGTGGTTCTCAATGGGGAAACCGACATACTGAGTGTCAATCTTGGATCTAGACTGGGGTGAGCCGAACAGCATAAGCACGGTTTTGGTGGTATTCAGCAACGTCCCATTTTTAGCCATCCAAATCTAAATAGTAGAATAAACTTTGTTAATATGCTCCACGTCCTCTGTGTACTTGCCGCTTAACTCGAAGCCAAGCTGGGTGTCATTAGCATAATTGGTAAAATGCACATCCAGTTTATCCAGAAGGTCACAGAGTGGGTGGCAGTAGACATTAAAGAGAGAGGGGGACAAGCAGGCACCCTGTGGGACTCCACATTCCAAAAGCTCATCAAGCGAGCAGCCATTGCCCCACACTATCCGGGACATACGCCCAGTCAAAACATATTTCATCCAGGCCATGGCCTCGGCCGAGTAGCTACCTTCTTTTGTCAGGCTACATAGTGATTTGTCATGGTCGACAAGGTCGAAGGTCGGTGATAGACCTGACAACCTCAGCAGCCCCGCGTTGTCATTATCCATAATCTGGAGTGGTTCAGTTTATATATTTAGTAAAGCACTCTCAGTGCCGTAACAGGCTCTAAAGTTTGATTATCTCGAATGTAAAGCTCCCTATGTTTCCAGGTATTCCTGAAATTTGGATGTAGACACCATATCCAGAATTCTTAACAAAAAAAGGGCGTTAGAAATGGGTCTGAAGTTGGAGTAGACCTTTTGATCCAGACCTGGTTTGTTTAATAAAGGAGTCACAGAAACCTTCTCCAAGCCCATGGGAACACGACAATCCCTAAAACTTGTGTCAATGAGGCCCATAAGGAAGGGAAGGAATAATTCCTTATTTTTAAGAAATGTTTTTGAAGGGAGAATGTGAATCCCCTCTTTTCAAATAAATATGTCCTCTTGCGCTTTGCAAAGAGAACAAGCCGAGTTAAGCCGGCCTCGAGTCCCCCAATGCATTGAATTTCATGGGTTTTGTTGCAAAACGTTTTTTATCTTAACTGATCATTAACTAAAGTGTTTTCATTGAATTTCAAGGGTTTTGTTATTCCATAGATATTTTCCGCACCACGGGCCATGGCACTCAGATTAAATGATTTGCCAAGGATCACACAGCTTGGTTAAGCAGCGTGGTACACGCCCCTTGTTTTATGCATGGTCTCTTGGTGACTGTTTTGATACATCACATGACCCCAACTGACTGCATTTAAGTAGCACGGAAAAGGGAAGAAAATGACTGGCTATACAAATAAGATATGACAGGTACTTTTGCCCCATAGATTAAATCAAAAGCTGGCCCCCATGAATATACGCACAGTACGTGAACATATATCTTAAAAAGAAATATACAAATGTAGTTCAATTGACCTTCCCCTTAGAAGAAAGTGTGCAATACAGAATATAATTAGACTTTCCAAAAAATAATGAACACTAGAAAAATAAAAAAAGGAAATGTCTCAATAAATATGCTGGCAAAGTATAAAAGGCATTGTAGGTATGCAAATTGGCCTCAATGCAAACCTTTTCTCCAGAGAATTGTCTTTGTCTAAGAGCGCAGTGCTACTTTATACATATTTTAATCAACAAAAGACAGCCATTTTGCAAGGCTGCCAGAACACCTGCATACCTGGTTTCCCCTTATTAGGGATCATAAGTGCAGTGTGCATACCCACAATGCCTTGCTGTCGTGGCTCAGAACTGGAGGTGAACTTCCAGCGATGTTGTGGAATGTGTGACCTGGCTCATATGGACTTTCCTACTTTAACATTTCAGGTAAAAGTGTTTTTTCAAACCTTTTTAAACCCAACATACCTTGCTTGGTGTTGTGACTATACTGAACTGATGATCCCTAATAAAGGTGAAATCAGGTATGTAGTCCCGACAGCGTTGCAAAATGTCTGTTGTGGTTAAAGGGGTCTTATTGTCTTTAAAAAGAGTACAAAGTTAATGACAAATTGTAGTTAAAAGGATGTTATGGTTGGAGTGCAAAACTTCACATATTCACTAGTTATGGTTCCCAAAGCAAACATATCTCCTCATACACCAAGCTTGACCACCACCATGCACTGCTTATGATTCCACATATGCCAACACAGATGACTTTCATGAACCCACAGTCTGTACCGAACAAAAGAAGAAAAAGAGGAAAGGAAAACCAGTAGAGCCCCTGAACTGGTTAGGGTCACTTCACATCTTACGCCAGTCAGCACAATGGGAGGTGTCATGAGCAGTGCATGACGGTGGATGAGTTATGACATTATCTATCTGTCTACCTATATATATATATAAATCTATATATGAATATATTGTATATGTATAATAAAACAGCTGGGCAATGACAAACTCATACATACGTACATAAATCTAGGGCAGAATTGGTACTTTACCCGGATAAAGATCTCTGGGAGCCAATGTAGAGGCTCTGCCCATCTCAACAGTCCAGCCATTCGCATCTATTCACGCACTGCACCTAGGATCTTGTATGATCACCACCCCCACCCCTACAGTTATGGTTGGAGACATCTGTACCATTCCTCGTGCAGTTTACGTTTTGGACTTTCACTTGACTACAGCTCAATACTCGGGTAAGACATTTCTGTTTACTGTCCTCCATAATAGTTTCATTTATTCTTATTCTAATGGGTGTATGCAGTGTGTCAATGTATGCGAATGGCTGGACTGTTGAGATGGGCAGAGCCTCTACGTTGACCCACAGAGACCTTGATCTAGATAAAGTACCAATTCTGCCCTAGGTTTTTGTATCTACTAGATAGATATATACACACACACACATAGAACATTTAAAAAATAAATTCATAAATTGGTGGAAGTTAAAAATACACATTTGCTGCGTGCAATATTCTTTTGGCAGGTAGCCAGGCAGTCCCCGCCACCAGGCTTAATGAGAGTGAAGGCTCTTGGTAATCACTTGCTTTTTTCATTAGCAAGCTCCTGTAGCACAGCTTCCCAAGGAATGCAGCCGGAGCATGAAACAGATGTCTTTCTAATATTATTTATTGGCAGAATGCATGGCCCATAAACGTGTGGAGCCCAGAATGACCTTGTGGGAAGAAGGTTGCAGGCGCGATTTCGAGAAAGCTCTAAGTGAAAAATCTCTCGCCTCTCATGGCGCTGATTCATCTGCCTTTTCTGGCACCGGTGTTACCAGCGCCCCACCGGCTGCCTGCTTTTTATTTTAAATATATATATATTTTCTATATTTGTTAAGTCTGGAGGCTGCTTAGCTTCCCAGGAGATACTTGGCACTAACGCATTCTGACTGCTTATTCGGGGCAGTAGGGACCGGGTGGTGGCCTAAGCAGCACTGGATCTAGTGGGGAAAGTTCTGGAGAATTATGGTCAGCTAAGGAGCAACCAGAAGTGATCAGGAGAACATTATGAAAGGAAGGTTAGCGGGCACTTGGCGGGATTGACTGTGGAATGTATTCATAATTCTCTCACTCTGCTGATATGTACAAAGCCATTTGGAGAGTTTAGATAAATGTACCATATATTATGGCAAGCAAAGTCCCAGAGCTTTCTAGGAACTCCCCTTTCCAGCTGCACCTTCTCAGATGTAGTCTCCCTTTTCCAATGTGTCACGCATGGTGGAAATGATGAAAGCCTTGATCCTGTTCCGACTCGATTAATGCATTAGACCTTCCTCGGCCTACCTAAGTCCACTCACCATCCTTTGCATGTGATCCGAAATAAGGTCACTGGGCTCATACTGAGATTCAGAATCAGAGACCACCTAACCCTTGCCCTAAAATCCTTGCAACGGCTCCTGTTTGAAACCCTGGTCTCCTTTAAAACCCTCCGCTTTATTCACCAGGCATTCGAGAGTCTGTGCCCAAGTTATCTCCATTGCAAAGTGCCTGTACAGAGCCCCTGAGATCCACTACCTCCAGGCCCCTTGTTGTTCACTGTTCCAAGAGGATTACGTTTGTTGGCAGAACCTTTGTGCTGCAGGGGCGTGCTTGTGGAATTAATTTCCTCCCGTCTGCCGAATCAAGAAGAGCCAGCGGGCTCTCACGTAAGAACTTAAGACTGCCCTCTTTAGGGATGACGTTGACACTTTGGTGGTTTCCTCCTTCTTCTGGGTCACCTAGACGGCTTACTAGGCCTTGGCCTTGTGCTACGGCATTCTGGGCTTGCTCTGTATTTGCTGCCACTCTATTGTGCCACCCTTCTGTGTTCTGGGTCCTTTGCCATTATACTTGTTGTGCTCTGCCTCTTGCGAGAATGCCTAGTTGTGTCTGGGTTCTGACCTGGTGACACCGCTCTGGTGGCTGTGCTCCCTCTATGGGGCATGTACCTCGGGCTGCACTTAGTTATCTTGTTTTTTATTTCTTTTTTTGTTTTAGCTGACATTTTCAACTTTACAATATTTAATGCAAACAAATAAACATTTTAGAAGATAAAAAATAAAAATACATTTATACTCAGATTATTAAATAAACTAAAATTACAAAACACTGTTAATAACATTACCCTAAATTAATTTAATCAAACTCACATTATCTAATATCACATTTCATAGCATAATGAATACAAGTAACATTTAAAGCAGATTATTAATATCAATGCAGACGGTATATAATAAATTAACCTTAGACTAAATTATGCACAATCCTGAGTCTTCCAATTTCAAGTTATCAAATTATCTTGTTACTGTGCTAACCTTTTGCATCTATTTCCTTTGCCATGACAATTGTGAAGTGTGTCAATTATTTTGGCAGTGCCTGGATGTGTTTGGGTTCCTGTGTATAACCTCCTATGCTTTCTTGACCTGCATGTTACTTGGCTGTGAGTTTGAGTGGTCCCCTCCCCTCGTGGTAGTCAGTGAGGTAATATGGAAGGAGGACCTTTAAGTGCTTCATATAAGCATTCCTCAGGCCTGTGATGTGGCTCAGAGATGTGAAGCTGGAGCAAAACTGTCAAGCTTCTACTAGGTCACCTAGAGGATTTATGTATTTTGGACATTCAATTTAAAAAGAATAGTTGCTATGAGTTGGTCAATGCCACATATACTGTTTGGCTGTTCTAGGTTATTTTCTAAATGGTGCTTTACATTTCAGGTATGACAGCCTCTGGTTTTAAGCTTATGGTATAGAAATTAGAGTTGAGGCAAGTGTTAAATGTTCCCAGAAGCCTACTGGACTTTAGGAGACTGAGAGCACTGCAACTGGTCTCTGCCTATCAGATCTTTGGGTTCTGAGTGGCACTGTTAAGATGGCTTATATGTGAAGGCCGCCGCGTAGATTTGCATGGATATAGGCAATCTAGGAGAGGGGGTATGTGGGGGTAAAATTCATGCTGGAAGCAATGAACAAAGGTTTGTCACATTTTTGCAATAGCAGAAATAGCGTTATATGGGAAGTGGTTGTGCGGGAAAATGGGAGACTATAACAGATAGAAGAGGGCTTTAAGTAACACAGTGTATTGAGACGAAAAGAGTCGGGTATGTTTTTTCAACACAGGGATCGATGAAGGCGAACATATTTTCAGATCCTAGGTACGGAAATGCTTGAGATGCTGCGACTTGGTTGAAAAGAACTCAAGCACACACTCCTTAGGGCATTAGAAGCCAGTAAACGAAAGAGGATGGTTTGAGCAAGGAGTGGCCGGTGGATACAGATACATGGTGGTGAGATGAGTTCAGACGTCATGTGCCCCCCAAAATGGGCTTGAGATATGAAACGCACAATTGTTTTTTCTTCCTTTCCCACTCCACTCTCAAGTTCCGGTGTAAGTGAAGCATCAGCTGTATATTGTTATGGCAATTTTTCTTCTTCCTACACTTACTGTCTTCCTTACATATTTAAGGAGAATGTTTGAAGCCTGCTCCTCCATTTGATTACCTAAGAATTGATGTCCTCCCCTGGCTTCATTTCTCTTATTTATTTATTTTTTAGCTTGATATTTTATCTGCTTTCATTGTACAGTGTCCTGCTACTCCAGAGGGTTAGGACACGCTTAATCAAGGCTTTCAACTCAAATAAAAATGTATTTTTAAAACTGTGGTATAGAATATGTGGCCTGCATCATTCCCCTCCTCCGGTTCACCCTCTCTCTCTCATCAGCCATTCTCTGTCACGCTTTCTCTGTCCCCCCTCCTCTGTCACTATTTATCTCTGATGAACTCACTTTTTCCTGTATATTTCCCAAATATTGCCTTTTCTGTTTTTTAAAAATTACTTTAGAGTCCCAATTTTGCTCATGTGAAGTGCTGTTTTGTGCTGCTACTGCGGCTGCACCATGGTATCTTGGAATCGCCCATCCCATTTCATTGGGTAATTTTTGCATCCACCCTAACTGCAAGGGTTTATTAAGAAGCCACCCTCAACATAGGGAGTCCCTTTCCTCCCCACTCAAGTGGTTATTCAACAAACTGTTTAAGAGATTCTTTTTTAGCTCTATCGCCGACACATATCATGCCCTTTGGATCTCTCACCCCTGAACTAACAATGAGCTAAGAACCAGGCCGGTATATGGGAAATATATTGGTATTTATTTAAATTAAAAGTAATAGAAATTAGCATGAAAATATCGAACACACCACTTTATCCGTGGTACAATGCAACCAATTTCTCTCAGCATAAATAAATCACAAAAGTGAGTGAACACAATCACAATTGTACCGTTTTTTTCCAATTTCACTTCACAAAATAATGACACTGATCGATAATATAATTTTGCCCAAACCTTTGGTTTAAAACAAACACAGGGTGATTCATCGCTTTGCTTTTCAGACCCCCCTCCTTGCTTTGGTCTATGTTGGGAGGTCAGACATAAGAATTTGAAGATGTAAATTACTAAGCATATCCCTAATTTCATTTTCCAGCTGCTCACCAACTCTCAAATTTGGAACATGTTCAGGTCAGCCAGAGACCTAGTCTAACTGGCCATTGCCTTACCGAGTCTCACAGGTAGATGCATTTTATATCCTCAAAATCGCCTAGAAATTAAATAGAAAATGGTACAAAAATTAAATCAATCCACATTATGGTTGCTGAGAAAAAGGCCTGAATGATAATAGTCCTTTTAAATTAATTGTGAATGTTCCTGAGGGATAAATGGCAGTTTCTGCCTTCTGGCCATTTGTTTTCACTGGGTCAGCCTGTACCGTAATCAGTCTCCTTTGTGTTGGAAGCTTGCTCTTTGAAGTTGCAGCCCCCATGTTCACACATATTAGTCGTGCTCTAGCCAAGGGTGAATTTCCTTGAAGTCCCTGCTTTGCTACCCAGCAGGTCTGGGGAAAATTTAATGTTGACGCTTTTAGCAGCACCTTTTTATCGCGGGTGGTCATTAGATGGGAGATGTGACATTCAGGCTCGAAGTGGGAGTTTTCCTGTGTGAGGTTTTGACCACAGCCAGAAACAGGGTCTGTCTTGGGCTGATATTGTCCATGAAGACAAAATGGACAAAATAGCTCTTCAAATGTCACTGGAGTTTTGTGGGTGAAACATAATATACAGTGCTCTTTGTCAACCCACACATCATGTTTTGTTTTCCTGACATTTTTCTGTGAGCAGTGATATTTTTTTCAGTTTTGTTTTTTTCAAACCATTTTTATTTGCACACACATGTGCAGGACGTTTTTGTTTTCAATTTTTAAAACCCCTGTTTTCCGTGTCACATGGATCTTTGATTACTCCTTCTTTTGTAAATGAAACTGCTGCTTGTTCATTGGTAATGACAGGTAGGCCCCTTCCCTCATGGCTCTTTAACTTTACTTGAAAAACAAAAACGAATGCCAGTCCGTTTTTGTTTCAGTATTCAACATGTTGCTATTTATGTGAAAGGGATTTCCATTTGGGGCCTTTAAATGCACCCCACATAACAGAGTAATTCACGTTTCATTCGTTCTGGAACAAGGGAAATTGAAATATAATTGTATAATAGTGATTGCAATTCAACTGATAGAAACACAAACATACCTATTTTGACTTCTATAAATTGACATATTTGAGTAGCTTATAAGTAAGAGTCACTTTGCACTGTAAAAGTACTCTTTGCACTGCACTAAATGGCCCTAAATGAAAAAATAAGCAGTAAGTAGAGCAGACTTTGTGCTTTTGTGTGTGAATTAGGCCCATTTAGCGCAGCGCAAAGAGTAGTTTTGAAGTGCAAAGTCACTTTGCACCGCTATGTGAATTAGTCCCGGTTCAACGTGTTTGTTGGCAGTGCAAAGTCACATTGCACCGTGCTAAACGTTCCTTGAATTAGGCCCTAAGTCTTTATTACTGTTTTTGTCTGGTATTTCCAAAAAGCACTAGAAGAGAGGTTCTTTAAATGTCTCTGACCCCACCAACTATGCTCCATTTCTATCATATCCGCTTGCCATTTTTCTTTTCCAGAAATTCTCAAGGGGAAATTAAAGAAACATTTTGTCAAAGTTATAGTGGGATGTTGTGATAAAATATTCAGATTTCATAGAGCAATGGTTCCTGAAGTGCAGCATGCACTGCAGATAGGACCACGGCCACCCCACGGGACAGCATTGCCCATCAGGATCAGGGGCGGGGACTAGGTCACTTAACCTAGGCACAGTCAGAGCAGGGCATGACCTTTTGACCATGCTACAGGTAGGGCTGGTCTAGCCATGGACCGTGCAAAGTAGCCATCATTTGCGCAAATCATTATGTATGTATAATAACTGGAAATAGCGTTATGTTCATTGGCTCCTCGCGTTGAATAGGGCTCTTTATTATTGCAAAACAAAAGAGGTGATGGCTGGAAGGGTTCTGTGTCATTTAACCGACAGGAATTACTTCGAAGTAATTTGCTTCAAAGTAATTCTGTCTAAAAAACTCATTAAATTCTTTTTTGTTTGGTGGGGTTCCCCCAAGCCTCCCCTTTCATTATACTAGTAACCCTACTCAAAGCCATTCCTCCCCCCTTTTAACCCCTTACCCCTACGTAATTTGATTGTTTTTTTCGAAGGAATTACTTCGAAGTAAATTACTTCGAAGTAATTCCTGCCGGTAAAACAACAAGATACAGGTTGGACAGTTTCGAATTAATCTTAACCTTTGGCATTGCTCTGGGCAAACTTCCAGACCATCGTCTTTCGCCTGCCAATCCATTACAAAAAAAGGAAAAGACCATATGCAAATCGGGCTTGGTCCCACCCCAAAAGGGGCAGTCCAGCCTGAAATGCTAGGTCACATCCCTTCTGCATGAGACAACAAACATCCCCAGACATGTTTCGGCCTCATTGGGCCTCATCAGTGAGGAGTAGCTCTGTGTTATTTGTTAAGGGTGTGTCGAGTAACACAACCACACCCTGGTTGTGTTTGGAGGGTTGAATGGTGTAATTTGAATATGGTGTAATTGTGTTACTTGGACTCCTTATGTAGAATGTGGAACTGCGTTACTCTTCAAAGGTGGGCGGAGAAAGAGTCCGTTTACACCATAGTTGTGTTCAGAAGGTTAAGTTGTTAATCAGAATATCACTGAGCAGAGAATTTCAATTGTATAATTAGGAAGAAGGTTCTTCCTGTATTAATCCCATGTTTTTATTTTGGAGTAACAATAAAACTCATATTTATATTTGAGCCTTGAGCAGATAATTGCTGACGCCATCATTAGTTAGTCATTTGTAGAATGTTATCTAGCGGCTTTAGCGTGGGGTTACTTTGGTGGATGTTTTGTACAGTAGTTAGGGAGATGTGATCGTGCCCAGTAGGGGTGCCCTGGAGGTGGCGTCCCTGAGACAAAATGATGTCAATATGATTTGACCTGCCCTGCCTTGTCTTCAACATTTGACAATTACATTTTAGGTGGTATACCTAAAGGATACCTGTGACTATCATGACATCTGTATGTTAGAAAACACAATCATGAAGGCTCCCCGAAGGACGAGGAACAGAAAACCTTACAAATGTTTTGATGCAAATGACATGACCTATTGAACCATAGTTGTGTGTTACAGATTATAGCCATCCGAGGAACAAAGACCGACAAGTCATGTCGCCTGTGTGAAAAGGAGGCAGCGACAGAAACACTAAAACATCTAGTGATAGACTGTCCGAAAACCATGGAAAATAGAAAGGCTTATCTTCGACCGTTGCTTTCGAACGCTTGGTTTTTAGAGCCTGATGATCTGTGGAACAGATTGATTTCAGGCGAAAAAACGAGTTGGACTGTGGCTATGGCGAAGCTAATAGAATCAGCAATGAAAAAAACGAATCAGCGAGTAGCCACGGAGAACCTACACACAAGAGTCTAGCCACTCCGGTGAATGGGTCTAAGTCGCAAATCCTCGGAGCGTTCGTCAACGCTAAACACAAACACAATAGGATGGTGGATTTGCGTGAAGACTTTTCCACACGCACAAAAAGAGAGTTTGAAGTTTTGATAAAACTGAGTTAGTTTAATGAGCAAAAATCAAACGAATAAATAAATAATTGTGTGTTACATTATTGATCTAGTGGGCAGTAAAGTGACAGTGTTGTTTCTTTAGGAGTTTCGCAGAATTACCAGGACTAACGTATGCAAAACAGTGGGATAAGCTGACACAATTGTAAGCCCTATGGAAGACGAGGGAAGGAAAGAAAAGCATACCAACCTGCCGAACATTAAAACATGCGTTGGCTATACAAAATGGACTGTATCACTTGTGATCAGATGTCTGTACAGTACACTGTCTTCTTTGACTAAATAATATTGTATACTTTTATATGACGGTCAAACAATTGCTCATGAGTGCAACAAGTTTTGTAATTAGATTAATTACTTTAATTGATTAAAACATTTTCTTGTTCTGGCCATGCCCAAGAGGCACTGCAGGCAAGTTCATCCTGTATAGGCACAGTGATGTAGGCAATGCCCAGCGGGCACAGCAATCAATGTGCAGGATAAGGGGAGGAGATCGAACGAGAGGCGGGCTGTGAAATGCCTGAACCCCAGCAGAAAAGTGCCCCATAAAGGCCCTGCCTCAAAGAAGTGAAGGGGAGCGGCCGAACGAACTCGAAGACGAGATCAAAGACAATGACTCAAGCCATGGGAAAGGAAAAACCCACTAGCTCAATGCAGAGCAAAATGGAGAGGTATACAACAGGTCCGACGGACAAGATGTAACCACATGCTCCATGCCTGTAGACCAAGCCTCACGCCGGACAACCTCACGGACACTGAGGTGCTGGAATCGACGATGGCACAGTTATTGAGGGCAGTGAAAAACTCGAGAACCAGCCTGGAGGAAAATATAGGCCATGTACGGGTGGATATTTCCCTGCTCCAAATGGACTTGAGAGCGGCGTCAGAAAGAGTGGGGGAGGCCAAGAAGAGGATAAGCCAGTTGGATGACATTATAAGAGCCTTGCACACACAAGTTCAAGTATTACAGGGCAAATCCTGCATCCTAGAGAAGAGAGCATAAGATGCGGAGTGCAGATCCCAAAGGGAAAATATCATAATTGTGAATCTACTTGAGATGGTTAAGGGGCCTTCAGTGGACATAGTCCTGATGTCCTGATGCAATGGATTCGAGGGGAACTATGCCTGGATGGCTTAACTAACTTTTTCTCCATAGAAAGGGTGCATAGGGTCCCGGGCAGGCCACCCCCACCGGGAGCTCCACCGAGACCAGTGGTAGGAAATCTTTTTAACTTCAGAGACAATATATTTCAGGCAGTAAGAACCAGGGGCTCGATCAAGGTGGGCAACGCTAACTTCATGATTTTAAGTGCAACGGGCAAGGAGATCCTTCGAGGAAGTCAAAAGAGAATTATGTAACATTCACTTCAAATTAAATGCTAATATTCCCGACAAAGTTGAAAGTGATAGTGGGAGAGAGATCATGGCTCTTCCAGGAACTGGGAGAAGTCTGGGACTGGATGGAGAGCACAGGTATACAACTGACAGGGTCAACAGGAATGGTGAAATGCCCATTCCGCAAAAGGGCCAGCAGAGGGGGGGCACACACCTACTGGGTGGGGGGCGGGGTTGATGTAGAATTACGGAAACGTGTAATGGGATTTCCCAGCAAAGACTATAGATTCAAGGTGGGCTCAGATGGCACAATTAACAGAATCAACGTGGACTCAGTTGAGGAGAAAGACGCGTCAGAGGCCTTCCCGGATATGGAAGCAGCCGGTGGTCCAGTGAACTGAGAGAACAAGCCAATGTACACTTGACCTGCAATAGTTACATAGTCTTAGCGGCAGCTCCAGAGGATGGGGACAAAGACCCGATAAGAGAACCCAATGAGGCAGGGGCTGGATGGGGATAAAGGGGGAAAGGAGAGTGGAACATTGTTGGGACACACAGAGGGACATGATAAAAAGGGGGGCAGGGGTGGAGGGTGTGGCTAAGGTCTGGAAGCAGGCAGTATAGTTTTGGGGCTTTGCATGCACGACAGATACTTTGCAGGTGGGGAGCAAGTATGGGGAGGGGAGTGAGGAGAAGAGGGGGTGGAGTTGGGGAGGACAGTCAAGGGAACAGCAATTGGGTTCGTTTTAGTTGACTGGGTCAAATAACAAACAAGGTAGGCAGTGGGACAAAGAAGAGAGTACATGTATTCAATACAGATTACAGCTCTATCAGCATGGATAGTACAGGTACACTAACATGCATCACCTGAAATGTTAATGGGTTGAACGATAAATATGAGACAAGTTCTGCAATGCCTGAAACGCACAAACCAGATCTGATAATGCTCCTGGAAAAAACACCCGTTGGGGCTCTTGTAGTATATTGGGAAGGAGCCCATATAAATGTGTAGTGCACGTGGGGTTCATAAGGGGAACAAGCGGAGTAGGGATACTCATGAAGAAGTCATCAGCGATCCACATTACGAAAACATTCCAAGACAGGAGGGGTAGGCTGGTGGGGGCTACTGGGAAAATAGGGAAAAAAAACATTTCCTTCATTAATGTGCACCCCCCCTCCACGCTACTGGTTGACACACTGGAGGAAGTCAAAAGAGTGGTCCTGTAGGGGCTACCTGGAATGATGGTGGTGGCAGGGGATTTTAAAGCTGTGGTTCAACCTGCACTAGATAGGTGAAAAGAGAATTCACTGGAGGATAGCAGGGACGCCAAATTGTGAGACTGCCCAGAGGCAATGGGGTTAGTGGATCTGTGGTGGGAGGCCCATCCAACAGGTTGAGTGTTTCCTTCTCAGCGGCGCATAAATCCTTCTCGAGAATAGATTACGTCTTTTCGCCATACTGTGAGAAGTACAGAATTGAGGGTGGGGAATATCTTCCTAGGGGAATCTCAGACCATGCACCACGGACACAGATAATCTGGACACAGACGTGATGGGGGGCATGGAGACTGAGAACCGACCATTTATTTGAGGAGGAGATAAGTGAGGAAACAGTTCAATACGCCCGCCTTAACGAGAATACTGTGGAATCGAAGCAAACGCTGGGTGTTGAGGGGAAAAGCCATGGCAGTGACTGACCTCAGCTAAGGTGAAAATTAGGGAGAGACAGTATGAAGAAAAGGAGGCCAAAGTGACAGAACTAGAGGGAATGTGAAGGGAACCCCAGTTGGAGGAATTATTACAGGTTTAAAAAGGCAAAGGAAGGGGTGGAATTGGGGTGCTGGAGAGGGGCATGGTGGGATGGTGACAAAGAGGGCACACATTTATGAATGGGGAGACACAACTGGAAAACTACTTGCTTGGCTAGCGCAGAGAGAGAAAAGGAGTCAGTGGATTCATGAAATTAGAATGGGGAGAACAGAGACATAACACAGAAGGAACAGGAAATTGGGCAGGCCTTTGGTTCATAGTACCAGCAACTGTAGAAGACACAACTGAGTTAGTCGGAAAGAGAGATTCAGAGGTTCCTAGAGCACCTACCCATGGCCCATTGTACGATTTTACCAACTTTTTATTTTATTTTATTTTTTTATTCAAACCGTTGTTTATGGTTTGATTAACAAACCGTTACAACATTCATTATTCGTTTACAATTTTTATCCTATAACAATTTTCATCAACCAATCTTTAGTACATTCACTTTGAGATAAGAAGACAAAAGACAAAAGGGAATAGCTTCTTATAAAATCTCTAGAGCATTGTGAGTAATACTCCCTAAAATTATTTCACATGAAATCTAAAATAACAACATCTTAATATATTTCGATATCATAGCCCCTTAAGAATTGGCCCATTTATGTTTGATCCTAGGCATGATGTTCCAAAAAGGCTTCGATGTGAGTATGTGACAGACATTTACAACAGTAGACAATCGAGTAGAGAAGTCAGCGTTAAGTTGTTAGAACAAGTATTTCGCTAGGCGAGCGTTAGCAATAAGTGTGGTAGTCGTTTCGTTTCTCTAGGTCTTCATTCAATATGGCTAAGAAACGAGTAAGCCGTAGAAGGGCTTTAATAGAAGAACCCCACATGCAAGATAACCAAATCCGCTCTGTTGTGCCACCATAAGCACCCAATGTTACATTTCCCCATATTTCTTTTCGTTGCTCGTGGTAATAAGTACACTCTAAAATCATGTGTTTGAGAGACTCCTGCGTGTAAGGGATCTTACAAAATCTGCAGTCGTCCACCTCTGTTGGCTCATTAGATTTTATCCATCTTTTTGCACGATCTAAGGTGGGAAATTGGTTTAATTTAAACCTTAAGTATAGATCTCTTGCTTTTGAACATGGAAATTGCGATAAATAGAGTTTATGCAGAGTGCGTACTGATGCGAATTTAGTCGCCTCTTTTGAGTTTTTCCATAGTATTTATAGTACCGCACCAGTCGTGCTCAAATAGGCGGTGCTTGACATATGCTTGTCAAAATTCAGCAGGTGTTAGTGCCAACTGGTCCAATATGGCCCCCATTTTCATATGAAATTTTTTGATCGAAGGGGGATCTGAAGATCTTAACATCAATCCCAAGTCCTCATAAAGAGAGTTTTTAGGTGGGTAAAGCATTTTTGTAAGATTTGACAATTGACGCCAGTTGTAACGGGCAGATAGTGAAGTTAATCCCAACTCCTGTCTAAGGACCGCATTGGGAAGAGAGTTGGCCAAGCGCAGCATGCCCTTCCAAAGTCGACCTTGAAGTTGGTCCAAAAATTGATCGATGTTTGCAAGGCACATGTCTAAGGCATAGAGTATAATCGCCTCCACTTTTAAGGTGTAAAAGCGGCAGCTTTTTTTACCAACTTTAAAAGTCTGACCCCACCAAAAGACCTAAAACAAACCCCATGAAAAGTTTAGACTACCAAAAGTCAGAACTTTTCGTGGTGTGTGTTTAGGTGTTTCGGTGGGGTCGGACTTGGGGCCGGACTTGGGGCTGAGGGTTGTCCCCCGCAACACCCCACTCACTACAGTGAGCGGGGGTGTTTGCGGGGACAAGCCCCCAGACCCCTGCCACATGAAAAAAAACCAGGGGCTGCAGGAGTATCCCCCGCAATACTCTGCTCACTATGCTATACAGTATAGTGAGTGGGGTGTTGCGGGGGACACCCCCGCAGCACACCCGACAACTTTAAAAAAAAAATAAAAACAAATTCAAAAAACGGGGGCTGCGGGCCGCTCACTATACTTTTGCAGTATAGTGAGCGGGGATTGCAGGGGAAAACCCTGCAGCTCCAGAAAAAAAAGAAAAGAAAAGGACCCTGTGGCATGAAGGAAAGGTAAGTAGGGTGTGTATATGTTGGGGGTGGGGGTGTGCTAAGGGTGTGGGTGGTGGTGTGTCGTGGGTGGCGGTGTGGGTGTGGGTTTGTAGAGGTTGTAAATGCGTGTTCGCATGGGAAATGTGCGAACCTTTTGTGGTTCGCACAATTCTCATGCTAACTTTTCCGTCGCTGACTTTTCCGCAACGGAAAGATCGCGCAGATCCTGGCCCACCTGTCAGCTGAACATAGAAATGTCCTGGGAGCGCACTTACAGATAGAGAAAATCGAATAGGCTATGTCACACTTGGGGATGGGGAAGACTGCAGGACCTAACAGACTCCCACTGGAGCTCTGGTTAAAACTGAAAGGGGAAATGTTGGGACACATGAGGGAAATGTTGCAGGAAAGTAAGAGGAGGGGAACCCTGCCACCAGACCTGAGAGGGGTGGCGATAGTGGTAATAACGAAGTAAGGGAAGCCAAAAGGAGCACTGCGGGTCATACAGACCCATCTCCCAATTCAACATTGAGACCAAAATCCTTGACATGGTACTGGCAAATAGTTTGCAAAGGGTAATATTAGATATTGTGAGAGATGACAAATATGGGTCATCCCTAATAGATTCTCAAGGGTGAACATCTGATGTCTAAATGTGGTCTTGGGCTTGGCTAAAAGCAAACAACAATCGTTTGATATACTGGCACCGGACACACAGAAGGCATTCGATTTAGTTGAATGGGCATACATGTTCGCAGTGCTGAGGAGAATAGGATTTGGGGAAGGGTTCATTGGCTGGGATTCAATATTGTACAATAGCCTAACAGCCCAAGTTAAAGTAAACAGCGTGTTGTCTGAAAAATGTGCTCTAAAGCAGCGAACTAGGCATGGGTGTCCGCTATCGCCCATACTATTTGCAATAGCACTTGAGCCACTGGCAGAATGGGTCAGGAGAGACCCAGAGCTGATGCGCTATTGCTGGCCAGAGAGAAAGGAGGAATAAATATCACTATAGGCAGATGATATATTATTGTATCTGACAAACTTAGTACACTCCAGACCTAGGGCTATGGCCATTCTAAAAGAATGTGGACTATATTCGGGCCTGAGAATAAATTAGGAAAAATCTATCCATTACCCTGTGGCATCGGGGTAGGGAGATCAGAGACGAAACCAATCATTGAAAATGAGTTACTGAGGTTTCAGGTGCTTAGGGGTTTTTATCCAGAAGGAAGAAAACCTCTTTCACAATCTCATCCTTGATCCGGCGATCAAACGATTCGAAAAGGACAGCAGGCAGTGGACGTCCCTACCGATCTCACTAATGGGAGGGGTAGCTCTGTGCAAAATGGTTACCCTTGCCCGTTTGCTGTATATACTCCAACACGCTCCAAGGACAATAAAGGCTGGCGATTTTGATAGAATCAATAAAATACTGTAGGAGTTTCTATGGGGCAAAGGAATACACAGAGAGTCAAACTGGAGACATGGTATAACTCCCAGTGGCAGGGAGGATTGGGTCTTCCAAACCTAAGGATGTATTACTAGGTTTCACAGCTCGGTATAGCGAACGAATGGGTATATCGCGAGGGCAAGGATGCCTTAGTAGACACAGAGCTAGCGCATCTCGGCAGGAACGGGTGGGAGAAACTCTTATAAGGGAAACCATAGCAAATGCAAGTTTCTTCGACTACGAAGCCGATGGGGATCACGTGGAATCAAGCTCATAGGCACTTGGGATGGGACAAAAACGGCTCACGCTGGCGGCCAGGCTCTGGGAAAACAGACTAATTACTGGAAGTACATGAGATGGGAAGGGGAATGGAAAAGCAAGGGAATTAAAATGGTGGGCACGTGGTGAGGATCCCATTCAAACAAACTTTTGAAGAAATGAGAGCGGACTGGTGCTGAGCCGACCGAACATTACAGATATCTACAACTTAGACACACACTTGCACCATGTAGCAGGAGAGGGGGCGAAATTCTGCAGGCCTCTTCCCTAGAAAGGAATCTACTAGATTGGGAGATTGAAACGAAGCAGGTATCGACCCTCTACAAGGCACTGTCACTTCACTCCATGCGACAACTGGAGGATATGGAATGTAGATGGGAAAGGGATGTGGGGGGATATCAATGATAAGGAGTGGAATGATGAACTGCAATACTCCAGGGAGGTGGCTATATGGCCAAGTTGAGATTGATACATTTTAAATACTTACACAGAGTCTACTACTCCAAGGAAAGGCTGAGAAAGATGGGCAGGGGGGACGCTAAGTGCCCCGAATGTAGTTCATGCAAAGGGACGTTCTTCCATGTGGTATGGGAATGCCCAGGGATAAGGAGGTACTAGGAGAAAGCACAGAGAGAGGTTGAGGGGATACTGGAGGGACCAGCGCAGCTGCAGCCTAGAAATACGCTGCTGGGAATATGGACAGACATGGAGACAGACAGAAATGCAAAGATATTCTTGTGCTTTGCTTGCATAATAGCAAAATGAGCCATAACAGAAAGATGGATGAAACTGGAATACCCGACCACAGCGGCCTGGCAGATGGGAATGGACGCCATAAAGAGATGGAACCAGCTGGTGTATAGGAGTAGGGGTGCAGGCATAAGTATGAGAAAATATGGGGGACAGACATGAAAAGAGGTCGGGACTTAACAGGGGCACCCAAGATTAGTAAGGGGAGTGGGGAAAGTCGCAGTGCAAGGGTCATGGAGGTTTGAGAATTGGGGGGACACTAAGAAGCAACGGATGAGGAGAGCATGGGAGGGGTGAGTGAGAAACGATTGTATCGGTCTGTATTGTGAACTCTGATCCGATCTGTATTGCTGGTTGTGGATTTGACTCTAGAAAAAAACTTAATTAAAAGTTTGTCCCAAAAATGAATGACTTCCTTGCCATGGTAATCTTCTTTCTGACTGCTTACCTTCACATAGCTCTCAACCATTTGTGTTGCAAAGGCGGGTGAAATCACCCGATTTTGTTTTTGGCGGGTGAGACGCCCATTGAAATGAATGGGAGTGCTGGAGGCTTGGCGGGTGAGTTAGCCTTTTACAAGGCGGGTGACACCCGCCAAAAGCGTGTGAGTTGAGAGCTATGCCTTCATATGTGCCTGGCACATACATGCCGACCCTCCCTATTTAGGGGGGAGACTCCCGATTTTCTAGTGAAAAATACTGCTATTTTTCACGTTCTCCCACCTAAAATAATTATTTCCCCAATGCATTTCTGTGGCAAAATTGTTGTCTCCCGATTTCGCTATAGAAATCTCCCTCTCAGCTGCTTTGGAATGTTGGCACACCCAGCGGGATCTGTAGGGTCACTGTGCCACTGGGAATGGTGGAGTGATTGCTGGGCATGCCCATGTGTCATACCCTTTTACCAGTGCTGCCAAACCCGGTTCTAAAATGACACATGCTTGCCAAAAGTCTTACTCTGGAAATAATATCCCAATACACATAATGCCTGCAAACAGATAGAAAAGTGAAGGGTAGCCACTAAAAATTCGACCCCATGTTTAAGCTCTATTTTGATTCCACTCCGCATGTTTTACTTTTTAGTGCTTTTGGGCTAGTGCCGGGATGCATTCCCGTTTTTTTGGACTTTGACAGCACGCATGCGCTGCAGGCACTGCACGGATTTCTTTTCCGGATGTCCGCTTCCTGGTTGGTCACGTGCGGGGCCACGTTAGCTTCGCGTGCCATTTCGCGGCTCCACAGCACATAAATCCCCCAAGGAAGCATTCCGCAGTTAACTTGGAAGCGCACTTGTTTCGTTTGTATTACTTTTCTGCTGAAACACTTCAATGTTCTCTTTTCCAGCACCCATAAAAAAGCTATTTTTCACTTCGTCGGAGAGAGAATTTCCCGTTGCAAGCCAGAGTGCAAGGGCACACTTTAATGGAAAACACACTTCACCTGGGGAGACATGAAAGTGGAGGCCTCGGTAGAAGTCGTCCTGCTGCTTAGTATTGAGCTTTATAGCTTCACTGGCAAAGCTTCTGAGCTACAATTTGAAACAGGATTTGTTTGTGCATAGCTCTCATTTTTTTTTAAATGTAGCTAGGCAGAAAAGCTTTATTGCTTGGATGAATGAAAATTCATAATCCAGCTGCACTTAAAACCAAAAACCATTGTGAATTTCGTTGTTTTGGGATGAGAGAGTTAATTTCCAACAGTCGTTTAAAGTCCTTTCTCTGATATGTAATCATAATAGGTATGTCCTGAAGGTAGCATGTGTAGTTATGTGCCCAAAAGCCTAACTTATGGCCTGAGCTCCACTGGAAGTGGCACATTTAAGGCAACGGACCAGTGGTGGGCAAAAATGACAGAGGGTCCCGGGGGTGGGGGGGAACGGGTCATGGAGGCAGAGCCTTGTGTGGGCAGAGTTGCACAATGATGAACTTTAGGGACGAATGCTTCATTTTTTTAAAGTTTCTTTTTTTTAACCATGTTCTATGTTTGGGGGTCTGACTCTAGCTAGAGACGGCTGGGCCTCCTTGTTGGGTTTTGCTGTCAATGGTGGTAATATTGAATGATAAGCCTGAAGCTAATGTAGGGTTCAAGGCAATGGGCAATAACATGGGCAATGGGAAGGGACATTACAGGAGATGATAACACAGGATAATTCCTACAGCATGTAGACCTGTTTTGTACATGCCCCCCGGTGTTCTTACCTCACACACTTGAAATGTCATTGAACATCACAGATTTAAAGGGCTTTTTAATTTCAAAAACATACCAGTGGTTACCTTTTTTTGTGGGTGCTGCTTGTGGCACTTGAAAGACCCCTTAACACCTCCATGTCTGCACCAACAACACAAGGCCCTGCTACAGGGCAGTAAAGGGAAATGGAGAGGGAATAAGGGCAGGATAGTGAGAGGGAAGTAGAGAAGGAGCAGGTAACATGAACACTGATGGGACAGGAGAGTGGAGAATGATAGAGGGCAGAAGTGAGAGGGAGAGATTGAGAGTGAGGGAAGGCAGGCGATAAGGTGATTGGAAGGAGCCAGGTGAGGGTAAATGGTTGAATCGGTACAGAGAATGAACAAGGGCAAGACAATGGGGCAGTAGTTAATGAGGCATACGAGGGAGGGGAAATGCAGGGTAAACAGGATTAAAGGGGGAGAAATAGAGAGCAGGGGGTTCAGCGGTGTAAGGATAATGGGGAATAATGATGTCTAAGCAGTCAGGGAGAAATGGGGAGTGGAGGTGTAGGAATGTAAAGGCACATGGTGTGAGATGGGGTAAACGAGGGAGGGACAAATTGAGTGAAGGAAGGCAGGTGAGTATGCCAATAGCAGCAAAATGAGGAAGAGATGAGGATCTTTATAACAAAGAACCTTTGGCAGAAATGCAGAAATAAAAAGGCAGAAGGATTAAGGGAATGAGGCAAGAACAGGGGACGACAGTGTTAAAAAAGAGCAGGAACGAGTAGGATAGTAGAGAGGAAATTGCTGGTATGGAAAAAAGGGGGACAACAAATTCTGTATGGGAGAAAAAGGAAACAGGAGGGAAAGGAGTAAAAGGGGAGCATATTTGTGATGCGAGGTGGGCAGGTGCTTGCCCTTGCTGCCCACCTATATGCACTCACAGCTGCAATAGATAAATGAACAGGGAAACAAAATGCAGCCATTTAGATAAGGTTGTATTGAAATGGGCTAAAAAGATCCACATGGTTGATGAAATTCCATTTTGTGCGAGTTCTCTGTGTTCACCTTAGACCAAGTTGGCAGCTAAACAAGCCCAGATAAAACCCAAGGTCGGGAACAGGGCTGGATATGTCTGTAGGGTGGCCAACCATTTCACATTTTGTGGGACTGTCCCAATTTCATCGGCTGTGTCTCGCACACAGCCAGCTCGGGACAGGAATAAGCCCTGACTTTTCTCCTATGACGCAGGATCAGCTGTCCAAAGTCTTTTCAGCTCACTCTTTTTGTGTGACAGCTAAAAGCGCAGGGAAGCACAGTGCCCTTCCCATTGCTCCCCCAGGACGACCAGATTCAGCTTTGTGTCAATCTCATTTCAATAAACAGATTAGGGGTGGAGGACCCAGACACAGGGGCACCTGGGTAAGGACTGTTGTCCCTTAGAAGGTGCAACTGGTGGATGACAATAAATAGGAGGGGAGTATAATGCTGCATGCTGTGTACAATAATAGCTCAAGCAGATTACCTTATATTAAACTCTCTTTCACTGTGAATACCTTTTCTTAAACCAAATGATACTGTGTTTAGGTCCACATTCTTTTGCAGGCTGCTACTGCAATCGTGCATTTAGGGTGCCGATAATAAAGCTATACATGTATTTTTGCTTGACCTATTTCTATAACAATGTATATAATGGCAAGTCGGTTTCTTAAGTGATTTGTGCACTTTTCAAGGCATTGATAGAAAAACAATTTTTTATGTTTTTGGAAGCCCAACCTTAAAAATATTTGTGACCTACCACTGGGAAGGTATGTAGTCAAGTGATTAAATCACAGCCTGTGTCCAAATACTGATTTCACCACTTTAACGAAATGTGTGATGCTGGGCAAATCATTTAATCTCACTGTGCCTGATCAGATGACATTGGTTGTCGCTAGAAGTGATTTAGTTTGCATTTTCTCCTATGAAGAAAAACCCTCATGGTTCACTAAATTATTTAGTCTTTGCATATTAATTTGAATGAATATTTATACATTGCACAGCACATTTTTCTCTTGGCTTACATGTGAAAACGTTTTTTAATGTCTTTACCAATGGTGTCCCTGAGGACTGATGCCACTGCTTGTAATGTTATTTACTGTGATGTCGCTTCTGATCATCTCAATCCATATCATGAAAATTAGGCTTCTGCATAGCTTTTGCTAGACAGCCCAGAACACAAATTAGAACATTTCTGTGCCTTGTATGCCTGGCAGTCCCACAGTGCTTGTTCTGTGTATGTGTTCAAGAGCCTCGATGAAAGGGGTGGGGGGCCAGCTGTCCCTGTTTTGGCTACTGCACAGCACCATATTTCTTACTTTCATCCATTAAATGCGCACTTTGCAGCAGGTTACAGACTGCCTTTGATAGCACCCAGGATCCAACAGTGTTATCACCTCCTTTACCCTGGTTTCATCTGCGTTAGCACCCTGCTGACAGAGCAGTCACTAACTTTCCAGTGGCAGTTTAGTGTTTCAGATCCCCTCTGGCTGCCCATCCTTGGCCCCTTTCTCTTGTCACTCTATACTTCCTTCCTAGCTCCCATTATCTCCTCCTTCTGTGTATCACACCATTTCTATGCGGATGATACCCAGCTCTTCCTTTCTTTCTCCTCCTTCTCACCCGACATCCACCTTAAGCTCTCTTCTTGTCTCTCTGCTATTAAATCTTGGATGTCCCCTCACTTCCTTTCTCTCAACGCAGATAAAACTGAGCTCCTTTTCTTCCCTGCCAACACTCTTCCTCCTCCCTTCATTCTCTTTCCCCCTCCCAACTCCCCTTCTCTCCTCATGCCTGCAACCTTGGTCTCCAGATCGACCCCCACCTCTCTCTTTCTCACCACATGTCTCTCACTGCTAGATCTTGCCGCGTCCACCTCTACAACATCCGTAAAATTCGTCTTCTCGTAACCTTTCACGCTACTAAACTCCTAATCTCCTCCCTCATCTTCTCTAGACTCTTCTACTGTTCCACTCTCTTCTTTGGACTCCCCTCCTCTCACCTCTCCCCCCTCAAATCCATCTACCACTCCGCTATCCGCTCCCTCTTCCTTCTCTCACCTCACGACTCCATCTCCTCTTCACTTGACTCACTAGGTTGAATCCCTTTTTTTCACTCCCAGCTTAAATTTTACTTCCTCTGTCTAGTTTTCAAAGCCCTCTATTGTCTTGCCACTCCCTATCCATCCTCCCTTCTCACTTTCTACACCCCTTCTCATTCTCTCCGTTCTGCGGATCTCTTCCTTCTCTCTCCTCCTCCTCCACCCTGTGCCCCTTCCCGCTTCGGCTCTTTCTAACTTCTCGCTGCTTTCCATTGGAACCGCCTTCCCCTCCCTGTCCGCTCTACTACCTCCTACCCCTCATTTCGCACTTCTCTAAAACCCTACCTCTTCCATTCACCCCCCTAGCATCTTTCAGCTTCCTCTCTCTCCACTGAATCCTCCTCCTCCTTCACCTTCTAACCCTCCTCTCTCACTCTGGCCCCCCTCCATATGCTCTTAACCTCACCAATAATGTAAATTGTTCCTTGTACTGTTTTCTGGTTTGATTCAATGTTATGTATTGCATGTTGTAATTGCTTGGTCTTCGTGTAAAGTGCTTTGGATTAAAGCGCTATATAAATCTAAATAAATACAAATACATCCCATGAGATTAAAAACATTGCTTCATATCCATTCTTATTTAAGCAGCCAAGGGTGCCGCAGACTGTGTCCACCCCCCTAACTGTAGGCAAGGGTGGCACAATCATATTGAAATGGACCCCCACAAACCCTGACAAATGTTTAGCCAGGCCCTGTGAGCGAGCGCTCAGACAGCTCTTTGTTATTTCACTGCACCTGACGGCCAGTAAGGAGGGATGAGTGCGTGTGTGTTGTGGCTGGTGTGACGAGATTGGGAAGGTGTCGGAGCAGGGCAGGGCCCACTTGCTCTTTGTCCATCATCCGAGTGAACTCTGCCTCTGAGCTCCAGGCGAGGGTGCAGAAGGAGGGGTAAGGCACATAGTGGCAATTTGATCTGCGGGATGGGTGTTGTATTTTAATATGCTTTTTATGGTTGCTATGTAATGAGGTGCCCTGCCTGCATGAGCGTGACATAGAATGTTTACATTGAAGCGTGTGAGAGATTCGAGAGGTTGGGAGTTGAGGGAGATACGGGCGGATGTGCGGAGAGCTGCAGTGCAGGGCGCCGGGTCGCTTATAGATGTAAATAAACTTGGAGTTGTTTTACCCTTCAACGTTTCCTGGCCTGCATACTTCATTTTGGCAACGAGGATCAATCTGGCATCGCATAGACCCACCGAGATAGAGCGGCCGCACCGAGCGAATGCATGTTGTTTGCTTGTGCTGTCAATCCCGGAGGCTGGGAGATCATACAGTGGTGATCCCTCAGAAGTTTGGATGTTTTGTGGCATACAGTGATTCTCACGTGTATTTGTACATACGCACACACGCAAAGTGCACTTTGGCTTTACTCATACTAGAGTAAAGGACCTTGCAAAACGTCACACGCTCACGTGACACGGATCCAGCAGCACAAACCAGGAAGCCAGGCGGGGATGAGGGAAGTCTCTTCATCCTCGTCTCAGTCATTTAAAAAAAATAATTATAATTGTTTTTTTATTCTCTTTCATTTGGGAAGTCATATCAAGCAAGCAGAACAATAATAACACATTTTGTTATTATTCTAAGGATACAGTTGAATCTGTAAGAAAATTACATTGTTTCAAGTTAGACTTTAATTACTATTCTGGAAAGAAATATTGGTCAGCAGGGTACAAGGTTGACCATGCAAGGCATCAGCATTCAACTGCCCGCGAGTTTTCTCCCAACACCTGGACAGCCCGCAGTGGTTTGGTCTGAATGGAAGGAGTTTTGGTTAAACTATATTCAGACTGTGGAACAAGAGGGACTTACTTATCACAAGAAAAAGCTGTTACTACTCCATGTTTTAGGTTTGGAGGGTCAAAGGAAATTTAGGGAGCTTCCAGAATTATAAGGAGATGAAGCTGGCGATGGTGATGAGCACGAGAAAGCCATAAGACAACTGGATAAATACTATGCCCCAGAGACTAACGTGGCCATCAATAGATATCATTTCTACACAAGAGTTCAAAAGGAGCAGGAAAATATAGAAGAGTATGTTTCGGCATTGAGATTACTGGCACGTACATGTCATTTTGGGAATGGGATCACTCTTGATGAACTAATTAGAGACCCAATTATAATCCATTCCAAAGACAGCCTAATTCAAGGTAGGTTGTGGATGGTGGGAAACCCATCCCTACCAGAGACCATTGCCATCGCAAAAAGGATAGAACACAGTCAATTGTGTTCTAAAGAGATAAAGAGCAAAAAGCAGCAAGCTACTCATAATATGTTGCAACATAGTGCTAAAGGCGGACAAGAAGTGGAGGAGCAAGGTTTACTTAGTACTCTATGCACCAAGGATCGAGTTGACATTGCCACTAACAAAAGCAATAGAGCAAAAGGATTTGAGAATAATGGAAGTTTCCCCAGAGGAAAAATCTGGACGAAGACTGAATCCAGAGTCCAGAATACCCAGACAAGAGATGGCGACAGATGTTACAGTTGTGGTAGATTAGGCCATTATGCTTACTCCAGAAATTGTCCTGCGATTGGGCATAAATGGGGAAATTGCGGAGTGAAAGGACATTTTGCTGTCACTTGTAGACGAAAAAAAGAGTCTCTGCAATCCAAGATGAGGAGGAAGAATCTGATGAAGAGAGAGTGTTCATAATTCATGAACCACCAGGAGGAGAATTTAAGTGCCCAAGTTGTGTAGTGATTTTAGACAATTGGAAATTAAAGGTGAAGGTTAATAGCTGTTCTCCATGGACAATCATTACCAAGAGGACCTGGCAGAATCTGGTGGCAAATGGCCTCAAGTGCAAATTGAAAGCATCAGACATTAAGAATCCAGGCAGATTCGAAGGGTCGAAGATTCAGTTTGTGGGTTGGTTTTCAAGCATCATTCAGTTCAAGGACAGGCGTGCCCAGGTGAAAGTTTATGTAGCTGAAAAGGGTGTGAACATAATAGGTTGGAGAGATCAAGCAGGTTTGAGAATAAGGTTGGATCCGTGTGAAGAAGAACAAATTCTGATTGTGAATAGTAGCCAAGAACAAAGCAGGAGAATGGTGACATTTTGTAATGAATTACAATCGAACTTGGGTTTGTTAAAAGATTTTGCTCACAGGATACGACTCAAGCGAGGAGCATTGCCAGTGGCGCACACAAAAACCAGACCCATTCCATTTGCTATTGTTGAAAAGGTTGAACAAGAACTAGGAAGGTTAGAATCAGAAGGAGTTATTGAGAAGATTGAGACATCACAATGGGTGAGTCCCATTGTTGTAGCCATTAAAAAGAATGGAAAACCAAGAATTTGTGTGGACTTGAGAGATGTGAACAAAAACATCATAACTGATATTTTTCCTTTGCCAATAATATCTGAGATATTAAATCACATTTGGGACACAGATTTATTTTCCACGTTGGACCTTTCAAGTGCATATCATCAGATATCGCTCACGGAGGACTGTAGGGACATCACAGCGTTTATCACGCCATATGGTTTGTACAGGTACAAGCGAATGCCATTTGGGTTGGCGTCCGCAGCAGCGGTGTTTCAAAGAGTCATGACGCATGTTCTGAAGGGTTTGAGTGGAACACTAGTGTACCAAGACGATATTATTGTCTTCGGCAAAGGTCCTGAAGAACATGGTTGAAAGAGGTGTTGGCAAGGTTGGAGGTTTGTGGGTTGAAAATTGAACAAAGTAAATGCAAGTTTGGGGTAAAAGAAGTTGAATATTTGGGTCACATTGTGAATGGAAAAGGTTATAAACCTAAGTGGCAGGTCATGAAAGCAATTAGGGATTCACCCAATCCGCTAATAAGGATGAACTCAGATCATTTCTTGGTTTGTGTGAGTATTATAACAGATTTGTAAAGAATTTTGCTAGTGTGACTGAACCGTTGAGGAAATTAATGAAAAAGGATGTTAGGTATGAATGGAGTGATGAATGTAATAAAGCAGTAAAATGCATAAAAGGTGAGAGCTGTAATGCTGTAGAATTGGGAGGGTTTGTGTTTGGAAGGTTAACCAGAGTCACTGTGGATGCCAGTGGGAATGGTTTGGGAGCAGTTTTATCCCAGATAACTGATGATGGTCATGAAAAAGTAATCAATCATGCTTCCAGAGCAATCTCGGACACTGAGAGTAGGTATTCAGTTATCAAAAAAGAGTTATTAGCTTGTGCCTGGGCAGTTAATTACTTTAGAAAGTACCTCTGGGGAAGCAAATTCATAATACAAACTGATCACAAGCCGTTGCTTGAAGTACTCACAGTGCGTGGGATGTGTAAAGCTTCTCCTAGGTTAGCTAGATTAAGCCTCAAGTTGCAAGACTATCATTTTATTGTGAAGTATGTCCCGGGCAAGAGGAATATTATTGCTGACTATTTGTCAAGGTTATCTTTAGGAAAGAGTGACGTTGGTGTGGAAGAAGATGGTGAAGATGTGGCAACTGTTTTTGAAGTGACATCCAAAGAAACATGGTTAAATTAGCTCAGCAAAAATGAGACGTTGCAAAAAGTCATGAAGTATACTGAATCAGGTTGACCTGAAAAGAGATTAGTTTGTGATGGGTGCATGAAATTCTGGGAAATAAGAGATGAATTGTCCATGGAAGATAATTTCTTAGTGAGGGGGGACAAGTTAATTCCTCCGCAAGTATTGTGTAATGAACTCATTGAAAAGGCGCACCATGGACATCCAGGAATCACTGGAATTAAAAACAATGTGAGAACTAAGTATTGGTGGCCTGGGATGGATCTAATGATTGAAAGGTTTGTCAGAAATTGTTGGCCATGTCAAAATAGTGACAAAAGCTACAAAAGTGTTAAGTCTGATCCTATCAACATGTCTAAGGGGGAGGCACCATGGGACAAGGTAGGTATTGACATCATTGGACCTTATGGAAACTTGATGCATGGAAAATAATTTCTGTTAGTGTTGGTTGATTACTACTCAGGTTGGTTGGAGGTCAAGGCTGTTAGTAAAATTGACTCCAATGAGGTAATAACGTTTTTGATGCAAATTTTCAGGAGGGAGGGATATCCCAAAGTGATCATTAGTGATAATGGCGTTCAATTCAGAAGCAGGGAGGTTAGGGAGTTTGCAAGATGTTCGGAGATTGATTGGAGATTTTCGGCACTATATCACCCACAAACCAATGCTTTAGTGGAGAGATGTAATAGAATCATTGTGGAGACGGTAGAACTAGCTTTGAGGAACAATATACCTGTTGATGAGGCTCTCAAGGAGAAATTATGGAGCGTGAGAATGTCTGTCAAGAGGGGAATGGGAGTTTTGCCTTTCGAAATGATGAGAGGCAAGGTTCCAAAGACGTCACTTAATCCTGGTTGGGTAAATCATAGAAAGAGAAAAGAGTGTGAAACATAAAAATTTGGCACCGAGCGAGTTATGTTAAGAATTTCATCTGGTGATTTTGTAAGAATCAAACTAGGGCGCAACGTGAGAAAAGGTGAATCCAAGTACAACAGTCCTGTCAAAGTTGTACAAGTGTTCAAAAGAGCTGTTAAGGTTCGTGGTGGTTCAGTTTGGAATTAAGATAGAGTGAGTAAATGGATGTGGAAGGGTGAAGGTGGTGTGGATGTGCAGAAAAGGTACAATAGAAGGGCTATTGAGTTGTTTGGAGAGGATGTGCATTCACAGAATGGTGATGTGAATGAGGGACCAGGAAATGAATTGGGGGATTTAAATGTACATCAAGAAAATAATCTTGATGCTGTTGATGAGGATAGGGTTGTTCGTAGTTCAAGAGTTAGGAAGTTACCTGTTTGGTCAAGAGACTACGTCATGGAAAAGTAAAGACTTTTAGTTACCTATGTAGTCTCCCAACTGCACTATAATCATTCAATGTAAGACTATGTTTGGAGTTTCAGGACGTCAAGTTATCAAACGGTTATACTTTGTTGTTAGAGTTTGTTTTAAAGCCGTGTTCTGGCACTCTGTGCAATTTCATGTTTTGTATTTTATTTCTTCTTCTGTGTCTATTGGTTTTCTTCTTTGCTTTTGTATTATCTCAAAGGGGGGGTGATGTTGTATTTTAATATGCTTTTTAAGGTTGCTATGTAATGAGGTCCCTGCCTGCTTGAGCGAGACATAGAATGTTTACATTGAAGCATGTTTGAGATTCGAGAGGTTGGGAGTTGAGGGAGATATGGGCGGATGTGCGGAGAGCTGCAGTGCAGGGCGCCGGGTCGCTTATAGATGTAAATAAACTTGGAGTTGTTTTACCCTTCAACGTTTCCTGGCCTGCATACTTCAATGGGCCTATAACAGGCTTATAAAGCAGTCTGTTTTCCATGCTCAGGACAGTGTGGAGAAGGAGCGGAGTGTCTAGGGGGAGGATGCGTCCAGAGGAGAATCAACGAGGAAGAGGTAAGTGATGGTGTTGGAAGTTGTGGCGAGTCAAGGCCAGGTGGCCATCAGGGGTCTTTGCTATACCAGCGATTAATGCCAGGGGTGGCCCGTATCTTGCGTGGCTGTCAGGATTCCAACGTTGAAGTCCAGGTGCCAATCCATATATAGTGATCATAACATTAACACACACCCCAAACTGTATTGTGTTTTGAGGTTTAAATAATAGGCACCATTGTTACCCAACTTAGCAGGACACCTTTTAATGAACTGAGGATGTAGAAGGCTGATTTAAACCTGTCGTCTGCAGGTGACACAGTACTCAAAGAATTGCAATGGCAACCCCCTCCAGGTTTGTATTATTTCTAAATGAGCCCGTGCCACGTCATAGGGCATGTTAGCCTATGCTAAATCATCACTAGCTCCGGAAGTCAACTCATCACCAGCACTGACATGGCCATCGGGGTAGAGAACAAGTTGTCCAAGAAAAAGAAAATTAGAAACCAGGCTGCTTGCTACATGCCGAGATGCTGGAATACATTACCTCTTTCAATCGGGCTGCGCCCCTCTCTACTGCATTTCAACACTGCACGCCATCTAGGTTTGAACTTTCCAAGTCACATATGTGCGTGCGTGAGCATAGATATCTGCAGCAGGTGCTCAACCCTAAGAGAGAGAAATCAGAGCTACTTGCCGTCATATGTAGAAGGATATACATGTGGGCTCATTTTCACGTAGGATGGTAACGCAAATGTCACCTCTCTCCTTGGTAGGATGACCAGACCTCCCGGTTTTCCCGGGATAGTCCGGGGAAATCACCCGGGGTCCCGGGAGTTTTTTCATTTTAGAAACCCTGTCCGGGGATTGCATGGTTGGGTGGCTAAGGTAATTAAAATTGTAATTATTTTTCACAACACTTTCAGAATTTGAAGTTGGAGTTTTGGCTTGCACCCTGCAACCTTTCAGATACAAGCCGCAACACTTACTGACTGTGCCACAGACACTGGCTTGGAAATAAATGTACAGCAAGCCATGTTATATCAATGAGAGCAAACGCTTGTTTTGAATTAACATAACAAAGATTTGCATACAAAACTGCACAAATGAGATCATATACAGTTTATAGAAAGGAGAAGTGCTGGAAATATGATTAGGTGGCGGTTGTGGGGGCGTGTTGGGTGATGGGCGGTAATTGGTGGGCTTCGATGGGTAGTCCCTCTTTTATGTTGTTGATAGTCCTGGTTTTTCGTTTTGGAAATCTGATCACCCTACTCCTTGGGGTCCTCTGACATCTCTGCTTACCCAAATCACCCACTCCCGAAACGCTTGCTCTGGCCCTCATCAACCCATCACTCTACCCCCTGTCAAGGTGTGGCCTGGCCAACGGTCTTATCACTTTCCAACCACCACTGCCCTCATTCACCTTTTAAATGCTGTTATTCTGCACCTTAGCTAGTCAGGAAGCCCAGAACGCGGTCTTCATCTGCTGGCATCAGCCCGCATTCTGAGCTGTGGGGGGGCTGCTCTCTCCCACACCTCCCAATCACTTCCTACCCCCTTACATTTTAAGCAGAAACGTATCTTCAGCCAAGTTCCCTATTCCTCCTTCTCTCACGAGCCACCCTGTTCCACTGCGCCTTGACCGCACCGAAAATTAAGAGAGGACTATTTCTATTTTAAAAGAGCTGTCTCTCTGTATTTTCCATGGTGGCCATGTTGTTTAATTGAAGCTTCTCAAGATTTAATTTAGCAAAGAACCCTAGGACAGACAATAAGGCAAGGTTCTACCCTCGCTTTACATAAAAATGATGGCCCGCAAATATACATGAAAGCAATTCTATATACAACTATGCCTTGTCATGTCTACATATTATTATATTTTACTAAAGCAATATAAACATTGGAAGGTTCTTTAATGGCTGATAACGGCAAAGCCGTTGTTGAGGTGTATATGGTTATGAGCAAATCCCTTTGAAAAACTATAAACAAAAATAGCTGTCATGGCCATAGTAACAGAGTCTATGCGGTGGAGACATGGACATTGCGAGGGAGCAGCAGGCGAGGCTGGGGGAGCCATGCAGATGGGTGCCAGAGTGGTGGGGGTGATTGGAGTGAGAGTACCAGAGTGGGGAAGGGGCGCCTGTGGCCTGCATGGAACGGATCCATGTAGTACATCCTGCATTCCTGGCCACCTGGTCGGCTGGGATCTCTTCCTGGGTGCAAATATGTTGTATTGCACCAGGATTCGAGTGCCACAACCTGGTACTAACAGCCACTACAGAGTCATGCCACAGCAAAGGGTGTCCCCGGATGTAGCAGCACAGGCCCCTACACGGTGTTAAGTGGCGCCAGGCGCCAGGCGCCAGCCCTGAACGTAGAGATGATGTTCACTTCCCTCACGCTGTGCCTTCTGCAGAACACACAGCGAGCACATTTCACACACCACGTCCTCAAAGCGGCCCAGACATGAGCTCCTGTGTCTGGCTCTGCACGTGGGACGGATCCAGCTGGGCCCGTGCGCCTGAAGTTTCTACTAATAATTCACGACGACGCTCTGCACTGTGCTTGTGTTCTCTGCGCATTCAGTGAGCGGAAGGGACCTCTGGGAAAGACGGTGGGGGCCGTCTGACGGGGTCCCGGTTTAGGATATCGGAACGTACCCACAGTGCTTTGCAGAGCAACAGCTGTGCCTGGGTCCTTCTCAAGGGAATGCAGACATTTGGCGGAGGAAAAGCAGACCGTGCTTTGCAAACCCTGCGCCTAGATTCTAGGGTGAAACGCAAAATCCGGTAACTGGAGCAGCCTGGCACAACATGGGAACCAGTTTGTTTTGCCTCCAGCCATTTGGTTTGGGCATTCCCAGATCAGTGGCCGGATGAATCGAACCATCTTGTGACGTGTCCCATCCGCTTGTGGGAACTCGCCGATATTCTCAGATTGCGTGTGTGTTCCCATACTCCCTTATATGGAACACGCCCTGTGCTCTTCTCGTGCTTTCTCTGTGGCATTTTCTTGCCAAGGCACTTCATCGCTGCTAGAAAAGCTCAAGACTCATCTGTTTTCGCCTTTTTCTTGTTGAGTTTTTATTTCTTTTAAACATCTTATAATTATTTGTAACTTAGTTTTAAGAACATTTATTTGTATAATGATTTCCTGTTCATTCACCTTTTGTTATTTGTATTGGTTCGATATTGGTTCTCACTGTATAGCGCTTTTGATCTAGTGCTGCTGTCTGCATTTTAAAAAGAAATAAGTCAGAGCTCTGGTTTGTTTGCATTGAGGCCAAAGAAATCGTTATGTGTTTGTTTCCTCCTCACTCCACAGGCCATGCTATTTATTTTTATTAATTTTGGAAATAAAATGCAGTACTTTCTTTTTTATTTCTGATCAGTTCCGGGTGCATTCCATTTCTTTGTCGTTGGATGAAACGTCCCCAGTTTCATTCCTCATATTAACGTGATTTTAGGCTTCATCAGCTTACATTTTAAAACTCATCCCTCTTAGGCCAGAATTTCTAGGTTATGTTATTCTGTCTTCATGGCAACTTTCATGAATTCCATTGTGCAATAAAAGCAATTCTTCGCAAGAAAGGGATGGCGTCTTGCAAGTTGAATTGAAAGTGCGTGAGTCGAGTGTGCCAAGGCCTGTGTGAGTGGGCACTTGTACATGCTGAACAGAAGAAACCATCGAGGACGACCTGGCCGCCCGGAGTGTTGCCTCTCGGCAATTGGCCTTGGACAGTTTCTCCAAGACTCAAAGTTACTCTCTATGGCATTTCCGCTTTACTCATTGGCTAACCTCGCACAATGGCATTATCCATCCAATCATGGAATTTGCAAGGTCTCTTAGTTTTTCTGTTAGATGTTCCACTTTCTTCTAAAGGCCATGTTAGCGGTGTTCCGCTACCGCCGCCCGTGAGCCTCCCACCCCCGTTGCACAGAGACACGGAGACAGAGATGATACTCGTGTGGGCTCCACGGTGGTTCTGATGCCACCGGGAACGCCCCGTTTATTTATACGAGGCACGCGACGGAGTGAACGTCACCCCGTCGCGTGCGCGCCCTTAAAGGGCCAGCGCCACACTCCTCCTTTTCCATAACAACAAAACTTGAAAAAGAGAGGATCTAACTATCACACATTTCACAGCACACAATACAACCCTAATAATCCCCCATTTATTGACAGCCACCCTGGATCTCCCGATGGTGCTTCCAACAGCATAAACACGTCCACCAGCCAGCCTTCCAGTTCAGTCTGTCACATATTCAGTAAGACGGGCAGGTTTCCCACGCCCTGTTCTCAGGGGGTACCTCCTGCCGATGTCTCTGGCCGGTGTACCATCGCCTAGTCCTCCACGAGCAGGAGAGTCTATTGCGGGGGCTTGACCCCCACCTTCATCCAGTGCCTCTTCATCCTCTCTGTTGTCAGTGCTTTCCACTCTCGGCTCACCCAGTCTCTTGAAGAAGCTGGCATTCCTGGTCACTGATGATGTCCCGTCAGAGGCGGTCACCATAGATCACTTCACCGCCACGACATCCAGGGGAGCGGGTTCATACGTGAGGGACAGTTTGCCCTGTGGGTGGCGATTCCTCACTAGCACCTCATCCCCCAGGGCAATAGTTGGGGGTCTCAGACCTCTTCGGATATTTTCCATCTGCGTCCATGCCCGTCTGTCCTCCTCCACTTGGTGTCGTCAATGACAGCCGGCTCTCGATCCCTCACCTCAGGTATGACGTCTCTCGGGCATCGTTGGAATAGAGCCTCTCCAGGTGCCACACCAGTTGATGAATGGGGTGTAGTCCGGTATCCCTGCAGAAATACATACAGCGCCCCTTGAAAACACTCGCCTTTCCCTTGGGCGATCCTGAATACTTTGTTAAGTGTGCGCATCATGTGCTCTGCCTCTCCACTGGCCCGAGGCCAGAGCAGGGTGACCCTTCTGTGTTGAATGCCATAGTCCTTCATGAGATCTGCGAAACTCTCGCCTTGGAATGGTGCCCCATTGTCGGAACACAGAACAGAGGGTAGGCCATGAGTGGCAAAAATCTTCTCCAGTGCTATCACCACCTTATCAAACGCCACCGACTCTATGAATTCGACCTCGGGATATCGAGACCATTCGTCCACCACCACCAGGAAATGAGTGCCCCTCGTTGTGGATCCAGAGTCCGCATGCACCACTTCCCATGGTCTTGTCCCTCTTGGCATTGTTTCGATGGACGGTTCGCGCTTGGCCGGTGACGCGGCCTGGCACCACACGCACAATGCCACAAACTCCTCCACTCTCCGCTCCAGCTCCGGGAACCACACCTTCTGGCGGAGACAAGCCTTTGTCTTGGGGGCTCCTTGATGACCCTGGTGCGCCAGGGCGATGACCTCTGGGATTTTGGTCCGGGGCACCACAATCCTTTCTCCTCTCAGTAAGAGCCCCGACTCTGAGAATGTCAGTTCTTCGCGCACCCGCCATAGTTGCTCCAGAGCCACTCTGGCCTTACTCGTTCTTCGGTCCAAGGTTTCCAACACCGTCTTCCAGGCACCTTGTTCCATGGCCGCTTTCAGTATGGCGAAGCACTCATCCTTCTTTGACGCCAGCTCCAGCTCCTCCACCTGCATGGAGTTAGGGGTGGCCGTTTCTACGACCAGGCGAACGTGTTCGTCGGCCTCTTCTGCTGACGTGGATGCATGAGAGCCCTCTCTTGGATGTCTAGACAGGTAGTCCGCAGCATTGTTGGCCCCGGTACGATATATTAACGATACACCATACTCGAGTAGTGTGAGCATCCAGCGCTCTATTCTCAATGGTGGTCTGGAGGAAGAGCCAGCCATGATTGGCAACAGAGGCTTGTGGTCTTTGACCGCGGTTACAGGTCGCCCCAGGATGTAAAGGCGAAAATGTCTACAGCCCCACAGAACCGCCAAAGCCTCCCTCTCGATTTGAGAATATCGTTGCTCGGTATCGGAGAGCGCCTTGCTTGCGTAGGCTATGGGGCGGACCTCCTGGTCACTGCCACCTGAGTGAGCACCGCCCCCAGGGCATAGGGGCTAGCATCCACGACCATCTCCGTCTGTAGGCTCGGATCGAAAAACGCCATGGTGTCCTCCGTCGCCAAAGCACTCTTAATGTCATCGAACGCTGCTTGCTCAAGGGGCCCCCTCTGCCATACAGTGTCCTTCTTTGTCAAAGTTCTCAACGGCTCTGAGCGGGACGCCAAATTCCAGATGAAGCGGCCACAATAAGTGACCATGCCTAAGAAGCTCCTCACCTCAGCGACATTCTCTGGCGGTCGAGCCTCTTTTATGTCCCTCACCTTGCGGGGATCAGGCGACACCCCATCCGCCTTGAAAACAAATCCAAAAAACTCAATAGTGGTTTGAGAAATTCGCACTTATCCTTGTGCAGGGTGAGCCCCAGCGAGCGAAGGCGCTCGAAGGTCTTGGCCAGGCGTGCCAGGTGTTCCGTTTCTGAATTGGCGTACACCAGGATGTCATCGCTGATGTTAAGGACTCCATCCAGATCCGCCAATGCCCCCCTAATAATGTTCTGGAATACCTCCGCCGCAGAAGATACCCCAAAACTCAGTCTCTTATATCTGTACAAACCCTGATGAGTGGTGAAAGTCGTTATGTAGCGGGACTCGGGGTGTAAGACCACTTGATGATACCCTGCTCTTAGGTCCAGTTTAGAGAAGAACTTCGCCCCCTGCAGTTCCGCTATAATGTCATCGATGGTGGGGGTTAAATGCCGCTCCCTCTTTATTGCCTTGTTGGGGAGTCGCATGTCCACGCAGATCCTCACTGCGTCGGGCTGTTTGGGCTTGCGTGCGATGACAATGGGCAAGACCCATGGAGTGGGGCCTTCAACCTTACAGGCTCACCCACCATCTGTCCAATGCCTTCAAACAGGGAGATGTGTTTGCGAGTAGCACCTGTATGTCGTCCAGGTACACAGAATAAGCGAATGTCACAATGCCAAGGGCCTCTGCAGCCGCACAGCACAGCAGTGTGTTGTTGCTCACCGGTGTGACATAAAATCTGGCACGGATGAACGACTCGCCGTACTGAACTTCTGCCACGAACACACCATCCAGGGGAATGGGCTGGTCGCCTCCAAAGGTGAAGATGCGTGCCCTCGGTGGAGCCAGCGTTGGCGGGGCCTGCATCTCGTTGTAATGCTGTCTGGCCATCACATTTACTGATGCACCGGTGTCCACTAGCATTGGTATCGAGTCCCCATTGACCAACACGTTGCACCTGGGTGGTCTCTTGGAGTGGGTTCTTAGCATGCCCACACTGGACACAAAGAAAACATTTTCTTCATCCTCTTCTTCCTCCTCACCCTCCTGAGGTGCCCCTTCATCACCCTGGTCCACCTGGGCAACGTTAGATGCCCTCTGGGGGCGGAAGAAACCGGCCCGGACAGGTCCCCTGGGAACTACCTTCGGAGCTGTCGTCCTGCACATCCTGGCGAAATGGTCTGCACCCCCGCACTGGCCGCACTTCACTCCCGTAGCTGGGCACTCCGCTGGGTGCGGGAGATCGTACCCGCATTTTAGGCACGAGGTGTGTCCTGCTTGTGGTCGTGGACCTTGGGTATTCATGGGGCGTCTAGATCCACGGCCTCTGCTCACTGCGCAGACCTCCTCCACCTTGCCGGGGTGCACACCCGCTTCCATTCGAGTTGCCCGCAGCTCGGACACTTCATGACACCTTCCAAGTTCCAGGATGCGGGGAAGGGTGATGCCAGGCTCTCGCAGTATCTGGCGCCGCAGTTTGCCAGAGGCACACCCCTCTATGAGCTGGTTACGAATCATGACTTCCGGGTTGTTCCACGCACATGGCGCCGCCAGTCTGCGCAGCCGCCCATAGAAAACATCAAGAGTCTCATCGTCCTTTTGTCGAGCAGCCCCCATAAGGAAACGTTCATAATCTGTATTTGCCATCGGCAGAAAATGGTTGTGGAGCGCATCCTCCGCTGCCGCAAACGACCCATCCGCTGGTTGCAGGGACAGAAATATCTCATGTACCGCCGGGCCTGCAGAATATAGGAGGGTGGCTAACTTAATGTCATCGCTAGTCTCCATCGTGGCCCTGAAGTACATCTCAGGTCTGTCCATCCACATCTTCCATGTCGGCCCCAGACTTGATGGTGCGCACAAGATATCAAACTCAGGCTTTGGTTGTAGGGAGCCAGGTGGCTTGAGCAGAGGTCTTGGCGGCAGGATGGGCGGGGGCTGAAGTGCGGGAGCAGTCTGTTGTTGTGCAGCAGCCGCAGCTGCTTGGCTCATGGTGGTAAGCGCACAGGCACCCCAAAGATATCCGAGTGATGGGGCCGCAACTCACCACCAGACACAGCCAACACCTTCTTCAGTAGATAGTCTCTTGACACTGTCCACGGGCCGCCCACAGATGGCACTGTTCTTCCAATGTAGCCAGGCACATGCAGATCCACAAATCGTAGGTTGGGCAAACAGGCAGGAATGGAGAGTCCAAAAATTGAGCAGGGTGGGCCCCCAACTTGCATCCAGCAGGCCTCCTTGGGAGTCTCACCCACAAACTCGGTGAAAAACAGTGAAACTGTCAATAAATCATTATGAAATGAAACATGCTGCTTCTAGTGGGTATCCGCCACTGAATTGTTCAAAAATTGGGCTTGGATGGCTCACGGATGCTTCGTTATGAAGCCGTGATCATCCGAGGCCTATTCAACAAAATGGCCGCTGGCCACGTGTGTCTCTCCCCTCTCCGCGGTCAGATTTCGCCTGATGCGCTCACATTGGATCATCTGCGCAACGAGCGAACTTCGCCGCCTGTCCCAGGGAGTGATCCGTTCTTCGTCGCCACTGTTAGCGGTGTTCCGCTACCGCCGCTCGTGAGCCCCCCACCCCCGTTGCACAGAGACACGGAGACAGAGATGATACTCGTGTGGGCTCTACGGTGGTTCTGACGCCACCGGGAACGCCTTGTTTATTTATACGATTTATACGAGGCACGCGACGGAGTGAACGTCACCCCATCGTGTGCGCGCCCTTAAAGGGCCAGCGCCACAGGCCATATGGCCAAAAATCCCATGTGGCCCAGTTTCAGCAGCTTCTCCTTCACCAGTGTAATGTCATGTGATGCAGAAAGCGGTTCTTGATAGTGCCTCTCTGTCAGTTTTGGCGGCCTCAAGGCTCTACAAAAAGAATATGGGTGGAGGTGTAGTTAGGTTGGGATAGGAAGGAAAAGACACATGTTCATGGCAGCTGTGCAATATCTTTGTTATCACATAGTGATGGGGGAAACATAATGTTGACGGGCCTGCCTAGAGCCATCCATTGTCTTATGTAGGCAGCCTTGCCCATAGCCGTGCCCACCTAATCAGTGGAACTAGAAAGTTCCACCGCGTTTCACCTGTGCTCCACCAGCATCAATGGCTGCCCCATTTAATTGCTTTAAACTTGGTTGTCTTGTGCATAACACTTTTAGCTCGAATCCGCCTGTTTATCCGGCTGAAAAACGAATGTCACTTGGTGGCTCTCGGCCCATCAAAGTTGATGCTTCACTCGTCTGGTGATTCCTCTGACTCCAGCCAGGCGTTTCCAGCGGCAGTTCCTGCCTTCTGGGACTCACTGCCAGTTTCCACCCAACCTGTTTCTTCTCTTTTTCAGTGTTGGGTGGAACTGAGAACTTCTTTCTGAAAGTCTGTGCAATTGCTGAGCAGGTCCTAGGTGGTTATCATTTCTGTTAAATGCATATTTATTTATTTATTGTTTTTTTTTAATGCGCCTTTACAGCAAATGGTGTTTCAAGGCGCATGCCTATGCTTGTGGTTTTATGTGTTTTATTGTCCTTGTTATGAAGGTGGTATACTCTAGTACAGTGCCTCATTAGCCAACAAGATGTAATGTAATGTGCAGCTGGTCATGTGTAGGGCAAGGGCATTCATTTTGGCGACCTCAATGCCACTTTCACGTGTGGCGAGGTGTGCGCTGTATCACACACAAGAAGACATGCTCTGTGCAGGTGAGTTCGCACAGTCCCCCAATCCCTGCTTGTTGGGAGTGAGTACACTGCAGGACATTATCACACTCTTGCCCCCACCTCTATCAGTCTGCTGGTCTTACAGACAATCAAGGGGACCAGGACGGCCTGCTTTCACCATTACGAATTCTGTCTCCAGCAGAGGCTGTCAGGAGTTAATACATGGCTCTTTGCATTAAGCAGCCATCAATTACGTCACTGGAGACCACACAGCGCAGACAATTAATGGCGGCTGCTAGGGGAGGCAGGCGAGGACAGGAATGCGCACTCCTGTGATGAGCTGCACTGCTGCCCCACCACTGCCCCGCGTCCTCGGTGCACGTGATATTTGTACCACATGTAGATGTCAGCAGTGCTGTTTATTTCTTTACTTCTTTCTGACTGCAGTGTAACTACATTTATGGCCCGATTTTTTGCACGGTTCAAAGTGACTTTGCACTGCGGACAGAAGCTCTGATTCATGGAACTGTGCAAAGTGTATTTTTGCAGTGAAAAGTCCGTGCAAAAACATTTTGTACTGCAAAAATGACTATGACTGACTTTGCACTGCAAAAATACACTTTTCAGTTCCATGAATCAGGGTTTGTTTTTCAGCAGTGCAAAGTCACTTTGAACCGTGCAATAAATTGGCCTCATTATGAACCAGGCGCTAAGGGCCTCATTACACGGATGGTGTTAGGGATTTACCGGTACCGGTAAGATACCGGTACCGGTAAATCCCTACCGCCTTACTACGAGGTCCCTTAGCGGGTTGGGGGATTTAACGCCTGCTTTTTGCAGGCGTTAAAATCCAACCCGCTAAGGGACCTCGGAGCTAATTACGGCACCGCAAAATTGCGGTGCCGTAATTAGCGCCTTCCCCATTCCCATAGAGCCCTATGGGGCAGAAATGGGAATGGGGAAGGGCATTGGCGGAAGGGGGATTTACCGCTCCTCCAACCTTGGAATGGGGCGGTAAATCCCCTTTCCGCCAAGGCGGTGCCGGTATTTAACCGGCATGAGCCATGGCGCTAATAGCGCCAAGGCTCACCGCCTTCCGTGTAATGAGGCCCTAAGTGTTTAACGGCGCCGTAAAAGGCTGAGCGCCTTTAAACACCTAGCGCCTAATTACGAGGTCCCTTTGCGGGGCCCCTACTTTAACGGCTGGTTTTACCAGCCGTTAAGTTAAAGTAGGGGCCCGCAAAAGAACTCTCGAGGTAAGTAATTAGCGCCTTCCCCATTCCCATTATGCCCTATGGGGCAAAAATGGGAATGGGGAAGGGCCATGGAGGAAGGGGTAATTACCACCCCGCCAACCTTGGAATGGGGTGGTAATTCCCCATTCCGCCATGGCGGACTCCGGCATAGACCATGGTGTAGCGCTGGAGTCCTAAGGAGGCCCATCGGGCCCTTACTAAGTTGACCTATTTACCTGCACGCGTTTCTGAATTGTAATGTGTTATTTGTATTGCTCGTATCCTCAGGCAGAAACTGCATCTAGCTGCAGTTGTCAACAATATGATGAGCAGAAGCCAATGTGAATAATAAAGTAGCTAATTATTGCAAGAGATGCGTTTTAAGCCTATGGCAGGATTTAAAAAAACGTTATTGAGCACAGTTTGCAGTGGTAGAAGTCGCTAGAGGATCAACCATTAGCCATTAGTTACAGAGATAGAGGGCCTCATCTGGACTTGGGCGGTGCAGTGAAAATGCGGCGATAAGCACCGCCCAATCCTGAGCTTCGGGGAAAGTCGGAGGATTCACCTCCAGCTCTTAGCTGGTGCTAAATCCACAGACTTTCCACCCATTTTTGGTGCAGTTACCATGGCGCAATTACCGCCCCATTGAGTCCTGTGGGGACTTACACCACCACCACCACAACTTGGGATCCGGTGTTAATAGCGCCAGACCAAGTTGCGGTAACGGCTATTGCGTTGGGTGGATTTACCACCGGTATACCGCCCGACTTCTGATGAGGCCAGAAAGATTTGTCTTCACTTAGGTTCATGCAATCGGAGAATTAGGAGGGTTATCCTGCTAGGATTCCAAAGCCTTCGTTCCTACAAATTAAAGACGAGTTTTAGGGCAAATACATAGGAAGCCTCGACTGTAAAAAATAAAAGAAAGACTACCATAGCAAGAACTCTCATGTCGTTAGCAGCTGAACGCAAAATAGACTAGCGTGGCAAGCAGTCAGACTGCAGTGATTATAGAAAAGGAAAGGTAGGCACAAGTGGTGGCTGGCTCATTTTTCAAGTGGCGGTGAATAAAAGTACTTTGCAGTACTTATTAATTAAACTGTATACGATTTTATAAGAATTCAATAATTATTAGAGTGTCATACAAGTACTTATAACGTTTTGAGCATTGTTCACAAAATCCCATTACTTTCTCACAAGTTCTTATGAGCTACTTATAGGACTCTCATGACACATGATTATTTGGGAACTCCATTATCTTGCTATTTACCAGTGAAGCTACTGACATCAGCGGCAATCTGTGCATGCGCATGTGCAAGGCTCGGCGCGCGATGGGCAGGGAGCGAGCATGGATTTGCACCGCGCGGATTCCCAACAAGGTTGCTGCCAGAGCCCTTGCTTTGTTACAGCATTAAATAGAGTGTCTTGGAACATTGAGGCCACATTCCGGAGCATGGGCATCATATTTCTGTCTCCCAGTGCAGGGATCGAAGTTGGGATTGGTTGACCAGGACCAAAAAGCAGCTCTTGGGTATCGAGCATCACCTGTTAGGCAGGAGCTACCTCTGGGGAACCAGGAGGCAGTACGTATTGCGCAGCACACATCTTGCTTTGCACTAACCTTTTGTCCACATTAAACTATCCAATATGCTCTAAATGTCCCTTAGGTGTGTTCTTTAGTCTCCTTTATATACATCCCTAAACATACACCGTTACTATCACATAGCTAGGATTATATGACACCACTTGCCACAGGAGTCAAAAGTAGCTCCTGGTAGATATTGGTATCAAGCTAACCAGGCTCCCCTTGGATATTACCAGGAGCTAAATAGCTCCCAGCTCCTTGCAATGTCTAACGCTGCCGTGTGGCTCTTGGCTACTTTGCATCCCGTTCACAACGCTACCCTACAATAGACCTCACAGCTTCCAACATCATAGAAGCTCAGGCAAACATCCGTAGTTGTGTTCTGGAGCAAGGTTGGCATTTCATGGACTTTTAACAAATTTGAAGTGCTATGCACTCTGACCACTACTCACCTTTTGTTAAAGCATTCCAATTTCATGTTTTCATAGTTCGATGGTGTATGTATGATATGCCCTTTGTTATAGCTGGCAGGGAAGATGGCATTTTGGATGGTAATGCTAAGGGTTATATATAGCCTACTGAAAAGCAAGTGTTACTGACTTCGCTGTCTTGTGCGGAGCACATTTCCGGCATACCCCTCTGTACATACATCCTGCACATACTACTCACTCTGGATAACTGCAACCCTCATACCTGCACACACGTATTGCCCTTACCACATTGGGGGATGCAAGAAACCCATAACCAGAGCTCAGGAACGCGCTCTACCACAACTACACTCACCACTATTGAGCTGCACCCGAGATGTTGCTCCGTGGACTAGTGCATCCCCTGCAACAATCTGTGTTTGACGTCATGGTCTCAAGTTCAAATCCCTGCAAGTCCACTCAGCCCTCTAGGCCAATACAATACGTACCATTGAGTTGTGTAACAATAAATGTCTGTTATCTGCCAACAGCACAAAGATACGCCTGAAATATTGAACATGCACACTACAGGTGCACCTGTCAGTGCTTGAAGAGGGTACACAATTGAGAGGTAGGTCTCTGACAAGTTGGTGGCCCAAGCATTGTGGGTGTGGCCTGAACGGCGACGTGCAGCTCAGACAAGGGCCACTTGCACACCTACATAACCCTTTTTTCGGAAGTAAGAATTTCTTTGCAAACTGAATACACAAATATTTTCAATATCCACACGCCATAACGCTTGGCTTTGTCAATGCTACACTGTTGTCAAATAAATCAACTGTATCACTTCTTGGGATCCAAGTTTGGAAGCTAAACCACAATGAGATTAAATAATTTGCACAGGATCACACACATACACACACACACACAGGCGCCAGGATTTGAGCCCCACCTTCAGTTTAGGTAAATCAGATAATTCCCAGGTCTAGTTAGTTTAAATATGTGTTGATGCTTAACTTCTCAGGGCTAACATAATTTTTTTACTTTGTAGAGCTATTTTGTAAAGTGGGGAAAGGACATAATAAATCAGCCTGGAAATATACATCGAATTTCGCCCTCTTCCCCATCATCCCATCTCTCCATCTCTCCATTCTTAAAATGACTCCATTGTCACTCCCACTCTGCCACACCCCAAGCCTCATTCTGTTAACTTGCGACAAATGATATGGCACTGACCAACACAGCAGGACACCCTGCCCTCCAAAAAGCCCACCTAAGTAGTTTAACGTATGTTTAAAAACATTTACAAATCACCGGGGTACTCAGTCTTTGTGGCTGTCTTTTCATATGTCAGAGGGACTGCAGGGCCTTCATTTGGAAAGGAGGGCATATTTGCTATCATTCCTTTCAAAGCTCACCTTTCCTTTTGTTCCTTAATTGCGCCCACACCCCTGCCAGGCCTCCCTTAAACTAGAGCAATGGTATTCAAACTTTTTCATACCGAGCCTCCACCCTAGCCTCTTGAGTAAAAATATAGTTTCTCGCCCTTTCACGCACCTATGAGTTGGCACCCCCTAGGGGGCCCAAAGGAAGTCCAGGAGGATCCCAGGCTCTTTAAAATATAAGCATATTTTCTACTGCTTATATTTTCTGTTAAAAGCAGGCACCTTAATCTTTTTTTATATTAAAAACAGTCAATCCCCTTTTAAAGAGTATGGGCTCCAACCCTGTACATCCTCCAGGCTCCCCTAAGGGGGACAGTCCCCCAGTTTGATGCTGAACTAGCGAGAGGCATTGATGATCACACTGTCCCTCCCTCCCTACTCAACAGCTCACACGGCTAAGAGAAAAGGAATTGTTTCTACTCCCTGAAGCTCTCCACATATGGAAAAAAATTCAGCCTCTTGTGCTTTATACTGCAGTGTATATGCAATAACTGCATTTTACGTTTACTGTGGGATAGCTGTTTGCGTTTGCTCCACAAGTAGTAGTGATGCAGACCATTACAGTTCATCCTGCTGAGCTAGTAGCAATAGGGTGCAGTACCCCAGCCCATTCATAGATGTCCTCACAGAGTCAGTAGCATTGGGTGCAGTATTCCTGATTGCTACTAGATGTTCCTGTGGATTCAGAACCCATTCTGCGCTGCTGCAGGAAATGGAGAAAAAGAATGCACGGTGCACGTAAAGCAAAAGCAACTTGGGATTTTCGTTAGTGGAGGGCAGAGGGAGTCCAGGCAGCGCCCTGGCTTGGAAGCTTATTTTGGAGATTGCTGGGGCTCCGCGCTGGCTAGCCCCAACCCACTTAATACCCTTACATCTATTATGTTACGTTAGTGACAAGCTCATAGACCCAGAGAAGAGAAACCACCTGACCTTTCCTTAACCGTGATGGCTGTCGCACATAAGCTAACAGCAGACTGTGGGCTTCATGGAAATGGGTGCAGAAATCCCGCAAGGGCCATGCACAGAGAAGGACACTGTGCAAACCTGCGCACAGAATAGAAAATGCGCGCCCCGTATATTCATGGAATTCACTGCACAAAGTAACCGTAATCGCAAGTCGCGGCCGGAACACCCGACACGCCCACACGCAAAGCATAAACAGCCAGAACAGCTACCTTTTTTCACTCCTCCGGGTGCATATAGATGCACCCTTTAAACAGTGCATGGGGTCCCCCGCAAGCAGATTGGCATCTCTGGGACTCTGCACAGGGTCCCCCGTAACTGCTGAATGCACCCCCACAACATGCGTATGAAAAATCGTAATTCGGTCTAAACTTGGAAAACCTCTATGCGGACCCCCATATACCATTCCTGCACCCCGCTACACTGCTTACTCACACCCCTAAGTTAGATCGGAACCCTGGTTGTGTACACGCTCCTCTAAATCCGACATGCAAACCCACCTCCACGCTGCAAATCCTACGCAAGTATACTTATGCCTGCCTTCGGGTGGCGTAGTGATCGAGGGATTTGCGTGGCCATTTCTATGCGAGAGGCTGCACGAGTGGTTCTGTGAAAACGTGGCATTTGGCGCAAATGTTGGCGTGCGAGGGACTGCCAGTGGGACGTCCCTCGTTATGCCCACTTTTTTGCATGTTCTTCCCCATTTTCTGCATACCGCCACTTTCCCAGCCCTCTGTGCAAGCCACGGTCTGCGTGGGCTCTCGTGCTAGGCACTCGATGGCTCGCACACACATTCAGTGCATGCACGAATTCCATGCAAGTCCCACGAAGGTCCTGCACAGTCGGTTTCATGAATCGATGAACGCGGATTTGCCTGCAGTTTGGTGCGCAAGTCCCCTATTTCCCACGCAAATAATTCCATGAATCGGGCCCTGTCTGTGATCTGTCGCTTAAATGCAGCAACTGCACGTTGAGAAAAAGCATACAGTGCGCTGAAGCTGTACTCTATACAAAAGTCCTTTGACATCTAACTCCAGTGTAGTAGCTTCGTTCCTGGCCTTTGTGCTGAGAAATCTGGATTCTTATATTTTTTTTACATTTTTGTTTATTGTGTTATTGTTCGTTAAAACTTTTCACAACAAGCGAAATAAACAAAGAAAAAACAAAAAGAAAAACATAAGAAAAAAGAAAGATCATAAATAGCATTATACAATCATAAATTATACAATCCATTACATTTTAAAAAGAAAATGAATACATCCGAATTAAAAGGTATCACTACATATTATCCCCACCAAACATATCGCTGTATATATGGTCGTCTGGAACGCCCAAAGCCGATATTTTTGGGGGGATAATTTAGGGGGTTTTTAGGAGCGGAGGTAGGCGGCGGTGTCCCCTGCTCCTTTAAAAATAATGCAGGGATTGCGGGGTTGTCCCACGCAGGTTCGTTGCCTTAATATTGCTGCAAAAATATGGTGATATTTTTGTATGGCGATATGTTTGCGGGAATATTAACACATGGAATCAATTAAAATCATCAGATACATACAATCTCATAATAATATGACAAGAAAAGAGATACGCCCAAATCCCATAACGTATTTTCCACTTTCAGTTCTCGCTCTAATGCTAGCCATACATATGAAAATGTAATGGCAGCATTCCGAGATGCTGTTTCTCCAAAATAAGTCAATCTTGATGCTCAGGAAGCCCTCTGCAAAGTATCTGTAATATCTTATATAATATTTATACATCACTCTGTAGGCGGTCAACACATGTTTAAGTGTTTCTGTTGCACCGTGATCTTTACAAAAACGACAATAGGACTCTTCCTTTGACATCCCCACCCATGTTTCCTTGACCGCAAAACTGGATGTTTATCCTGATCTTCATAAAAATCCTTTAAATCTTAGGACTTGGGAATTGCAAGACATATTTCTGTGGACGTCGATACAGAAAGTACAGACCAACATAGTCTCTCAGGGAGGATAGGCGACCCACGTGATCCTGATTGTGGGTCCAGTCACATAGTTGTGAGCGTTTCGTGAATAGGCCAAAAAGTACACCCAAGTTCTCTTCTCAGTATGGAGTCCATGCAAAAAAAGTTCTCATTTATCTTTCCAAATGTTGACAGTATAAGGTAACCACCATTTAACATTTAATCCCGAATTGTGACAAGTATAGAAAATCCCTCGGTGCATCTAGCATAGGTTGCCTCTGTTGATGCTAATTATTGTACTTAGGGAGGTTAGGCCAAGCTCCACAGGGATCGCTTGTACGGGGGTCTCCTTGGATAACCACAAAATATTACACCAGCTCTAACCCTTCCAATCGATACCGCACAGCTGGTGGAATCAGTGTACGAACATACTCCTACGTCCCGCCCCCTTTCCTCCATACCTAGGGACAGGAAACAGAACCTTTTTCACCAGAAAAAAGTGTATTCCCCTTTAAATTTAGATGCGTGCGGGAGCATGGCCCTGGGAGCATACGCTCCCCTGACTCTGCCCACTGACGCCACTCCTCAGTCCTCTTTTCCGCGTCGATGGGAATGGACCGCTTTCACCAGTGCTCCTGGGTTAGGCCTCTGGCCTTGTAATTCCACGCGCTTTTTCCCGGGAATTTTCTTTTCCCTTCTTTCTTCATAGCAATTATCAGAGATAATACTCTGTCCTCTGGCGCCACCCTCCTACCCGGCGCATGTCAACGATTACAGGTTTCAGCAGGTGTCCGGCCTGCGAGTGTTCCTTCCCCATGTCGTATCCCCACGCACTCTGCTTCTGGTGCCTTGGCCCCGACTCAGGCTGGGATGGCTGTTATGCGTGCTCACTGGATTATCGTTGTTTAGCCTGGTGGAGGGAGCTGTTTGAAAGATCACTGCCAGAAGACATCAAAACATACGTGAGGAGGAAGACCAGGCCCAAGGTACCCTGTTCTCCTCTGCACACTGCAAGGGTGACTCCTTCCCTGGGAAGTATCCAAGTGGGAGGGGCCTTCCAGGTCCTAAAACCAACAATTGGACTGAGGCTCAGAGAGCTACCGGCTGACAGGCCGAGGGGTCCCGGGATCCTCCCAGTCCCACCACTGATGGGCCAGAAGGCTTTAGTACCAGGGTTCTCCCGAGGGGCTCTGCTCTGACACCGGGCTTGCTCGTGAGGGGGCGCCTATACGCAGCAGTAGCACTACCGGCATAATGACAGAGGGCACTCCGCCTCCCAGGTCTCTACTTTAGATGCAGGGAAGGTCCGAGCCTTCGCTTCTAAGCGTGCAGGCAGAGACTGGAACCATCTCATCAGGCACCACAAAAGCAGTCATGTGGCGCGGGGCATTGTAAAATGGCCGCCAGGCCAGACAAAATGGTGGCGCACCCAGAGCCTCCTCAATCGAGAGAGCAGGCATAGGAACGCATGTCAAGATGGGACTGGACAATGCCAGTTACCCAACCACATACCTGTCCTCTGGTTCATACTGCCCCCATCCAATGACAGTCCTCTCCCTAAGCCCCTCCTCTGGCAGCTATCTTCAGATTGTTACTGCACGAGTCCTCAAGTTTTGTACATTTTTTCACATTTTTTGATGGAGAAAAGGTCTATTCATGTTTCTAAGGAGTCCATGTGCTCTCTTCACCATCTTCCGAGAGCGGGGATCCATTGTCGGTGAATTTCAGATTCAAGAAGGGCATCGGGCCTACTTTGTGGCCTCTGACCATGACGGAGAAGAAAGAGGGAGGGTCCCTCTTCAAGCCCTGCACCAAATGTGGGCTACGGAATGTGTTTGTGGGGGACAAGCACCTGCAATGCCTCTACTGCCTGCACCCGGTCTACAAGGAGGTGAAGTGTGAAATTTGCATCGGTTTCCCCTAAAAGGCGACGAGAGATAGGCACAGTAGACTGGCTGCATGGCTCAACGCCAAGGCCTCTGCCCGACAATCAGGGCCATGCCTCACCCAGCACCGAGCAATCTTCTAAGTCCTGTGAGGGTGCCTCAATGGTGGGGGCCCAAGATAAGGTAAAGAATCACAAGTCTGAGTTCACTGGGTTCGCCGTGGAAGCGGGTCCCAAGGTGGATAGGACGCGATCGACATCACTATCCACCTCCATTGCCAGCTGGCTCTCGAGCTCCTCCTCGAAGAGGAAATCATCTACCCCCGCTAAACTTCGTGATAAAGCCAAGAAGCCGAGGACAGAGGAGAAGAAGGCCGAGCACCCTCGGCAGGCCCCACTGGCTCAAGCTAAGTCCTCGTCGACGATGGAGTTGGAGACTGATGCAGCTAAGGGCGCTGACACTGCAAAGGTAGCCTCTGCAGCTCAGAAGGTGTCCCTATCCCCAAGGCACGACACCGCAGCAGTGACTTTGGAAAAGTCTGCTGGCACGCCAGTTAGGGCGCAAACCGGTTCAGGCCCCTGTTCAAGAAAAAAAAAAGGGGGAAGGGGCAAGGAGGCCCCGACACAGCCATCGCAGGCAGTCGCCCAAGACATGGAGGACTCGTCCACGGACGACAAAGACCAGGAGTCATTGCACACGGTTTATGAGGACATGGAAGAGTAGGAGGATGACGACAGCGACAACGGCGCAGGGACTAGTTTTCCTGTTCTGCCATCTCAGCCAAGGGACATTTCTTTGGATAGTCTGTCGACTCTACACACCTTGCTGAGGATGCCTCTGCCTCCGGCTCCAGTACCTGCGGTTCCCCAGGTCCCAGATCAGCCTCCAACGAAGAAGAGGAAGCATCATCCGATGCCCTCGTTCCAACCTATGCAGCCACGTCGGGTTCCTTCTCCCCCAGCAGGCACAGACACTGGGCCAGATACGGCCACAATGGCGACGAGGAAATTGTTGCATCGGATGGCGAATCTCCACATTTGGATGCTCCACATAGGGTTTCTCCGCCGGATGAAGTGGGATAGTTCCATTACATGATCTCAAGAGCCTCCTAGCTATTCTAGCTAGTGTCCGAGGAAACTAAGAAGGAGGGCTTCTCATATCAGAGGCGCGAGGCCAAGAGGAAGACAGTCATGTTGAAACCACTTCTGGACGACGTTTGGGAAGAGGGCCTGGCCCTCATCAAGAACCCTTGCATGTCTGCAACCAAAAGGGATAGGCTGGAAAAGAAGTATTGGGTACCGGACTCTGCACCCAAGTGCCTGAGGTCGCAGCCATCGCCGGATTTGGTGGTATTGGCGGCCACGAAGAAACATCCAACCCTTCATCGTCGTCTTCAGTCCCTTCAGACAGTGAGGGGAAGAGGATGGATGCCATGGGAAAGAAGGTGATTTACACCGCAGCGTCCACTATCTAGGCGGCCAACACACTGGCGATCCTGGCTGGGTGCGGCAGGGAGCTGTGGTACAAGCTAGGGTCAATTTTGGAGTTCTTCCCCGACGACAAGAAGATGGAGGCAATCGCTCTCTTCCAGGAAGGGGAGGTAGCGTCGGATCATGCCATCACTGTGGCGTTGGACGTCGCCGACAAAGGGTTCCTGCAAATGGGAAACGGTGTCTGCCTTCGACGCCAAGGCTAGATGAAGGCCACACATTCTCGCCAGGATGTCCAAGCGAAGGTACTGGACATGCCCTTTGACGGAGATAACCTATTTGAGAAGGTTGTTGACGAGTCCCTCCAGGCCATTGTATTGTATTGTTTATTTTTGAAGCTCTTATACACAATACGAGTGCTTCAAAGCCATCAAGGCAGATACGAAGACAGCACGTCCCCTGGGCACCCTCCAGCAGCACTGCTCTTCTTTTCACTCCTCCAGAGGAATGTCGAGCAGATCTTCCAAAGTTTTCTCATCGTACCATCAGTCTTCCAGATCCATGGCTAAGGAAGCCTACAGAGGCCGATCCCAGGCCTACAGTAGTGGAGGACAGCATGTTCCTCGCTGCAGAGCAGGACCCCGGCGCTGAAGCAAGCCTGAAACGGCCATGACGCCTGGCCCCCACCCGTGCACCCTTGTAGGAGGCCGGCTGACGAGGTTCGTCAGCAAGTGGAGAAAGATCACCACAGGCAGATGGGTGCTGGATGCTCTCACTCAAGGACATACCCCACCCCTTAACTCCTGGAAGAGGTATCGCCGATGCTGCAAAAAGGGGTGATAGAGCTAGTTCCCCAGCGATTCCGGGGCTCCGGAGTCTATTCCAGATACTTTCTGGTCAGAAAGAAGACAGGGGGCTGGAGTCCCATTCTAGACGTAAGACTTCTGAGCAAATACCTAAAGTCCCAAAAATTCTGGATGGTCACGTTGCAACACAAGCTTGGCCAACTGGAAAAAGGAGCCTTGTTGATGTCGCTGGACCTGGAGAACTCCTATTTCCATGTTCCCATTTCAGTCAGGCAGTGCTACGCAACCTGTTCACAGTAAACACTGTAAATGTCTATGCTTCATGGTGGAGGGACAGTACTACCAGTTCAAGGCTCTACCTTTCAGCTTGAAGTCGGCCCCCAGAGTGTTCACGAAGTGCCCGGCACTAGTGGCGGCCCATCTACGCCTACAGAGCATGGAAGTATACCCATACCTGGATGACTGGATGATTCACGCCTGCTCACAGGAGCTGGCCCGAGGACACACAGAGGCGACCGTCCAACTACTAACGAATCTAGGATTCTGCATCATCTATCCAAAGTCCTGCTTGACGCCATCACAGAACACGCTATTACTAGGTGCCAGACTCAAGACGTTGTCTTGCCTGGGGTCTCGCTCGGAGGAGAGGATAGCAACCATTCTGCAGAAGGTGCAGCAGCTGTCGTTGACAAAGACAGCCACGGTGCAGGCCATGAAGTCGTTGCTGGGCATGATGTTGTCCTGCCTCTAACTCGTCCGGTTCTGCAGGTTGCAGATGCGCCCCCTAAAGGAATTCCTGGACGCCCGCTGGATGCAGGTGTCTGGAAGCTTCACAGACAAGATTTCGCTCAACGACGAGTTCCGGCGGGCGATAGTATGGTGGGGCGTTCGCACCAACATCGCCGAAGGCAAGGGATTCCTGAACCCCGCCATACCAGGAGACGGTCACTACAGACGCTTCCTAGAGAGATGGGCAGCACACACACCAGACGTCTGCACGCCAGAAGTTTGCGGTTGCCAGAGGAGAGGGGATGTCAACATCCTGGAGTTACGGGCAGTCTTCTGGGCCCTCAAGTCGTTCCTCACGTCTCCCTCAGCAGAGAACGCTGCTCCTATCATGAGTGGGAGCTTTGTCAGGATCAGGTGGACTGCCTGTTCGCCGAGTGGAGCAGGCCCCATATAGATCTGTTTGCGACAGCGACAAACTCCAAGTGCAGTACATTTGCCAGCAGGTTCCACCAGCCGAGGCGCCTTCGGGACGCGTTCTCCTTTCCGTGGGAAGGACTGTTCCTGTACGCGTTCCTTCTGGTCCCTCTCCTGCTACGAGTCATCAACATAGTCAGACGGTGTCCATGCAAGATGGTACTCATCGCCCCGGCGTGCCAAAGCAGAATTGGTATCCGGACCTTCTCAGTCTGTCAGCGTCGCCCTCAATCAAGGTGCCAGTAGTTCTGAATCCTCTCACCAGAGAAGGAGGTACAATCCTGCATCATGACCCAGGATCACTGAACCTGAGGGCTTGGCTCCTGCAGCCCTAGAGTTTGGTGGATGTGAGTTGCCTGCGGACTGCAGAGAGGTCCTCGCCAAGGCCAGGACGTCACCGTCTTTAAAGTGCTACGGTCACAAGTGGAAGCATTTCGCTAAGTGGTGCCGATCAGAGGAGATTACCCCGCTGACGGTCACAGCCCCACAGATTCTTCCATACTTGCTTTCCTTGGCCAAGGCCGGACTGCACACGTCTCTATCAAGGTGCATCTGGCGGCTATTTCCCGCTGCACCAGGTCACCAGGAAGATCTTCACTGTGGTCTCACCGACACGTCAATAAGTTCCTCAAAGGACTTTTTTGATCTTTCCCTGCCGGTGAGGGCTCCTGCCCCGGCATGGGAACTCAGTGTGGTTCTGATGAGGCTCATGGGAGCCCCCTTCGAGCCTACGCATAAGGCGGGGACACTGTGTGGGGGAGACTGGATGTGTTTCCTTGATCTGAAGGATGCTTACCTGCATGTCACAATTTGGGAGCCCCATCGTTCATTCCTAAAGTTCAGGATCATGGGCAGAGGGCCACCACCTTTATCCATACCTCGACGGCTGGCTCGTTCGAGCGGAGCCACCTGAGGAAGTACATTGCACAGCTTCAGCACTTATGCACATGTTATACGATCTGGGGTTCTCTATCAACCTCAATAAGTCGCAGTTACTCCCCACTGAGTCCTTGATATTCGTGGGGCTAATTTGGGATACAAGTCAGAGAGAATCTTCCCCTGAGCAGACAAGATCACAGCAATCAGGAAGGCCACTAGGCATTTTCTCAGCAGACCAGTGACCTCAGCATGGTGGTACCAGCACCTGCTCGGACTAATGGCAGCTGGTCTCCTGGCTGTGCCACATACAAGACTCAAAATGAGGAGGCTGCAGCTACATTTCTCAATCTCTTCGAATCACGAGACAGGCTGCCAGGCAGCTCTAGTCAGCATACCACAGCACCTCCACCAGGCCCTGGTGTGGTGGAGTGCAGAGACTAACCTGTTAGCGGGCAGGCCGTTCATGCAGCTTCTTCCGGAGATCACCATTACGACAGACTCGTACCTAGAGGGATGGGGGCTACACTGGACAGCCACAGTGTCCATGGAGTATGGTCACGGCAGGAACAGCTGGAATACATCAACTGGCTCGAGATGATGGCATCTGGCTTGCTCTCAAGCCATTCCCCCCCATAGTCAACAGAAAGTCGGTCTGCATCCAGACAGACAGCTCCACTTGCATGTATTACATCAACAAGCAGTGAGGTACCAGGTCCCCTCCGCTCTGCAAGCTGTCCAGGTGAGATACCAGGTCCCCTCCGCTCTGCAGGCTGTCCACCGACATTTGGGAGTGGGCACTGTCAAACAACATTTACTTGTCAGCAGTCCAACTTCTGGGGGACTCCATCTTGGAGGCGGCCAGGCTCAGCTGGCTGTGGATCGACAACTACGAGTGGCAGTTGAACTAAGAGGTCCTGAGTGGGATCTTCCACAGGTGGGGCCACCTCAGGTAGACCTATTCACCACCATGAGCAACAGGAGATGCCTCCAGTTCGCTTCCTGGCTGGGCGAAGGCAGGGGATCTCTGAGGGATGCGTTGCAGATTCTGCGGAATCACATGAATGCATTCGCTTTTCCCCCCACTCCGCTGATCCACATGGTCATATGCAAGGTCAGGGAGTCACAGAGACTTTGGCTCATCTTGATAGTGCCATGGTGACCGGCAAGACCTTGGTTCTTGCAACTCCTCCGACTGTCGTATCAGCCTCCTGTACACTTCCTCTTGGTTCTAGGCCACTTATTCTCCCTACAGGGGGGCACAGTCATGCACCCAGCTCTAGTTAGCCCTGGCAGTGTGGTTCCTGAACCGGTCACCCTAAAGCATCTACACCTGTCACAGGACAACCTGGTTATCATACAAAGGGCAAGAAGCGACTCCACCAGGAGTCAATACAGGAGCAAGTGGACGAGGTTCTGTCACTGGGCCAAGACACACAATATTGTTCCGCTGGCATGCTCACTGGATGATGTATTATCCTTCTCTGCGCATCTGGCTCATTCAATTGTGCAGGTAGACACCTGCCGTACGTATCTGGCAGACATAGGGGCTGACAAGAACTCTGGGCACGACATCTTCTCCTCCTCCGTTCCGGTGGTTAAAAGGCACTTGGCGGATCTCACCAGATTATAATCTCCTGTAAAATGTACATAGATGGTCTGGGACCTTAACGTGGTGCTGGGCGCCCTGGCACACAAACCCGTCGAACCCATTGTGTCAGCAGACATCAGACTGGTTACTATGAAGACTGTCCTACTGGTTGGCCTTAAATCAGCATGCCGGATCAGCGAAATTCAGGCCCTGCTGGCTTCAGAGTCCTATACCACTTTTCACCGGGACATGGTGGTGCTTAGAATGCATCCTCCCTAAGGTCATTCCTCCTTTCACATTAACAAGGAGATAGTACTCCCAAAATTCTTTGCGGATCCAACGCATAAGACTCAGAAGGTACTGCACTGTCTGGATGCCAGGCGTGCTCTTAAGTTTTATCTGGACAGGACAAAGAGCTTCTGTGAATCTGGTGCCTTGTTCACTTTTGGCAGGTCAAAACCAGGCTGTCAAGCCTCCAGGGCTTCCATAGCAAGGTGGATGGTGATGGCCATCAAGGATGCATATGAGGGCAGCACCAGGCTTTTCCAGCAAACATGGAGGCCCATGCCATCAGAGCCAAGGCCACGACTGTGGCTTTCCAAAGACAAGTCCCATTGCAGACGATCAGCAAGGCAGCTACTTGGGCTTGCCCATCAGCCTTTTGCAAACACTACTGCTTAGAGGCCAGCGCCAGGTCGGCCGCAGCATTTGGCCAGGTTGTTTTGAAGAACTTGTTTTCTTAGAGAGGCAACTCTCCTCCCCAGGGCTGCATTCAGTTGTAATCACCCATGCAGTATGGAGGAAAGGAGACGGGACGTAAGAGTAATTATAAGTTACTCACCCTAGTGACTAATGTACTACTAGTCCATAGTCCCCTTTCCTCCATACATCCCACCATCCTCCTCCTTACATCTCAGTGTCATTAGGCAATGAGAATATTGTCGACTCGTCAAAGGGGACTGAGGAGTGGCGCCGGTGGGTGGAGTCAGGGGAGCTCATGCTCCCAGGGCTGCGCCCCCGCACTCATCGAAATTTAAAGGGGAAGACAATTTTATCTGGTGAAAAAGGTTCTGTTTCCTGTCCCTAGCGAGGGACGTATGGACTAGGAGTACGTTAACCACTACAGTGAGTAATTTATAATTTCCAAAGCATATCCGATACTCGCTACAAACCTTTGCCAATATATAGTAACTACACCAGCGGAATTAAAACCGGTTTATTGGTTACAAAACTTTTGAAGGAAAGCATCGTAGATACAGCTTTCGAGTGTCGCTTTCTAAACAAACCCAATTCTATACTATCATTTACCACGTCATATCCCAAATATCGGTAGCTTGGAACTAGGACTGGTGCGAGGACACAACTCTGTTGAACTCCTCTTCCAATTTTGATAGGAGCAGTCATCACACCACTACTGCCCAACCTCACTTAAGCCGTGTTGTTCTCGTCTAGCAGTTGGCATGCATATATCAGATGTCCCTGCATTTACATTTTTCTTAACTTTGCCCACAGTTTTGTGAGATCAATAGCGTCAAACGCTGCTGCAAAGTCAATAAATAGGATGTAAAGAGCAGAGGAAGAGCTATATTCTGCTTAACAAATAAGGGAATCAGCCTTGAATATATTGTAAATACATGATATACCCCTCTGGAAACCAATCTGATATTTACTCAAAATTCTTTCATTTTTGCTCAATTTCTCGATGTCTCTAAAATACAAGGGGCAGCATTGGGTCATTTCTTGGATCATCTCCCTTGCCCTGTTTAAACACAGGAATAATGTAAGATTTGGTCCATAATATGGGCCTACGTCCTGTATAAACAATTCGTCTTATCTTGGCTTTGTCTTATGACCACAGCATCTGGCGATTCTGGCCAAATCACTATAATGCTGTTTAATGATTTTCTGAAATACAACCGCCAATCACACCCTGGTTTCTGCACTCCAGTGTCAACTGGACCCCAGGCCCTAATCTGTTGGGCCTGCAGCATATCTTGTTCCAGAGAAACATCGATAATAATTGTTCTCTGTAAACGCTGATGCTTTTTTCCCCAGCTATGCCAGTGCTATGCTAACAATCGTATTATAAAAATGTGAATACCTTTTTTTCTTTTCGATCAATGCACAGTTCTCCAGCGTGCACGCTAGCATAATTTATCACACCCCGCATTGATGGCACACTGGACTACACGTCAACCAGCGTTAAACAGCACTACAGATTGCAATATCAGGCGCATGCTATTAAAAATGGAACGAATACATGTCTTGTTTGTTTGATGGATTAGTGGACAGTAATGTAACATGCATTAACCAAAACACGAGCCCTTCATGTATACTTCGTTATTTCAAACATCGCATGTACGGAAAACTGGAAAGCATAAAACGACTTTTTAATTTTAAAATCTGCCCTCGCACAGCCAGTGCCAGTGCCAGGCTTCCATGAATATTAAATAAATATAAGCGTGCAAGCAGGCCAGGCGGCAGTGCTGGCGGTGGGGGGGGGGGGGGACATGGGGGGAATGTCGGCTTGTGGTTTAAAGATTTTACTTCGAAGGGGCGGGGGTTGTTATCAGCACTCGGCACATGGCATGTGGCGGAAAGCATGACCGTGCGCAATGCAGTGCGAAGGGAAGTCCCAGTCGCCGCAGGCCTCCGATGAAGGACTGTGGCCCAGATGTCTCTCTCTCTGGAAGCTGCCAAGAGCTTCCAAGTTCCCGGGCAAGGATGGAGTCCCAACACGTTTGCCAAGTTTAAAAGCAGATTCTTATCTCAGCTGCCTCCCTAAGGTGAGTGTGCGGCCAACCAACACCCTCAAAGATGTGATGTAATGCTTGAGGACAGTGGGCCTCATTACAGGGTAGGCGGTAAGGGTTTACCGGTACCGGTAAGGGCACCGGTACCGGTAAACCCTTACTGCCTTACTACGAGTTCCCCTTGCGGGACCTTGATGCTAAATACGGTACCGCAATTTGCGGTACCGTAATTAGCGCCTTCCCCATTCCCATTATGCGCTATGGGGGCAAAAATGGGAATGGGGAAGTGCCTTGGTGAATGGGGAATTACCGCCCCCGCTCACCTTGGAGTAGGGCGGTAATTCCGCCATCCAGCAAGGCAGACATGGGGCCTCATTACAACCCTGGCGTTAAGGGGTTAACGGCGCCGTAAAAGGCTGCGGCGCCATTAAACCCTTAACGCCCGATTCACACTTTAACGCCTGCTTTTTGCAGGCGTTAAAGTCCAACCCGCTAAGGGACCTTGGTGCTAATTACGGCACCGTAATTTACGGTGCCGTAATTAGCGCCTTCCCCATTCCCATTGAGCCCTATGGGCCAAAAATGGGAATGGGGAAGGGGCCATGGTGAATGGGGATTTACCGCCCCGCCAACCTTGGAATGGGGCGGTAAATCCGCCATCCACCATGGCGGAATCCGGCATGGACCATGGTGCTAATAACACCATGGTCCAACGCCAGGGTTGTAATGAGGCCCACGGTAAAATACCGGCGGCAACCATGGCGCTAATAGCGCCATGGTTACCGCCTACCGTGTAATGAGTCCCCCTTAGGACTCCGGCACTAAACCATGGTGCTATTAGCACCATGGTCCATGCCGGAGTCCGCCATGGCGGAATGGGGAATTACCACCCCATTCCGAGGTTGGTGGGGCGGTAATTCCCCATGCCGCCATGGCCCTTCCCCATTCCCATTTTTGCCCCATAGGGCTCAATGGGAATGGGGAAGGTGCTAATTACGGTACCGCAAATTGCGGAACCGTAATTAGCACCAAGGTCCCTTTGCGGGTCCCTACTTTAACAGCTGGTAAAACCAGCCGTTAAGGTCGGGTCCCGCAAAGGGACCTCGTAATTAGGTGCTAGGTGTTTAACGGCGCTGCAGCCTTTTACGGCGCCGTTAAACACTTAGCGCCTGGGTCATAATGAGGCCCCCAGTGTGCGGTGTTAACTTTTGCGATACATATGTGCAGATAAACACACCTGTGCCAGATGTTAACAGTTGCATCCTGAATGAGACCCTCCTCATATGCAGGCATTCACAAGTTGACACTCACATAGGACACCTTGCCCTCCTCCCTTTGCTGGCTTAAGGGGTGGCTGAACCCCCTCTGTATATAGTCCACACTGTGGACCCTTGACCTGTGTCCTAGTTTGTTACTTGAAAGCCTGGTGACCAGTGGTCGAAGTGTACGAAAAGAAGTAGTGGGATTATGTTCCCTGCTGGTCGGCCCTGCTCCCCACAAACCCCATCCCTGCTCCCCTCCCACACACAATCCAAACCCCCAAACAAACACACCTGCTATTTATGGGAATTTGCAGTGCAGTGCGCTGAAATGCAAGCTTCAACTTCTTCCTACACTTTTATTTTAAAACGAAACCATTCTACAACGGTTTCCTTTTAAAATAAAAGTATAGGAACGGTAAAACTTAAAAATAAAAAGTATGGGAGCACCGCTCCCGTCCACTTCGACCTCTGCTGGTGACACTGATGACATGGAGTCATGTAGTGATTCTGCGCTAGGGTTTGTTTCGCATCTACGTGATTGCCGCGCAGCGCGGAAATATCAAATTCCATAATTGCGCTGCGCAGTGATCACATAGATCACTTTCCTGGCATCCTGCATCCCTCTGCCCCCCCACTTACCTTTTCAGCGGCACACGCAGAAGTGCGGTGCCAACTCTCCTCTATCCCTGCCGCGTTAGTCCCCTCTGGGTCAGAGCTGGCACTGCATTGTCCCTTTTTCTTTCTTGTTTTCTTTATTGTTCCAGCTTTCAATGTCATGGAAGCGGGGGACAGCCCTGCAACCCCAAAGCCCATAATGCTGAACAAGGGGAGTGGGTGACATCCCCGCTCCCAATGTTCGGCGCTATGGGCTTCGATTTTTTTCCACACGCGAATGCGCAGTGAAAGCGCATTTAGCATTTTCTTTTTGTTTATTTCGACCAATACCATTTGTTTCAGCGTGTGTGCCCTTGACTTGTGCCCTGGTTTGTTAGTGGAAAGCCTGGGTGTCTCGATTTTCTATCCACCCACTGACATGACGTCCCTAGAGAGAATCCGATTTGAAAATTGCATATGGTCAGATAGTGACAAACTACAAAAAGAGAAAATACATGCCACATCTAACATCACTGATGAAGTGAGGTTAGCATTGAGAACACTTAGCAATGATTGTAACATCACAATCAAACCAGCTGACAAAGGTGAGGGCATTGTGATTATGGATACAAGCCGGGAGTGGAAAGACAGGTGTGCATTCGCACCTTCTACTCTCCACTAAACCGAGACCCAACTGCAGAAATCCAGGAGCTCATCCAATCATTAGCTTCTAAAGCGTTGGAAGAGGTTTGGATTACAGCAAAAGAATACCCTAGCATACCAAAAATTTACATTCTGCGCGAAGTACACAAAGATCTGGTTAATCCGCCCAGACAACCTATTGTATCCCGGGTTTGATAAATTTTTTAGCCTCTTTCCAATTTCATGGACTTTGTTACTGCAACCTTTTGTCCAGTTGATTCCATCATATGTCAAGGACACTACGCATCTTATAAATATAGTGGAAGGTGTAGGATTTGATGAATCTACACTGATGTTGGCGACTCTTGATGTTGAAAGTCTTTATACGAAAATCCCACAAAGACAGACAACAAACATAGTAGAGTATGCCCTAGATCCAAGAACGGAACCACAGGGAACACCCACCACGTTCTTGGTGGATTTTACTGAAACAGTTATGACATGACATTCCTTCATCTTCAAGACAGATCTTTTTCACCAGATAAAGGGTACCAGCATAGGCTCTGTACTTGCTCCCATTGTTGCAAATGTATATATGGACTTAGAGGAGAGATCTTTTGTATGAACTAACAATAACCCACATAAGCAACACATCAAATTATGGAGGAGGGTCATAGTTGATGTCTCATGATTTGGTAGGGTACACCTGATGAACGTCTTACATTTGTGAATTGATTGAGTGGATGCACTGCCCACATACACCTCACCGTACATTATGACAAACATAACATCTGATTCCTAGATCTTGACATTTGGAATGGTGTAAATGGGGGTAATGATAAGTGTGGCGGTAGCCGTGCCGGTAAATACCGGCACGGCTGCCGCCGGAGTTCGTTTTTTACCAGCACCTGGCAAAATGGGGATGTACCGGGGCATTTCGGCCCCACCGGCACCAGTAATTCCCCTTCACCGGGTGCCGGTAAAAATGACTCCCCATTCCCATTGAGTTCTATAGGACTCAATGGGAATGGGGAGGCCGGTAGCGCAGGCACTGTTAATAACGGTGCCAGCGCTACCATGTAGGTCTGCTCAGACCTGCCGGGCTGACTGGCACCTGCTAGCAGACCTCATAGTTTGCCGGTCCGGTAACAACAGTACTGGCAAGCTTACCGGTACCGTTGTTACTGGACTGGCAACCTTGTAATGAGGCCCAATGTATTAAAGCGTAGCAATCTGATTTACAAAAACATTTTTGAATGGGAAACCCCATTGAAAAAGGCTTTGTAAATCAAGCGCTAGGTCTTTTACAGAAACACATTACTACATTGCGACAGTTTTCACTCACAGAGCTTACGTCAATCTGTGATTAATTGCCATCTGGTGTGTGAAAGCTGTGACTTTAAAAAAAATGTTATTAAGTAATGTGGATAATTCCATCTCTGAAAGGGAAGTCTGCTAATCAGATTCCTCTTTCATAAACTCCATACCATAAGCATAGTGTGTTCTTGTGCCTTGCTGCATCAATATTCTGATTTGCAGATCCTGCTCTACCAGTGGCACAGAGCAGGTTCAGAGGTTACAGGTGCTCTCTTTACAATTGCAGTGACATCCAAGACTCTGCAGCAAAGGGGCTGCCTTTAAAATATGCACCCCCTATACCAAAAACGACATAACTCTGAAGATGGTGTCTTGGTGGCACATACAACTAAAAATAATAAGCCATACCTAAGTTAGGGTATGGTGGCCAGCATTTCTCAAAGTTATCCCAGCCACATTAAATTGATATCACACATGTTTCAGCCCTGTGGACCCAGTTCAGCTGTGGAAGGGTTATGTGTATTCCCCATACAGGCTGAAGTCTGCCCTACCGGCAGGAAGGTAGCCTGGTGGGGTGCCCTTCTTTGTTCCTATGTAAGGACAGGCAACTCTTCTGCCTGGGACAGCCACTCCACAGGACACTGGCCTGGGAAGAGAAACCAAGAGGCACACTGTGAAGAATCCTACGGATCCCTCACTAAACCCCTACCTAAAGTCTCCTCCCAGGTGGCCAGGGAAAGGCAGACGCTTCCTGATCCTGACCTTGGGGTAGTGGTCTACAGAAGGATCACCTGGGAGGAGAAAAGGCTCAGGGAAATGAGAGGAGTCTGTGGGGTGAGAATCTAGGGATGATGTCTAGGTTAAAATGCCCCAGGCATCTGGAAGGACCTAGTGTGAATATATCACATATAGTTCACATATAAATTAGACATTTTCTTTACTTAGATAATCTATACATCAGTTCTAAAATATTTAGACAAAAAAATACCTTTCTCACAATTGTCAAATGATTTTTCATGAAAAGAAGTTTTATTCCAGAGACATAGGGCCTCATTACGAGTTTGGAGGCAGCCATGGCGCTATTAGCGCCATGGCTGCCTCCAAACCGGGCTCCTTTACCGAGTTCCTGCAATGAGGAATAACTGGGTCATTCCAACATTGGAGGACCCGGTTATTCCTCATTGCAGGAACCATTCCCCATTCCCATTTGAGCGCCCACAGGGCTCAATGGGAATGGGGAGGGAGGTAACAACGGGCACATTACAAGTGTCCCGTTGTTACCTCCCTCTTCCACTCGTGGGACTCAGAAAAGACGTCTGGTTTTACCAGACGTCTGATCCGGGTCCCACAAAGGGAAACTCGTAATTGGCGGTTCCGGAATGAAGGGGGTCGGTCCTGTACCGGTCCCCTTCATTCCAGGAGCTCCAGGTTCGTAATGAGGTCCATAGGCTTTCCCAGAGTGGTCAATGCATTTCAGTCCTACGGACCATTTTCAAGGACCAAGTTCTATAGTGTCTTCCCTTCTATATGCACTTATTTTTCTTCTATCCAGTTTATAGGATGAATTTCCCTTTTTAGTCTATTTTCCAGACCTAGGGTCTTCATGTGAGCCCTTGGTGGTGAAAGGTGTTTTCCTGCAGCATGGGGACACAGTATTTGCCTTCCTATAAGGAAGACATATCCCAACTGCCAAAGTATATAATGGCTTGTTGCCACAATGACCTAGCCGTTCCACATGTTGAACACCTTAATGTGGGTGAAATCAGCCAGAACTCCTGTGGTATAAAAAAGAATAAAACTCCTTCTCAAACCCATAGAGCAAAAAAAGTCCCTAACTCCAAAGGGGGTAATAAAAGGAAGTTTGTGAATAATAATAATTGCCAGAAGTGTAGAAAGCCTTATCCCTCTTTCCAAACAAAACTGATGAATAATTTGTGCAATATTCCTTCCATCAATAATGTAGAGAGTGGAAATCGAATCAGCAAAGTAGAGGCGGTTAACTTTGTTGGTAGGGATTCAAGTCCCATAATTTCCACAATACAGAGATGATGAAGAGGGATTCAGAGAAATACTGCAGTAGGAGCGGTCATCTAATTAAAAAGCTCCCTCAGGTGCAGGTGGTAGGGCAGCTGTAGAGGAGAAAGCAGTGCGGGCCATATATGCAGCTGAAGGGGAAGCTACAGGCAAGAAAAGGCGCCGCGACCATGGAGAAGCTGACGGGCCCTGAAAGGGTCTTTGCCTTAAGTGCTCCTGTTGCAGAGGTTGCACAGCGGGAAGTGTGAGAAGAGGATGCTTGCCCAAGAAGGCTTGTTGTGCAGAGGTTGCACAGCGGGGAGCAGAAGCAACAAGGGAAATTTGCCCTCACAAGAGGTCTCAGGTGGCTGGGTTACACCTGAATCTCGCCGGAGTAGCAGAAGCTCCAATTTCGAGTGGCATGAATGGAGGCGGGCCAGAAGAGGCTGTTTGCCTGACAGCGGGAAGCCACAACAACCGAAGACCTGCAAACAACAAATGGACCGGGAGCGAGCAATTTACCCGGTGAGTTCACAGCATGCGAGTGACCCCAGAGCGCTCCAACGCTGTTTGCGTGTTCATAGCTGGCAGCTTCACTCGCAATCAAGTGAAAGAAGTACTATTGGCAATTCTGAACACCAAACTGTTAAAAATAAGAGTTACATTGGTTGAATCAAAAATGAATACACAAGCAAGCATGTGTGTTGGTGGAAGGCCCAAAAACCCAATGGGGAAGATATATCAAAACCAAGAGCCTGCAAGCAGTACCCAAGCCAAGGGCATTTAAAAACTCAACAATAGCAATACAATAAATGTTGGGGACCCCAAGAGCTGTAAGACTTTTTACTCATATGTAGTTAAGTACAGATCACCAATTGACATAAGCACATATTGCCAAAGCCAAGACTGAAGTTGATGTAGAGGGGAAAGAAAGGTGGCACACAGGCTGCCCTTCTGAAGAAGATTATCCAGTGGGAGAGGAGCATAGTTGCCAAGGAGTCCTAAAGAGCACTAATGTGATTCCTTGTTTCCCCAAAATTGATTTAAAGATGAATGCCAAAAAAAACCTTGTGAAGTTGCTGTTGTCCAAAGTTGGAAGTTGCCACTGAAGCACACTTTGTTATTTTGTGAAGCATTGAACGGACAAGCGAGTTTACCCATATAACAAGTTGTGAAAGTAGAAGACCTGGTACAGGAGTCAACCGGTAATAGTAGATAAAGTGCTGAACTGTAACTCTAACAAAGACAACTCAAGTAACTTGTGACATTGAAAGAAGAAGTGTCTAAACTTTCTGTGGAGGAGTTACATATCTCAGCAATTTAAATGGTGGCATATCATCCTGACAAAGACTATTGTTGTTTATTTGAAGAAGACCAATGTGAGCTTGTTCTTACTCCAGGAGGAGTTGGAACATCCTATTTCTTTTGGTACATAATTGAGTCAACTGAACTTTTTGTTATCAAGTTTAATTCCTCAAAACAGTGTTGAAACTTTTGTGGCTAACCAGGATTTCCTTATTTGCTTTTGAACTGTGGAGAAAAACCTTGCTCAGATGTGGGGAAGGGGAATTCACCCAGGTTCTGAGAAGAGATGGATGATGGTCTTATTGTGAATCTAATTACGTTACATATATATATTGAATTGAACTGCCATACATTTCCTTGTTGATTTATTGATTGTACAAGTTTGAGGGTCAGATATTGTTTTGTTAAGAGTGTTTCATTTTTGTTTATTTTAGGTAGGGAAATCCTGATCAGAGTAGGGGCAGTGAGACGTTGATCCAACCTTTTTATTTAATAAAATGACTAATTTTGCAAACTCTTGATGAAGTTGCCCACCTCACATTAGTGAACCCTCACAACACCCATTCAAAGAAAGCCAGGCAAGACACCAGGGGGGAGGCATTCGATCCTAATGAGAAGGAGAGGGGGTGGAGTTAGGGTAAGTCAGAGAGGTATCTGTACACTTTTGGCAGGGTTCTACCATCTTGATTCTCCCAGCCTCTCTTTCTCTTGCCTGCATTTCCTCTGGAGAAAAACACTTTAGGTGTGACATTTTAAGGGCAAGGTCCACACATGCTGTTTAATATCTACCTGCTTCCCTTGGCCAGACTCATTCATTAACATGGCTGCCGGTTTTTCTCCTATGCGGACGACACACAATTTATTTAGCATATTGATCACGATCAGGCGACTGCGGCTGCTCGCCTGAAAAATGGTCTGTCTGACATTGGAGCTTGGATGCAGAAAAATTGATCCAAGCTTCACGCAGATAAGACAGAGGTTATGGTGTTCGGTGTGGACCCTTTGGTGTGCTCTCCCTGGTCCATGACTTTTTGGCCTCCTGTCATGGGCCCACTTCCTACTCCAGTGACTATTGTAATACATCTGGGCAGAAAAATTGCTGCGTCTCTCACTGGAGCACCGCAGATTCAGGCGAGATGTAGCACCGCTTATTTCATGCTTAAAATACTTAGGAAGGTCATTCCCTTTGTGCCCGCTTAGTTACGTGGCCTGGTGGTTTCTACCTCTGTTATGGGGAATATGGATTACTGCAACGCCCCCTTATTTGCACAACCTAAAACTCTTATTAATCGTTTGAAGGTTGTGCAGAACGAGGCTGCCCATCTGGCTATGGGACTGCGAAAATGCGCCTGGACCTCTATTGTGCTTCAGAAGTTGCACTGGCTTCCGATCGCCTGTCGGATTAAGTTTAAAACACTTTGAGTGGTCCATTGCGCCTATTATGGTTTTGGAGCTGCTTTTCTTTGTCAGAAAATCAAGAGATACTGCCCTTCTCTGAACCTTCATTTTGCTAATCAAGTACTGCTTCAGGTTCTGTGTTTTTGTTAATCTTCTGTCGGGGCAGAGCTTTCTCTGTGGCTACTCCTGCGTTGTGGAACTCCCGTCCCTTCCCTCTTCGGAGTATTGACGATCACCTGCATATTCAAAAAACTTTGAAAACTTTTCTGCTTGATCAGTGAAGGATCGTTTCTCTGGTTGGTCTTCTTTCTTCTACAGGTTGTCGATCCCTTCTTCTTTTCCAAATGGCCCTTTGCCTAGCGCCAGGATGCGCTCGGACCACTTTTGAGCTTTATAACCGACCTTAACATAACAGAACATTTCAAGAGCACGGATTGAACCTCTAAACCAAGCTAGCTTTAGTCCAATCACCTGAGGGCCTTTGCCTATAAAAGAAGGAATCTGCCTTCTTGGGAAGTATCTTTGGATCATCACTTGAGAGCATTTCACTGGTCCCTGCTGAAAGAGCAGCCCTTTCCAAAGTCCCCCAGTTGTGAGGTGAAGGCAGGCATTCCAAGGCAGAGACCAACTCTGTCTCCTAACCATTCCCTGGGACCATTAGGGGTGATCTGCTGCTGGAACAGGACCTGCCTCTCTGCCAGCCACTGCGGTATGCAGGCCCTCCCTATGTTGGAGAACCCCTGATATGATATGATGTGGCATTTATAACGCGCCTATACTCAGGTGTTTCAAGGTGTGACGAGGCAAGGGAGGGGGAACAAAGGGAAGACAGAAAACAATCCTATTAGAACAGGTATCATTCAGATCGCGCAAGTACATGGGGAAGGGGAAGAGGGAAAAGTGCGTGGGGAAGGGAGAGGGGAAAAGTGCAGTACAAGGGATAGTAGAATAAATAAGATAAATAAAAATAAAAAAAATAAAAGAAAAACGGCCGTTGGTGGCAAGTGCAAGGTAAGTGCAGACATAAGTGCTGGTAGGGGGACTGTAGGGATACAGAAAACAGTTCCCAGGTGCCGGGGTTGCAAGGGAGGCAGTGCAGGTGGGCAACTGGCAGGGCGTGGCCTCGAGAATCAGAAAGGGGTGGCCAGGTAACCAGTGCCGTTTCTGCCAAGAGTTTAGCAGGGGAGAGCAGAGGCAAAGAGGAAGGTTTTGAGGTGCTTCCGGAACCAGAGATGGTTCTCCTCGTGTTTCAGGGAGACAGGAAGGCTGTTCCAGGGGGAGGCCCCTGTCGAAGAGAGAGATCTGCCACCAACTTGTTGCTTGGAGAAGCGACTGACCCTGAGGGAGTTGGATGCGGATGAGCGAAGAGCTTGAGAAGGAAGATATTTAGGAAGAGAGAGTTGAAGGTATTTCAGCCCCAGGCCACAGAAGACCTTGTGGACAATGCAGAGGGTTTTGAACTTAATCCTCGCAGCCACTGGGAGCCAGTGAAGAGATTTAAGTCCTGGAGAGATACGATCCCTGGGCTTGAGGCCAAGGACAAGTCTCTTAGTCCTGTTCTGGATAAGTTGCAGAGGGCGGAGAGTAGAGGCAGGCAGATTTAGATAGAGGCTGTTACAATAGTCCAGCCTAGAGAGAACCAGGGCTCTGGAGACAGTGAGCTTCTGGGGGAAGGAGAGGAAAGGAAGGATACCTCTGAGGAGGTGCAGTTGGTAGTGAGACTTCCTAAAGACGTTGGAGGGTTACCAGTCATTTGGTCGAAAATAAATGGTCGAATGACCATTTGATCGATGTAAAATGGTCGAAAAAAAAGGTCGAATTTTTTTTTAAAACATTTTTTTATTTATGGGGGGTTCCCCCCTAACCTCCCTTTTTCTTTATTAAAAAATATTTTTTAAGCAACCAAACTAAAAAAAAATATATAAATAAATAAATTCGACCTTTTTTTTCGACCATATTGATTCGATCAAATGGTCATTCGACCATTTATTTTCGACCAAATGACCGGACACCACGTTGGAGATGTGAGGAGAGAAGGAGAGTGTGGAGTCGAAGGTGACTCCGCGGTTTTTTGCCTTGCAGGTGGGAGCAGGAAGAGGGCCAAGAGAGGCTGGCAGAAAGCTGCAGGGAAGGAGGGAGCGGGTGCGCCGATTAGTAGAATCTCAGTCTTACTGGCATTAAGGCAGAGGTCATTGGCGGCACACCACACATGGATGGCAGAGAGACAGTCAGGGATGACGGAAGGAGAGGAGGCCTAGGGTAGCCTGAAAATGAGCTGGGTATCATCCGCATAGCACTGAAAGTTAGGGCACAGAGCGGCGATGCAGTGGGCAAGGAACAGCCAGGGAGAGAGGTTAGACCCCTGGGGGACACCACAGGTGGAGAAAAAGATATCAGAGAGGAAGGAACCAAAGTTGGACCTGGGAGGGTCGGTCGGAGAGGAAAGAAGTCAGCCAAGCCAGAGCCTGATCAGTGATACCCAGGTTATCATGGAGACGGTTGAGCAGGATGGCATGGTAGACAGTGTCAAAGGCAGAAGAGAGATCACGCAGGATGAGGACGCAGGGGGTGTTGGATATCAAGGCTGGAGAGCAGGTCCTCACGGATGTTCAGAAGAGCAGTTTCCGTGCTTCTGGCAGCTCTGAAGCCAGACTGATGGTCATGAAGACAACCAACAGATTCAGTGTGGAGATTAAGCTGGGAGATGGCCAGTTTCTCCAGGAGCTTGCCCAGAAAGGGAGTGATAGAGATTGGGCGATAGTTAGCCGGGGAGGAGAGGTCAGCAGAGGGTTTCTTAAGAAGAGGGTGCACAAGGGAGTGCTTCAGGGGGGATGGGAAGACTCCAGTGGCGAAGGAGTGATTGCAGAAATCAGCCAGGGCAGAAGCCAGGGTGTCAATGTGGTCATTGATAGTTTTGGAGTAACAGGGGTGAACTTGTTTTGACGAGACTTTCATAGATCGGACTTGTCTAGAAACCTTGTCTGCAGAGAAAAGGGGAAAGGCAGAGAAGGAGGGAGCGGGGGTGGCTGCAGAAGGGCCAGAGGAAGAGCAGGGAATAGAGGGAGGGAGGCGATAGGAGGAGAGTGAGGACAGGATGTCCTGAGTTTTAGAAATGAAGTGAGAAGCCAGTACTGTGCAAAGGGCCTGGGAAGGGACAGGAGAGGTAGAGACTGCCGCAGGATTCGCCAGTTCCTTGCAGATTTTAAAGAGTTCAGCCGAGTTGTCAGATGCTGCAGAGATGCGGGCTTGGATATGAGCTCTCTTCTTGCTGAGGACGGACGGAGAGCCGGTATTGCCTTTGCAGCAGGCAGCAGGCCAGTTTGTCAGAGGATGAAGATGAAGCATCCCATTTCCTCTCGGCCACCCTGAACATGCGTTTGAGGGTGATGAGGTCTGAGTCATACCAGGAGTTACACTTGGCTTTGGGCTTCAGGAGGATTCTCATGACAGGGGCAGGGATATCAAGAGTATCAGATATAGAAGGGTGGAGCGTGGAGAGGGCTGTGTCAGGGTGGGAGTCAGCCGATGGGGGGTAGGGGTAAGGTGGTGGTGAAAGCCTCAACTGGCGCGCTTCATGGGTCGGATGACCGAGAAGATGGGTGGCAGTGATGGAGTTAGTTTGGGAGCCTCCCCCATGTTTGGAAGCACGAGAACAATGACCCATCTTGTCCCTAAGTCCCTGGAGTGGAACTCCCAGCAACCTAAGAAGTGACCTGCTGCTGGAGCACGACTTCCTCTCTGCCAGCCAAAGCAGTACCCAGGACCACGCCGCGTTTGGAGGACCCCTGCAGTTAAGTGCCAGCCTCCCTGTGTTTGGGAGCTTGAGAAAAGGACACATCATGTCCCTGAGCCCGTGGATAGCAACCTGAGAGCTAAGACAGCCGGGATCCTAGTGTTTTTCGCCATTGAACTGCTTGGAGCATGTTCCAAGAACTGTTCAACAGATATGAACCAGCTGGAACCTCTGTTGCTGCCTTTTGCTCTCTCCTTATCTCCGCACAGTACCAAGAAGTCTGGTTCAGCGCCGCCGCACCATCAAAAACTGCAAAGAAGGTACTATTGACTGCTAACTGCCCCTTTGGTCCATTTTGGGCCCTAGAGACTGGTTAGGTTAATTTGAACCCTTTTTGCTCACAAGTACACATCCTTTTTAAAGAACATTGTTGCTTTTGCTCGCCTTCCGCCCCGATTTGTGTTACCCATAGTGCTGCATCAACTGTCTTTGCTTATTCTGTGTTTTTTCCTCAGGGGTTGGTTTTGTGTAGTGTTATTCTAGTTAGTTATATTGTACATGGTGTGTTTAATTAATGTGTATATATTTTTATAGAACTTGATTGGACATTCCTTTCTTTTGAACTGTAATCCTTTGCTGTTTGGGTTGCCACTGAAGCACATTGACACCCCTCTTAAGAGTACAGCCTTCCCTCGGCTCACATTACCACAAAAGGCACAGGAGGTATACTTGTTGATTATGCCTGTTTTACCTTTATGTTTGTTTTTGGCTCTTGCTTTGTAGAAGTGTGAGGGCTGAGTTAATGTGTTAGCCTCTACTCATCCTTGTACTCCTGCAAGCCAAAGGTCAATTTGCCACACAATCCCTACCATATGGCCAATTTTTACACCATAAACAGAATTGTACATGTTTTGATGATTTCATACAAGAAGCCCATATTTTGCAGAACAAGCTCAGAAATAGGGGTTAACCCAGAAAAAATGGTTGAGAACAATTATTACAGAGCAAGGACTAAAAAGGACCAATCACACAAAATCACGTGTGTAACTACGTATATTGCTCAAAGCAATTCAGTCAGATGTATTGTCAAGAACAATTGGGGATACATTAAGGAGCGTGCACAGATCAAGAAAACACCTGTTTTTGCTTTTAAGAAGGGCAAGAGCCTGCAACAGAGGCGTGGTAAGATTTATTTGGAGGTACACAAATCCACATTGACAGAATTATGGGGGTTACCGCACATTTGGGTACATTGCCCCAGTGGGAATTGTGCATTGTGCCAATCTACGGGAAGCACAACATTTTTCGAGCAGAAGACAATTAGATCTGAATTAAGGTTCCACTCTAATTTTAAATCCAAAATGTCATCGATGCCCTCTTTTGCTCATGTGATTTGACACACATGAGGTATAGCACGAGAAAGATATCTACTCGGATGAATGAACACTGTTATTGCGTAAGTGCGGGTATAGCTATCAATAAAAGGACCATTTCAGCTGAAGAATTACGATGGACTATCCTGGAGAAGTGTACACAGTCACACAGAAAGGGCAGTTTCACCAATGCATTGAGAAATAGGGAGAGATATTGGATGGCTTTGACCAATTCTATTAAAGAGTGACATAATGATAGGGATGAGCTCATTCCTTCGTGTACATGTTCCGAGGTCTAGGACCCCACATAATATCGATTAGCATCCCCAGGAAGATTATGGTCCACCTTGATTGTCATATTAAGACCCTACTGCACGTTAATTGGTGACACATTCTTGCAATCGTGCAGTGATTCCGGATTGATCCGTTTTTTTCAGCCTCCCTCACCCCATTGTATTTCTTACTGAGGAAACTCATTGGCTTATATTCAGGGAACTAGCTTCAGGCTAGACACATGTGCTCTCTCCCTACATATGCATCATGTACCACATGCTCAGCAAATTGATCTCCCTGGCTACAAAAATGCGTCTTTCGAGCAACTAGTGCATGTCGTTTCACAAATCTAATTCAGCACGCCCTTACGCGAACATGTGCGGTAGAGGGTGGCGTGTTCGTAATATACCAACAACACAGACATGTGTTTACATCAGTGCAGGGGTCCAAATTGGAATTTGTTCCCCGGGAGCAAAAAGCAGCTCTTTGGTATCAGACATCACCAGTTCGGCACGAGCTACCTTTGGAGAACCAGGAGTCAGCCCATATCACGCAGCAAATCTAACATGAGCGCAAGATGCCAACTTTAGCTTGTTGGCATTTGCATATTATACAATATGCTATAAATGCCCCTTAGGCGTGTCCTTTGTTCTCCTGTAAACAGACTCAGGAAACGCCAGAGTTAATATCATACATCTCTGTGAGTCTTGCACCACTTAGCTGGAGAGTCAAGTGTTGCTCCTGGTAGCTGTTGGCGTCAAACTATCCAGGCTCCCTTTGACGCAGTGGCATTAGATTTATTCTCGAACTCTAGCAAGATGGTGTTCCAATTGTCCAATTTGCACATCGACGCTGGAGGCCGGTGTCAGACCTTTCGTAGCAAACAGTGAGTAATTCCCACCCCGCTCCTATCCCACTGTCTTTCCGCACGTGGCATTTCTTCTCAGGGAATTCAGTAGTCCCTTGATACTCAACTCTTTAGCCCACAATTGTGGGGATGAGGGAGCTGCCATGGTGATTTGGGTACTTGTAAAAGGAAGAAACCCTCTTTGTCTCCTTTTCTATCCACAGAGGTCCACTGACCTATAAGATTGAGGACCACAACATTTGATTTTCAGGCTGTGAGGAAGGAACGTGGACATGCTGTCAACAAACACAATTTACATTATATAAAGCAAGATTCATAGACACATAAAATGTGCCTGGAGAACTGATTTGTGGCATATTGAATTTGCGCACAGCTTAATTATACAAGATGTTGCAATAATATATGACAACTAATGTCGAGTTTGGGTGAGTTCTTTCAAACTGACGTGGATAGTTTAAACTAACATGTTGGCTCAAATAGGTCAAGACCCAGATGAAAGTATAGAGTGGGAGTTTAAAGCTATTGGTCCTTATTACGAGTTTGGCGGTAGCTGTGCTTCTATACAGGCATAGCTACCGCCAAACTCGCATCCGGCACCGCCACCCGTGAATGGGCACTTACCGGCCCATTACGAGTTGAATGAGCTGGTAATTGCTCATTCGCGGGTGGCGGTAATGCCAGGCTCCTCATCCTCATTCTGCCCACATCCATGTGTTTCCCTCGTGGGTGCCGCACAGCCCGCCAGGTCAGACCCGTGAGGGAAACTCGGAATAAGGTGGTACGGTATGGACGGTGCCGGTGCCATACCTGCACCGTCCATACCATACCGCCAGGGTCGTAATGAGGCCCATTTGGCCTCATTACGAGTTTGGAGGCAGCCATGCCCTTTCCTCATTCAAGGAACCCATCCCCATTCGAGCCCCCTTAGGGCTCAATGGGTATGGGGATGATGCTAACAACGGCCCATTAGTAACGGGCCAATTGTTAGCATGCTGGTCCCCTCGCGGGACCCGCAAAGGACGTCTGGTCTGACCAGACGTCCAGACCGGGTCCCGCGAGGGAACCTCGGAATATTGCGGAGTGGGTTTAACGGCGCTGGCACCTTTACCGGCGTCGTTAAACCCATTCCGCCAGGGTCGTAATGAGGCCCATTGTGTTGATTAGATCAGGTGTATTAATGACGTGCATTGTTATGAATCTGGAAGTGTAGTTACACATACTACAGTGAGCGGAAATGTGTAAATGTACATTTAGAGATAAATACTCCATGCATGCTATAAGTTATGTTTACTCAAGTAGGGTCCGCTATACATATTGTAGTTATTTTTATTGAGGACACGTAGTCTGGATCTTGAGGACTGTCTATGGTGTTTTGTTGACAACCAAAGATCACCAGTGCAGTAATATATTCTGAAATGACAAGTGAGAGGAAATGACGTGGCAATTTTCCTTTATTTAGTTTTAACATCTCTCATAAGTACATTGTAACCCCGAGGAAGACGAGGGGGGGATATTTGGAATACAGGATTATATCACAACCTGCGAAACAGCTGGGCACTGTCTCATATACGTGCCCACTCCATTATCACTCACTGCATGTTGTCGGCTATGGACTTGACCAATTTTGTTTATGGGATTGCTTAAATTTTGTTCACTTACATGAATACAGTGTACATTGATGTAATTTAACATATAATGCAAACAATGATGTGCCTTATAGTCATGATTTGTTACATAAATAATACTTTTTTTAAATCGCAAGTTTGTACAGAAAGAGTTAATTCAGAGTTTCTGTAAATTATTTTGTTTTGATAAGAAATATAATGTAATGTAATTTGTCATTTGCATTGCACCTTTTCCAATTGGCATTGCCTCAAAGCTCTGTAGGTGCACACCCTCAGGGGACCGAAGTCCACGATATGGGAGACTCATCAGAGGAGTTTAGAATGTGTGGACCTCATTACATGGATGGCGGAGAACCATGGCGCTATTAGCGCCATGGTTCATGCCAGTAAAATACCGGTACCGCCTTGGCGGAAAGGGGAATTACCACCCCATTCCAAGGTTGGCGGGGCGGTAATTCCCCCTTCCACCATTGCCCTTCCCCATTCCCATTTTTGCCCCGTAGGGCTCAATGGGAATGGGGAAGGCGCTAATTACGGTACCGCAATTTGCGGTACCGTAATTAGCTCCCTGGGTCCCTTTGCAGGTTGGTTTTTATCGCCTGCAAAAAGCAGGCGTTAAATCCCCCAACCCGCAAAGGGACCTCGTAGTAAGGCGGTGAGGATTTACCGGTACCGGTATTTTACCGGTACCGGTAAATCCTTACCGCCATCCGTGTAATGAGGCCCTGTGTGTTCAGTTTTGCCAATATGAAGGTAGGCAGGGGTGTCCAAGTACCTGCTAGCAACCCATGTCGAGCTGGCTTGTGAATGGGTGCTGTGAAGTTGTCGGGAGAGTATGTGAGTGCAGGAGACTGATTATGTGTGCAGCTAGACCGAATTTTTGTTGTGGGGCATAGCTGCATTCTAATGGCAGAGGTGTTGTGCGAAGTGACTTCAAATAGTGTACGAAAGCAGAAGCGTGCGGGTGGGTGGCCGTGCATGCGGCTATCTTCCATCATCATGCAGTGCGATACGTAACCGTGTGTCCTGGTTGGTTTCTTAGATTCATAGACAGGTCACGGATTCTGTCCAGTTGTCTGCTGGAGTTTATTCTCTCTGTTGCTCAGTACATTCTATGAGCGTTTCATTGCTGCCTCGGCCTATCTGACCCTGGGTTGAATAACCCAAAATGCAGCCTTGAGGGCCTTCCGGAAAGCAAGGTGATCCTCGAAGTGGCAGATACTAAAGGGAACTGTGTTCCAGTTGTGGGAGCTTGCACAGAGAAGGAGGGTCCCCCTTATTCTTGTGCTTATGGATATCAAATAACCTACCTTCAAAACAGCATTTTTTATTGCTATTATCTCCAGCCTGATGGTTCGGTGAGATTGGGGCTATACACAGTGAATCTACTTCGATTATTTGGCTGGTTGCCACTAATGGCATGAAGTCATCTGATGCTGCTGCATTCGTGTTTGTTTCAGTGTGTGTATCCTTGATCTTCGCCCTAGTTTCATAGTGGAAGGCTTGTGGTCACTCATTTCATGGAGTCATCAAGGAATGCTGCACTAGTGCTTGTTTCAGTGTTTTTGCCTGGGTCACACGCTCTTGTCTGCATTCATGAGCGTTGTAAGTAGAAGGATGCAACACAGGACATACACCAGGATTTAGTCACGTGCCAACCAGCACTAAGGCAATATTCTACACCCACCTCTCTAGCTATCTGCACTTACATCCATAAATGCTAATGACTCAGTTATCCTGCTGATGTTCAGAGGGTCTGTTAAAAGGAGCAGAATTTCTCATTTCCCCTTTTGTGCCCATATTGTCCTTAATCTAGCTAAGCTGGAGGATAAACCATTGGTATTTTCTTTTATCTGATGCCCACACAACCAGTTTCCTTAAAGAGAACACTTGGTTTTGCTGAAGCGACCTACGCTGTTAGAATTTCTGCTAATCTCAGAAGGGCAAATGAGGACAGCGGCACTGGAATTGCCATTGTTAAATTTCATGGATGAACATCGGAAACAGAATGCTCTAGGATTGTTGTTTCCCTTTGCAAGATATCTAGAGGCTCGATATTCTCGTGGAGGGCGGTTGCTCTGATGCCATCACATTACTCTCACATTGAAGCATGTGTTCATCGGAGCGCCTAGAGGCCATGAAAATGGTAGCGCTGTGCAGTATAAATCACAATAATACAATATAACATCTGTGTTGGGTACATCAGTGGGTGTTTTGGAGACGGGGTATTGTTACTGAAGGGTAGGTGGATCAGGAGGGAGGTAGATTTGTTGTTTCTCCAGCATGAGGTCTGGCATGGATTCACATGCTCATGAATATTCCCCGCCGTCAGGCTGGGAATCCTCGGTAAAAGAATAAACAGTTTCACTTTCAATTACAAACTGTATTTCTCCTTTAAGCCAATCACTGTCCTCTGGGTTTTGCTGCACCCATCCAATGAAAGTCCTCTCCCTAAGCCCCTCCTATGGCAGCCATCTTCAGATTTTTACTGTACACTTCTGTTTTGGGAGTCCTCGAGTCTGCTCCGTGAGCTACTTCTACATTCATGTTTTTCGACGGGAAAAGTTTCTATTTTTGTTCCGAAAGCACCTGTGTGCTCTCTTCTCCATCTGCCAACAGCGGGGATCTGTTGTTGGTGAATTTTGGCGCCCCTCTTCGAAGTTTCCAGAAGACCATCGGGCCTACTTTGCGCCCTCTGACCATGACGGAGGAGAAGAAGGAACGAAGATCCCTCTTCAAGTCCTGCACCAAGTGCGGGCTACGGAATGTGTTTGTTGAAGACAAGCACCTGCAATGCCTCTACTGTCTGCATCCAGACCACAAGGAAGGAGAATGCGAGATATGCCTCTGTTTCTCCAAGAAGATGATGACGGATAGGCACAGAAGACTGGCGGTGTGGCTGAATGCGAAGGCCTCTGCCCCGTGCTCCGAGCAGGGTCATGCCTCACCCAGGACCGGCCGGGCCGAGGAACGGTCTTCAAAGTCCTTTGAGGGCGCATCATCCGTGGGGGCACAAGACAAGGCCAAGCACCATAAGTCCGGGTTCACCAGTGTCTTTGGAAAAGCAGGTCCCACGATGGACAGGGCGTGAAGAGCATCACCCTTTGCCTTCATTGCCAGCTGGCAATCAAGCTCCTCCTCGAAAAGGAAATTGTCCACCCTGACTAAACTGCTGGAGAAGCCTGAGAAGCTGCGGACGGAGATGGAGGAGAAGAAGGCCGAACTGCCAAAGAAAGCCCAATCGGCACAGGATAAGACTTTGTCGCCGATAGAGTTGGTGGCGGTTGCTCTCATGAAGGCTAAGGGGGCTGACCCTGTGAAGGTAGCCCTCGCAGCGCAGAAGGTATCCTTTCCCCCAAGGCGTGAAACCCGACGCAGTGTTTTTGGCAAAGTCTGCTGGCATGCCGGAGAAGGGGACACCGTCTCAGAACCCGGTTTTGGACCATCAAGGTGGAAAAAGGGGGTGGGGGTAAGGAGACTCCGGATCAGCCCCAGGCTGTGGGCCAAACCATGGATATTTCGTCCATGGATGACGAGGACCTGGAGTCCTTACACACAGTCCACAAGGACGTGCAAGAGGACGACAACGGCCAAGGGATGTGTCTCTGGACATCCTGTCGACCCTCAACACCTTGGTGTCGGAGATCCAGAAGAGGGTGCCACAGGGCCCGGTTCCAGTGGTCCCCAGACCTCCAATCAGTGGCCAGCAAAGAAGAGGAAGCGTCATCCGACACCCCCATTTCAGCCTCCACTTCCGTGTCGGGCCTCCTCTCCCCTAGCAGACCCAGACACGGGTACGGGGACGGATACAGCCACGATGACGACAGATGATGACAACGATATTGCAGAAGCGGGCGGCGGGTCTCCGCAGCTTAGGGCGTCCCCACCATATGAGGTGGGGTTGCTCCATTCCTTGATCGCCAGAGCCTCCAAGCTATTCTAGCTTGTGCCCGAAGAAACCTGAAAGGAGGGTTTCTTGTACCAGAAGACAATCATGGCGGTGCCACTTCTGGACGACATGTGGTAGGAGGGCCTGACCTTCTTGAAGAACCCTTGCACGGCTCCGGCCAAAAGGGATAGGCTGGAGAAGAAGTACTGTGTGCCAGAATCCGCACCCAAGTTCCTGAGGTCACAGCCATTGCTGAATTCAGTGTTTTCAGCAACCGTGATGAAACGGTCGGCTAACCCATCCTCATCATCTTCAGTCCCTCCTGACAGCGAGGGGAAGAAGATGGACGCCGTTGGGAAGGAATGTGGTTTACACCGTGGCGTCCACCATCAAGTCAGCCAACGCACTGGCGATCCTAGCCAGGTACGACAGGGAGCTGTGGTACATGCTGGCTCTGATTTTGAAGTTCCTCCCCGATTACAAGAAGATGGAGGCAATCGCTCTCTTCCAGGAAGGGGAGGTAGCATCGGATCACGCCATCACAGTGACGCTGGACATTGCCGACACAGGATTCCGGCAGATGGGGAACGTTGTTTGCCTTTGTTGAAAAGGCTGGATGAAGGCCACGAATTTCCGCCAGGAGGTCCAAGCGAAGGTATTGGACATGTCTTTTTACAGAGATAACCTTTTCGGAAATGTCGTCGACAAGTCCCTCCTACAGGCCATCAAGGTGGATACAGAGACAGCCTGTTCCCTGGGCACCCCCCAGCAGCACTGCTCTTCTTTTCACTCCTCCAGAGGAAAGTCGAGCAGGTCTTCAAAATGTTCCTCCTCATCGTACTGTCAGTCTTCCAGATCCATAACTCAGGAACTCTACAGAGGCTGTTCCTAGGCCCACAGTGGAGGAGGACAGCGTTGCCGTTGCCCGCAGGGCAGGACACCGGCGCCAAAGCAAGCCTGAACCGGCAAGGACATCTGGCCTCCCCGGTGGGAGGCCGGCTGCCGAGGTTCGTCAGTGAGTGGAAAAGATCACCAACGAGAGACGGGTGCTGGGCGCTCTCGCCCAAGGGTATACCCTGGAGTTTCAGCACAGGTGTCCGGGGAACCCTCTGTTGGCCCGTCAGGAGCAACACATCCCTCAGCTCTTGGAGGAGGTACGGGCCATGCTGCAAAAAGGGGCGATCGAGCTAGTTCCCCAGCGACTCTGGGGCTTTGGAGTCTATTCCAGATACTTTTTGGTCAGAAAGAAGACCGTGGGCTTGAGGCCCATTATAGACCTGTGACATCTGAACAAATACCTCATGTCCCAAAAATTCAGGATGGTCACGTTGCAACACGTGCCCGGCCAACTGGAAAAAGGGGACTTCTTGATGTTGCTGGATCTGGAGGACACCTACTTCCACGTTACCATTCACAGGAAACACCAAATGTTTCTACACTTCATATTGCAGCGACAGAACTACCAGTTCAAGGCCCTACCTTTCAGATTGAAGTCGGCCCCCAGAGTGTTCACAAAGTGCCTGGCACCGGTGGCGGCCCATCTACATCTATAGGGTCTACACGTATACCTGTACATCGACGACTGGCTCATCCGGGCCCACTCACAACAGTTTTCCATTGGACACACAGAGACGACCATCCAGCTGCTGACCATCCAAAGTCCTGCTTGACACCATCGCAGAACGCACTGTTCCTAGGAACCAGACTCAACACGGTGTCCTGCCTGGCGTCACCCTCGGAGGAGAGGGTAGCAGCCATTCAAGGGAAAGTGCAGCTGCTGTTGTCGATGAAGACCGCCATGGTACGAGCCATCAAGTCGTTGCGCAGTATGATGTCGTCCTGCATCTACCTTATCCGGCTCTGCAGGTTACAGATGCAACCTCTTCAGGAGTTCGTGGACGCTAGCTGGATACAGGTGTCCGGAAGCTTCGCGGACAAGAACCCGCTAGACGAGGAGTTCTGTCAGGCGATAAGGTGGTGGGGCGTCCACTCCAACATCGCCCTGGTACAGGGTTTCAGAACCCTCCATACCAGGAGACAAGTCACCACAGACGCTTCCCTAGAAGGCTTGGGAGCCCACAACAGGCATCTGCATGCCAGAGGCCTGTGGGTGCCTAGGAGAAGGATCACCATATCCTGGAGCTATGGGCGGTGTTCTGGGCCCTCAAGTCATTCCTTCCATCTCTGAAGGGCAAGGTGGTGAGGATCTTCACGGACAACACCACCACAATGTTCTACATCAGGAAGCAGGGGGGCACTAGAGCCCCAGCGCTCTCCAAGGAAGCGCAGGACTTACGGTGCTGGGCTGTCGGACAAGAGATGTTCCTCGTTCCTCTTGCCACAAGTTGGAACTTCGGCAGGACCAAATTGACCACATCTTCATCAAGTTGGGCAGGCTCCAGATTGATCTGTTTGCGACGGCGGCGCACTCCAAATGCCAGAGGTGTGCCAGTAGATGCCACCAACCGAGGAGCCTGAGGGGCGCGTTCTCCTTCCCTTGGAAAGGCCTGTTTTTGTATGCATTTCCTCTGTTGCCTCTACTGCCATGAGTCCAGTGGCGGCCGCTTACATAGGGCGGGGGGCGCCGCCCCCCCCCCCAGAGAGAGGAGAGAGAAGAGACAACTCTTCATGCCGTGCCTGTGCCGACAAATGCAAACCAATGTTGTGCAGAGAGGCAGGTCAATTATTTATTTATTAATCTGCCGCTCTGCATTGATGTGCTGCTGGCCTGGGCCAGACCTGCTGCTGCCCAGCGGCGGGGCGTGTCCTGATGTACGTTCTGTTCTGCCATGTAGAGTGTGTGGAGCTCGTAGCTCCACGCAATCTACGTAACGATCCTCTCATTCAGGAGGCTGGCGGGGCACTGGAGGGGTGGCCCTGGATTATTGCTATTGTGCGCAAACAGCGCTCCAGTCTCTGAGTCCTCCTGGACTCCAGGCCATGCAGCATAGCAACAGCCAGGTTGTGGATTGTCTTTTGCTGTTTGCCAGCCAATGACAATCCATGTGTGGGTGGAGCCAGTGTGCCACTGCCTCACCTCGTTCTTTGAAGCTTAGCTGCTGGTGGACTTTTTCCAACTCGCGCCCAGGCCCATCCACGTGTGCAGCCCTACCTGACTGTCCGTCTCCAAAGGTAAGTAAAGTGTTGGCTTGGGCTTGTGGACGTGTTAATTCACTACAGTTAAGTAAACTGTTAGTCTTCACCATGCGGCATGAATCACGCTGCATGGGGAAGACTACGAGTTTACTTAACTTTTAAGGGCGGGCAGCCGCGGCACTGTGCCTACATCTCACTGCGAGATGCAGTGCCAGTGTCACGGCTTGTGCACCGACCATGTTGTTATTGCCCGCCGCTCGCCGCCTTGCCTTCACCAGGATTCTGCCCTACAGAGGAGGACGACAAGGCCATCCGAGCCCAGGACTGGAGTCTGAGCTTGGCTGCCCTGGTCCTCCTCAGTCCAGAGTCGGACAAGGACTGGTTCTCACAATTTTATGGGAAATATAAGAACACATTAGACACAGCGTACGGCAGTTGAATGGTGATCTTGCATAAAGGTTCACGTTTACGTAACATTACAAAGTATACGTGTGTCACATTTAGAATTTGCTTAGACACACACTTGTGCTGCCTAAAGTGCCCATTTGTGATTCTTGATATTTATTGCATTGACGTACAAAAAGCATTTGAAATGTCACGCAATCATCCTCAGCAGACGTTAGTTGACAACATCCTTCCTAAACGTAACGAAGCGTGATGCGCCTCGCATGCCACACGTGTGGAGAGGAACTAACACTTTTCAACTTGCAGGGAGTGAGTATGCAACAGTGGTAATATAGTGAATGCCACTGACGTCATTTGGGTTTTCTTTAATAGGAGTAGTGTGAGAAGAGAGTGTGCGAGGCAGTTTGGCTCTGTCGTATTGTGTGGTTCCATTTGTTTCTTCTTTAAATGTATATATGGGCCTGAAAGTGACTGTGCGTGACAGTCTGGCTCTGTCGTGATGTGCGCTTCACGTGTTTAGTTTTATAACCGAGGTATGGGACTGAAATTGTGAATTGAGAATCACTGCGAGGCTTAACCTTGTCTGGTTTTATGGCAATAGCTTGTACTACGCTCCCGTGGAATCGTGTGTAAGTACTTGAGGGCAGGGATGATACAATAGTCACTGTGACCACTTTGAGGACAAGTGTGTTGACTGCATTCATCACAAGTGCTTACATGGTCACCTGCAGGTTGCTGTTTGGTATCTTTCACATATGCTGTGTTAATCTTATCCTGTCCGTTATGCTAACATGAAGCCTTTACCATGGTGACATCATGCATGCTGATGTCTTGTCTGATGCAAACATCTTTTGTGACATTGTGGCTGAAGTTCGTCTTTTCTTCTCTCATCTGGAGACTAAAATTGTGTGCTTTCTAGGCAAAAATTATAATGTGCCATCAGGACACTGTGCTGGAAAGGTGGCCTCCTACTTCATCACTCCATAATCCATGCTTCTCCCATGGGAGGTGACGCAGAGACCTTTATCATGTGCACCCCTGCCTATGAAGCCAAACATCAGCAAATGGAAATGCTTTGCCAATGTGGATCAGTTTGATAAGTTACTTCAGGAGTGTTGCTATGTCTGGAAAATATCTGGGGTTATGCTAATGTCAGGACTCGGGGCTAACTTGTAGCCCTGACTCCCTCCAAGCAGCCCAGACACTGCCTCTGCTCCGGCTCCTTTTGCGACACTGTATAGAGATTTTAATACAGTGTGAAGCGACTTGGTCAGCTTATTTTAAAGAATATTTATTCGGCATGATATTTATTCAAAATTATGTTTTTCCATCATTACTGACTATCTATTTAATGAATTTCTTTATGCACACACCATAGTACCAACTATTCGCAATACAAGCTGCTGTAAAATGCACCATCACACTTGCACACGTAAGAATAATGTACCACCATTAATATGTAAAACCTAATTCTTTTTATGTCATATTTCGGTGGGTTTGAACAGTAAATTGTACATTTTGGAGGCCATTTTTTCATATATTTTCACTAGGGGAGGACACCCCCTGTGCTTCCCTTGTGTGGTATGGGCTCGCACGCTGCGCAACCTCGCTCCCTAATTCCCTCTGGGAAATGTACGCCCCACCAGCTTTCAAACTCACCAGCCGCCACTGCATGAGCCATCAACACACTCAGTGCCAATGCAGGAAGATACTCATCGCCCCAGCGCGGCCGAGGAAGATTTGGTACCCGGACCTTCTAGAGTTTGGAGGTTATGATTTGCCTGCGGACTGTAGGGAGGTCCTCGCCAAGACCAGGGCGTTGTCGACTTTGAAGTGCTACGGTCACAAGTGGAAGGGTTTTGCTACATGATGCCGGTCTCGGAAGATTACCCATCTGAGGGTCACAGGCCCATAGATTCTTCCATACTTTCTATCCTTGTCCAAGGCCGGACTGGCGCACGCCTCTATCAAGGTACATCTGGCAGCTATCTCCCCCTAAACCAGGTCTCCTGGAAGATCTTCACTTTGGTCTCACCGACTGGTCAAGGAGTTCCTCAAAGGACTGTTTCGATCTTTCTCGCCGGTGAAGGCTGCTGCCTCGGCATGGGAACTCATTGTGGTGCTGACGAGGCTCATGGGGTCCACTTCGAGCCTATGCATCAGACCCCTCTCATGTTCCTCTCATGGGAAACTGCTTCCTTGTGGCCATCACCTCTACCAGGAGGGTAGGTGAGATCCTCGTCCTTTCTGCAAACAGCCATACCTGACTCTCCACAAATCGAGGGTGGTGTTATGCTGGAAGAAAACATGGAAACACAGCACGACACACATACCGGGAAGCATTGGATGCAGAGACAAATTCCTACAACTATTGCCGCTAGAACCAGTATGGGCGTAAGGAGCTGCCACCCGATTTCTTTTAGGAGCTTCATCCACCAGCTATCTCCTGACCCTTCCTCCTGGTGGATACTATCTGCTATTTTATGTAGTTTGTTTATTCCATCTAAGATTCCTGTACTTTCTTCTGGTATGTAAACACAACATTGGGACCCCACCATGAAACAGACCCCGCCCCTTTCTGCAGTGAGTATGTCTAAGACATACCTATTCTGGAGAGCCACTAGCCGAATTGCTTTCATTTCATAAGTGATGTTTTCCATTAGGTCTGCGGATTCTTCGATTACGAACTCAAGGGCCCTGCTTAGCTTTTGGATTTCTTGACTGTTCATAAAGATGCCCGCTGGAGGAACCAGGGCCCCCATCAGATCTATAAACGTTTCCCATCCTGTAGGTTGATACGTAGGAATTTTTGGGTTTACTGCTCGTTTATTTCTGCTGTGTATTTCTTTATGCAGAGTAGACGGGGCATATACCATCACAGCCGGCATTATTCTGGCTATGTAACATACCCCAACAAAATCTTTTGCTAACCACAAATAAGCCCTCTTGTTACAGACATAGGCATGTCCTTCTATCTGACAATCCCTTCGTGTAGTTATTTAGATTCACCATTTGACTGCACCCCGAGATCATTCTTTGATTACCTCTTGCGCTTCTCTTAAAACATATATTCTTTGGCCTAAACTCTTGTGTGATGGTGATAGGGGGAGGAGGTTCTCTTACTATCTGTACCATAGCAGGTGCAAGCCCGATTCCCTCAGTTTTGATTTTATAGCGTATCTTTTCCATTAGAAGGGTTTTGTTCTCTTCTCTAACATAACAAGCGGTATTCGGTATCATGTATTGCTGTGCTGACACTATTCTCATGTAAATTAATGTACACCCGGCATCCTCAGTAACTGGCGACGCGTACACTGGGATGCCTTCACTGCTATGTCGGGGCATGTGGGTGCAGATCCAGCAATCAGTTTTATTCACTACCCCATATGTTGTGTTTATTATCTTCACGTATTCATTTTTAGCATAGTCTTCCGGGTCGTGTTGGTCATAGGCATCTCGATTCCTGCTCTTGACCCGATCTATTCTCCCTGTTCCGTTTGACACGGGTAACAAGTTCTTTAATTCATATCTAGATGGATGTTCCAAATACCAGAATAATATGGGGAACGCTATGAATACTACTATCGAGCATACAAAAAATAAGATTTTGTAGCTTGTGGTGCAAAGTGGTGTTTTTCTCTTACCTTCTGTGTTTGGGGAGCATACATTTATCTGCTCAGGGATTAAACCAGCATATACGGGTGCAGACATAATTCAGTATGTGGCTCAATTATAGGTACGTATGCGTATCAGATGCAACCTAGCGATATAGCTGTATTCCCTATTTAAAGCACCAGTGTCCTTATTACTCTAATAGTGGTAGGTCTCACTGAAAACCTTCATCCGATCTGTCCCACGCCTCGTAGTGCCTGTCCCATGAGGGGAACGCCGGAGGCCCTTCAGGCTACAAGCCCGTTGTCTTCAGTAAGGCACAATCCTGCTAAAACCAACAAGAGAGTCCAAATGTTCATCTCCCTAATGATCAAAGTTCAAAACAGTGTCCTTACACGTTGCTTGGCACATACACGTCACGGGATCGGAGACGATGGGCACACCTACTAATGGCGTCTGGCAGTACTGTTGCAACCTGGGGTTGGTTGGTTCCCTTTTCTGGAGGAATCAGTAGTGGAAGCGTCTTCTTGACGTGATTCACGTGGTACCAGTGCGATTTGCCATCAACTTTTACCGCAGTTTGTGTCGCGAGGAGCACTTGAAACGGGCCCTTCCATCTGGGTTGCAGTCCGCTGGTGCGATCGAAGGCTTTTATAACAACCCAGTCACCGGGCTGCACGTCGTGACCTTCTCCTATCAGAGGAGATGGAGCTACTGCGTTCACCTGTGCATTAATAGAAATCAGTCTATTAGTTAACCCAATACAGTACTGTTGTAATGCAGGCCATGCTTGCTCAGACAATCTCTTAGGTGATATGGGGGTCCCAATACTTGGTGGACGACCCATAACAATTTCGAAAGGAGATAAACCATGTGTACGCTTAGGCATAGTACGCATACTCAATAATGCAATAGGTAATGCATCTGGCCATTTCAGTCCCGTTTCAGCACAAGCCTTTGCCAGTTTGTTCTTCAGTACCTTATTTGTGCCCTCTATAATCCCAGCTGATTGAGGATGAAAAACTGCATGGAAACGTTGATCAATACCAAGGGCCTTGCAAACTTTGCGTACTACTTCACCAGTAAAATGAGTCCCATTGTCAGACCATAGATATCTGGGGACCGTATACAAGGGCACCCAGTGTTTCAATATGCATTGTGCTGTGGAGGTGGCACTATTGTCCCGCAGGGGATATGCTTCCACCCATCCTGAGAACCCACATCTCATCACCAAACAGTAGGAATGTTTATTTACAGGCTCCAGCTGTATAAAGTCCATATGCACCACCTCAAAAGGGCAGGTGGGTAACTTACTGTGGCCCGCCGGGGCTGGTACACCTTTCCCCACATTGTATAGAACACATATTTCACATTGTTTTGCCCATTGACGACAATACATTCCCAATCTTTTGTTGTACCACACAGCACTCAAAACTTCTTCAATAGTCCTTGCGTTAACGTGAGTTGGACCATGAGCCACACTCACTATCACAGGTAAGTATGCATCAGGTAGTACCCAAGTATTCGTATTGGTATGTGCCCATAGCCCATCTACCGTCTCCTCGTATTGATCATCCTTGTGCCAAGATAGTCTTTCTTCAATGGTTGCATCTGCTTGGATTTCCTTTACGCGCTCCTTCGTCCCTTCCATAGTCACATCCCTCCCCACTATGAGTTGTCGGGCCTCCCACCGTGTATCCCTTGTGGCAGCTAGTTTAGCCATCTGGTCGGCTAAGGAGTTTCCTTGCGTGACATAATCTAGAGTCCTTTTATGCGCTGGGCATTTCACTATGGCCACCATCTTGGGCAACGTAAGGGCTTGTAATAATTCAGCAATCAATTGGGCATGTTTAATAGTATCACCTTGGGAGGTTAAAAACCCACGCTCTCCCCAGAGTTTACCAAAACTGGAAACCACCCCATGAGCGTAGGCTGAATCAGTATAAATTGTCACTTTCATACCGCTGCTTAACACTAATGCTCTCGTTAGCGCAATCAATTCTGCTGCCTGGGCCGATTTTTCACACACTTTCCCACTCTCAATCAACCGCTCCCCTGTGGTTACAGCATACCCTGCTGTTGTCTCCCCATTTGGCAGTTTGAAACAGGAACCATCACAGAATAATATACCCTCATTATCAACCAGCGGGGTGTCTTGCAGGTCTGCTCTACCCTTAGTGTGTTCTTCCATTTGGATCACACAATCATGCCTAATGTCATTAGGTGAGACGGGCAAAGGAAGCAGTGTCGCTGGATTGAAAGTGTTACATCGTTCGATTTTTACATTACTGGCAAACAGAATCATCTCATACTGTGTGAGTCTAGCTGTGGTCAAATGCTGTGTATGCACTCTATTCAGGAGAACGTCCACCGCATGTGGGACTTTTACTGTCACTTCGCTCCCTAGGATGATACCTGCACTTTGTTTTAGGGCTGCCGCTGCTGCGGCCACTGCTCTCATGCATGGGGGTAGGCCTCGAGCTACTGAGTCCAGAGCACTGGAGAAATATGCACATGGTCTCTGTTTACCCCCTTGTTCCTGCGTTAAGACTGACACAGCGCAACCTTCCTGTTCATCAACGAAAAGGCAAAATCTCTTGGTATAATCAGGTGTGCCTAAGGCCGGTGCGTGGCATAGAACATCTTTCATAGCTGTCAGGGCTTTTTCCATCTCAGGTGTCCATTCTAATGGTCCGTTTTCTTGTACTTCTTTTAAGGCTTTTAGCATGGGCTGGATCAATACAGAGAATTCAGGAATCCAGTGCCTACAATAGGATAAAACACCAATTATCCTTCGGAGACCTTTTGCCGTGTCGGGGCCTTTTATGGACTGTATCAAAGCAATGCGATCAGTAGACAGAGTTCGCCCCTCTTCGGACAACTCAAAGCCTAAATAATGGACCTTTTGTTTTACATACTGCATTTTGGCTAGGGCTACCTTGTGCTTATTCTCTGCTAAGTGCATTAGCACCAATCTGGTCACATAATGGCATTCCTCTTCGGTGGCTGCACATAATAGCAAATCATCAACATATTGTATCAGAGCAGTGTTAGCGGGTAGGGCTAGGTTATCCATCTGTGTTTTTAGTGCTTGGCTGAATATGGCGGGACTTTCTGTATATCCCTGCGGGGCTCTAGTAAATTGGTACTGTCTATCTCGAAGAGTGAAACTAAACAGGTACCTGCTTTCTTCGGCAATAGGAATGCTGAAGAAGGCATTTTTCAAATCAATTACCGTAAACCATTTCGCTGTTTTGGGAATTAAAGTGAGTACACTTGCAATATTAGGGACAACTGGATATCTGGGTTCTACTATTTTGTTTATCTCACTCAAATCAATAATGAAACAATAGGGTACCGCTTCATTACCTTTCTTGTGTACTGGATGGATCGGAGAGTTACAAGGGCTATCATTTGTTGGCTCTACCACCCCTAACCGTATCATATCCTGTACTATTTGATATAGTGCCTGCTCTCCCTTGTGTGATATGCGATATTGTTTTATCCTGGGCAACCTGGCACCGGGCTTTAGTTTGATTACTACTGGGGAAACATCCAACACCCCTACATCATTCCCATGAGTGGCCCATAGTTCATTCGGGATGTCTTGGAGTTCCGGGGGCAGGGTTTGCGTTACTCCTATCATACCCATAGGTTTGCTTATAGTCATTCTCACCCCCTGAGGGGAGCAATATATTGTGGCCCCTAGTGTCTTTAATGCATCAATACCTAACAAGTTTTCTGGGCAGTGATTGGTCAATAGCCACCCATTCTCCCATTTTACCCCATGAAGTTCCACTTCTACTATTTCACTTACAGGAGTCTTTATTGGATTTCCCCCAAATCCAACTGATACCTTGCTTTTATCCGATAATGGGACAGCGGGGACGGCTCTGATATTCACGGAACTGTTTCCAGCTCCCGTGTCTACCAGACATCTCAAGTTTCGGTGGGGGCCGATCCTAATGGAGGCATAAGGCCCCCTCTGATCTATAGGTACTTGTACCACTCCCGCTGTCTCATTTCGGCCTCCTCAGGACATATCACTTGTGTTATCCTGGAAGTCGTCATTATAGTATACCCCTTCCCCACATCCTTCGCCCTGGCATACACCTTGTACTTGTGTTGTTTGTCGTGGCTGATACAGTAGATTGGGGGGAGGCGGGGCCGGCCAGGGAACATCCCCTCTTGCTTGTCCGTCAAAGGCATTGGGTTGAGGGGGTTTAAACATTCTATTGTCTTGGTTGCCGTACCCACCAGTCCTATTTCCTGGGGCAAATGTTGTCTGTGAAGGGGGCCGTACGCCCCTTCCTCTCCCACCACTCTGGGGACACTGGGATTTCCAGTGTCCGGGTCTCTTGCAGAAGGCACATACATCTTGGGGTAGCCCATCCCTCCTCCCATATAGCGCACCTCCTTGCACTGTACCTCTACCTGTCCCTTGGCCCCCTATCATGTTGCTACTATAGCCCTGTGACGGGTCATTATTATTGTAGTTATACCTGCCTTGGGGCCCTTGATGCAACTGTTGCATCAACACTTTGGTTTTTAGATCCTTCTCTTGTCGTGCCTTTTGTTGTCCCTTTACTCTTTCCCCTCTTTCATAATACCTGGCCATTTCGAGGAGATCCCGGGGGTTTCTAGTCATCCACGTACTTTCTGCCTTCCTATGTTCTCCTGGATTGGCCCGTGGAGCCCTTCTATAAAGTTTGTGGCAAAGTACGGTTGGCCCGTCTCAGACCCTATCTCTAGCCCACTGTGTGCTTTAAATGCTGCTTCGTAACGCAGGAAGTACTGTGCTACTTCCTCACTTGCGCCCTGTATCAAAGCAGACAGTTTCTCCACATTCACATCAAATGGGGGTAATACCTTTTCTAGAGCCCTCAGGACTGCCATGCCATGCCCCCTTAGGGGTTCGGGATATTCCTCATGCAGTTTCCTATTTTTACTCGCCTCCATTACATCTTTCCATTTTATTGTATCATTGTCTTTGGCACGAAAGGGGGTCCATATTTCCTCTGGGACAATAGCTAACAATATGTTATCTACATCCTCTACAGTAAATAACCCGGGTCTGAATAGCTTTCCTACTTCTTTGTAGAATCCTGCCGGGTCTATACGGGGGTCGGGGATGGACTTGGTGATATGCATCAATTCTATTCGAGATAAGGGGACATACACATAGGTGCGCATCATGTTACCAGTAACTGCATTTATGGTGGGTTGACACTCTCTCATTGGCATTGATAGTAACTTTTCCGTGTTTGTTTGTTCACTTACAAGGGCCTGCACTGGTGATGAAGCAGAGGACTGGTGACTAAGGTTTTTCTCTTTTATTTTTTTATAATCTTTTAACAGTTTCTCCACCTTAGCCATTCTCCATTCTTCCGCCCCAGAATCATCCACTCTTATATTAGGTAGCAGTTTCTTATCCAATTCCGTCTTAATCCTATTCCACTGGGACACATATCTAGGCTCCTTTTCCTCTTCTATATCATCCACCCTAATAAGAAGATATTTAATTACGTTTACTTGTATAGGCCAGCCAAGGCCCTCCATCAGACTCACCAGGGTGGACATGGACTGCAAGTGTATGGATGCTATCATACGATTAGCTACGTTTTGGCCCGTCTGGTCTGCATCTTTGAGTTTAGCCTCTCTTTCCCTCACCTCTCTTTCCCATGCCCTCTTTTCCTTCTCCCATTCAACACCGCCCCTTATGACTTCCGCTATTATGTCGGACATACATCCCCATAACTGAACACTGGACGCAGTCACTGGTAGTAACGCGACAGCGTCCTGATATGCTGAGAGCAGATCCGCAGTACTCTGTCCTCTCAATTTACAGTTACCCTCATGAAAGGTATATAGTTTAGTGGCCACTGTCCTAAATTCCAAAGGTGTCAAACGCCCCAATTGGTCCCGTAGGCTGTCATTGAGGGGTGTGCCATACAGCCCGGTCATAAGGATTTGCAAGTCTCCATCTCTATCCTTTTCTACAGTAGTCGTTCTCCTATGGTCTATCAACCTATCTGGGTCTCCATACTTCATTGGGAATTCCGCCCTCTCACCCTCACCTTCTCTCGGAGGAGCCGTAGCCCCTGGAAATAACAATTCAGTCGTTGTTTGTTCTGCTTCTAGTCCTATCACATCTTCATACCGAGGCGCCGGCAAGGCAGGATACATACCCCCGCTATTCTTAATCATCATACGTCTATCCAACTGGTCTAGTTTCTCATCCTTCTCTTTTATCTCTAGGTCACGTAATTTTTGATTTACTGTTCTCTTCTGCCCCTTTGCCTTTTGTTTGTTCTGAGCATTGCGCCTGCGCATTGCTTCTACCCTCCATAGTCGTATAGCCTCAAACTGTGCGGGTCTGGCCCGTCTTTTCACTAATTCTATTTCTACTTTGGATATGCGGTCCACATCAAAGGACCCGGTGTCTGGCCATTTATGCTCAATCGAATCTTTTGTATATTCAGACCACTCCCTTAAGAACAATGTTGAATTCAATCCATGTTTAATCAACATATCAAATGCAGGGGTTCCTTCAAGAGGGGCATAGTGTCTCTTGCCTATACCACTCTTGCTGGAAGCCTCTTGACCCATTTTGTTGGTATACCGCAATTGCCTAAAAACACTCACCTTTCCCAAATGTGCATTAATAGGCTAACATTAACAGTACATCCTCCTGACATATATCGCCATACCAATATCAATACATCACCGTTTCATCATTATTATTACATAGACGGACATACCACCGTCCTCTTCATAAACCCTAAATCGTTATTTCCTTATTCCATCATGCATCCATCCATACCACTTACCTTAAGGGTCCCGCCAGAGTGTTCCGGACCCGAAGGGCGACAGCCTGCTGTTCCACCGCCGACGGAGCCGGAAAAACAAGGATGACGCGTTGGTTGCAATCAAAGGTGCGGATTCAGTTGTTGGGGCCCCGTGATCAATTCCTTCTCCGGTTCCGCCGCGGCGTTCCTCACCCAGTGACGGACTGTCGCTCCTTCGCATCCCACTTCTGACACCAAAATTGTGGGTGCGATTTCTCGCCGTCACCATAACCAGTACAATGAGGGACCCTGCAATAACTCAGACAGAAAAGAGCCAAGTAAACATTACTTTATTAATGCACAAGCATTCGCGAATGGGCCGCAAGTTCAAACGTCTCGCTAAGCAAGTCGTCGAAGTGCCGCGCCTTCCTCTACACATCGTGCTCTTTTATACTTTTCTGTTTACATTGCCTTGCACATAGCACACGTCCACCCCAGGGCGGATCTCCAGTTGGAGTTTATCTGAAGTATCCAGTTGGAGTTTAACGAACAACCATTGCACATTTGCTATCGTGGTCTATCGTGGTTTCCTGTTATCCCGGTCTTCACATTCTTTTGTGCCCGTATCTCTGTGCTCGAGGCCATGCTTACTCATTCCTTCCCCCCACCCGTATTCTGCAGATAGTTTTAGCAGGCTCAGAATGCTTCGACATACAGTGACCAAACACAATTCTTCTGTTAAAAACAAGTTCTTGCCGGGTCAGCAGGTCTTAAACGCCGCCGTATAAAAGAGAAGGCCTCTTCTTTTAGCAAAAAGTACATTCATTTAACGCATATGGTGATTAGTACAAACTCCAAGTGTGAGCACAACGTTACATATGCATGCGTACCTTCACACCTCTCTTTTATGCCAAAGGTTCCATCGGAATTCCACCTCAACGAGCCTTTGATGTTACCTGTTTTTTCCCAAAGCCTTGGTCACCGGCTGAAAGGGCCTTGCACTCGCTGGACGTTGCTTGTGCCCTGAAGTTCTATGTGACACTCACTAAGAGTTTTCGGAAGATTTCTCAACTGTTCATGAACTTTGGTCCTGTGGACCATGCGAAGGCCTTGTCCAAGGCTTCCATCTCCAGGTCGCTCTCTGGCTGCATCATGCACTGTCATCAGTGAGCGAACCGACCGCTGCCTGGCCGTCCGAGTGTCCACTCCACCAGAGCGATTGCTGCAACGACGGCTTTCCTGTCTGGTGTGCCCCTGCTGGACATGTGCAGGGTGGCTACGTGGAGGTCCGCCCACACCTTCACGAAATTCTACTGTGTCGACAGGGATTCCAGGGAGGAGTCCAGAGTCGGCCAAGCAGTGCTATGCAACCTGTTCGCTTGAGGTGAGACTGTTCCAAAGATAAGAATTGATTGCTTCTGTTGAGCCTTGCCACCTCCCTGGTTGTGTAATGTTGTACTGTTCGTTATTCATGAGCATGTCAATCCATGCCATACCCCATGCTGGAGAAGGAAAAAGTTACTTACTTGTAACTATTGTTCTGCAGCATTGGTCTGGCATAGATTCACATGCGAACGCTCCCTCTGTCCCCTCTGTGGCTCTTCCTGGTCATATTGCCACTTTACGTGCTTACCAAATCTGAAGATGGCTGCCAGAGGAGGGGCTTAGGGAGGGGACTGTCATTGGATGAGGGCAGTATGACCCATAGGACAGTGATTGGTTTAAAGGAGAAATACAGTTTGTAAGTAAAAGTGAAACTGTTTTTTCTTTTACCGAGGATTCCCAGCCTGACGACGGGGATATTCATGAGCATGTAAATCCATGCCAGACCCCATGCTGGAGAACAACAGTTACAGATAAGTAACGTGTTCCTTATCCTTTTCTGGCAAAATAGGGCAAATGATTGAACAGTCACTGTTAAGATCTGTATGTGACCTGCAGTTGCCAGTTTGAATCCCAGTAAGGTCAACTCAGTCAATCATCCTTCTGAGGTAGTTAATGAGTACTATTTTCAGTTAGGTATCAATAATTGTGAATGCAAGGTTATTAATATTGTGGATGTGTATCACATCGATGTAAGGGGACCAGATGGTACCTCTTTTCCAGTCTTGGCTTTCTTTTTACAAAGCATTAGTGTCAGGGGATTAAGTCCCAGAATGCATTTGTTTGTAAATGGAAATCGGAATGCTAGAAAATGGAGCCCCAGTGACATGGACTCATCCGGTCGCTGTGCACAAAGGGCAGTGAAATGTGTTCACCCAGATGGTTTAAGTTTGAGTGTTCATGACTAGGCCTCGTGGTAACATGTTCTTTTCACGTAATGGCCAGGAGAAAGCGCTGTGGCGTGCCATCTGGCTCTCTAGGAAGGCACAGCTGTAGTGGGTGGGGTAGTGGTGGGTGCATTTGGTGGTGTTTAATGCCAGATATCACAGGGCGCGCTAGTGAAGGCACTTGAAAGAAGGTGTCCGCTAGCAACTAGCAGGAGCTAAAAGCTTCTTTGGGTCTATAGACTTGTATTTATTTCTGTCTTTTACCTGCTGGGCTTTTATATTTCCTATGTAATTTGGATGCACTTACTCACCCTTAGAACTTAAGTGGTTGGGTGTGCCACCAAATATTTGTAATGTAATTTAATGTGGCCTTGCATAGAGCAACCTCTGCCAGTTTGGCATCCTCTCGGCACTAGTCCTGTGTTAGAGAAGAAGAGAAGGAATAGTTAATGGGGGAATAGTGGGAGGGAAGCTGTAAAAACTCCAATGTGGTGTCCCCATGCCCAGTGCTCTGTTGCTTCTCAGCTAGGTTTGTGGTTCATAAATCATGTGCCTGCATTCACGATGCGTGCAGATCAGAAGAACCCTTTGAGTGTTGGGGCATGATTTTGGGGACTTTTGGTGAAGGCACTTTGGGTATGTGTATCCAAAGAGGAACCATATGTATCCCACTCAGTTCTTTACCAACAGGTGCACCGGGAGAGCATGGATGGGTATGGCTTTGCTATGGGCATGTATGTTGTGCATTTGTGGGAAGGGTAGAGCTTGGATGGGATGCTGGGATCAATGGTGGCAGAAATCCTTAAACTGTGGTGTGGGTGGGAGGTAGATGAGTGTAATCTGAGGTGCAAAGAACGGCGAGTAGGTTAGTGAGGGACAGATGGGTAAACAGAAGATGATCCCCAGAGTCAAGAAGCGAGTTGCCCATTGTGTGCTGGCCGTCAGCTGGTCCTGCTGCTGTGAGAATACAAAGTGTGATGTTCACCTGGAGCCAGGGAAAGATTGTGTTGTCTCTTGTCTGGAGGCGAGAGCATGCATGAGTCCAGTCCATGTGCGATTCTGTATTGCGGCTTATTGCCAAATGCCGCGCTGAAATGGTCATATAGGTCGATTGGGTCCAGTTGCTTGGAGAATGATAGTTGAGCACTGTCCTGAAGCTTGAGAAAGATCTTGTTGACCCAGATCCATTGTCACAAGCACCTGGGGTGGTCTGATCCATGTGGGTTAGTTCCAAAATCCATGTTACTGCTTGAGTTCTAGTGAACAACTAGGACTTTTGAATGTTCCCGAAGGTCAGACAATTGTCCTGTGTCTGATGTCGCCTGGGTGTGGAGTTTCGCTTGGCGGCTTCTGCTGTGAAGGACACATCAGCCTTGCCTTCCTCGTTCACTGAACTGTTCATAATGCCTCCTTACTGGAGCAAAGGCTCTAGCCGGGCGCTTACTGGGTGAACTTTTTCACAATGACTTGCGCGGTGGGTCATGTACAGGGTTTTGAATTGGAATCTGAGTTTGGAGCCAGAGAAAGGCCTGGCGTGCCAGGGAAAGGCGCTGGCATCTTTCCAGTTCAGTTGCCGCAATGCACTGATCTGCGCTGCATTTACCCCAGTGCCCTTTAGGTGTCAAGTCATTCCTTAGCCCACTTATGAACCTGTTTTAATAAGTGGAATTTAGAGCACCCGCTGAGGGTTTATAGTTAAATATTTGAATACAAAGTTTCGAAAATGCAATATTTTCGAAACAAAAGACCGGAAAAAAAAATCGAATGCACTTTTTTTTGGGGGGATCACCAGGGGGGTCCCCACCCAAACCCCGGTTTTCTGGTCAAAAACCACAAATTTAACTATACCCAAAAAAAAATACATAAAAAAAAAGCCTTTCAGTCTTTTTTTTCAGTCCTTTTTATTCAAATGTATTGCTTTCTATCCTTTTGAATTTGAAATGATGACCGGTCATCCCCACTGAGTACATTGTGAGTTAGAGTTTGTGCTTGGCATTTGCCAAAACGTACACATCACAAGAGCAATGGAGGACCATTGCTGCCTTTCACCGCACCGCCCCTTATTTATAAAAGAATATTTAAGCCCCTCCTTTAGGGGATGGAATTGCAGGTTTTACATGGATGCATTGTTTGCAATAATGAATTGTAATGATATAAATTGTCTGTATAGCTCATAAGAATTTGTCAAAGAGGCTCTTTTAAGGTGGCAATATTTATAGCATGGTGTGTAGTGTAGTGTTGGGTTTTTAGTAAGGTTTTTGAATGTTTTTTTTCAATGTTTTACGTTTTAATTCTGTTAATGGAGAAATCCAAATGAATAAAAATGGATTGATTAAAAAATGAACCCCAAAGCCTTCCTTTATTTGTGCTCATTATATTCGCGGTTTTATCTTTCAAATCGTTGACTTACATGCACTCAGTGTCTCTCTCTCTTTCCAGTTAAATGCACAATATCATACTGTCCTCATTATAACATAGTAGTGCATTAACAACAGTGCTAGTAGGCTTACCAGCACTGTTGTTACCGGAGCGGCAAAGTACAAGGTTGCGGCCGGGATGCCCTCCCGCCCGCCTGGTCTGACCTGGCGGGCGGAACAGCACACGCCCGCAGACTTCGACGGATGCACCGGCACGGGTGCACACGGTGCCGGTGCTGCCGTCCTCCCCATTCCCATTGAGTCCTACGGGACTTCAATGGGAATGGGGAGTTACTGATTCCCCATTGCCAGGCGCCGGAAGAAAAGCATAACGCCGGCGGCAGCCTGCCGTTTTTACCAGCACGGCTACCACTTGAGTTATAATGAGGCCCACTGTTTCGCCATCACGTTAATTGTTATACATCTTGCTTTCTTGATCCCTCTCATGCTGGGACACCTACTGAGGAAACTAAAATGTGACCACTAGGGACTTCTCTGGGTAGTGTTTTGTTCCATTGTTGTTAGCATGTTTGTGCAACGACAGAGGGGGCAATCGTGTGCAAATCAGTCTCGACCTCACCCCCCAAAAGGAGCATCCCATCTGCAACATCTAGACCACATCTCCACTGCCTGGTAACACAAGCAACCAGGGGCATGTTTCGGCCATATGTGCAGACGGCCGTCGCGAGGTAAGGAAGCCCTCCGGGCATGCCTCCGTTTATGGAGCCTACTAGGCCCCCAGGCCCTTGGAGCGTCCCTCTCCCACCCCGCACCCTCTTCCTGTTTCCCGCCCCCCAACCCGCCCACCCCCGCTCTGATTGGGCCGTGAGCCCGAGCTGGAAGGGTCTAGCGACCCTCCTCGCGGCGGCCCCTGCATTTCTGTGCAGACGGCCGTCGCGAGGTAAGGAAGCCCTCCGGGCATGCCTCCGTTTATGGAGCCTACTAGGCCCCCAGGCCCTTGGAGCGTCCCTCTCCCACCCCGCACCCTCTTCCTGTTTCCCGCCCCCCAACCCGCCCACCCCCGCTCTGATTGGGCCGTGAGCCCTTCATCACAGGTCCTCCCAGGGCAGCCCTCTGCCCGGCAGCCCCACCGGCTAAGGGCGGCTCCAACAGAGGCGGCTCCAAGATGTGTCTGCAGGTGTCCGCAGGGGAAGCCAATGAAGCCAGCAACTAACAGACACCACCAAAAACCGTGAGTGTGGTGTGGGTGGGGAGTAGAGCAATCACTCCACTCCTGAAAGCCCATGCCACTCTATCTTACATCCAAATAACATAGACTGCCATAATGTTTGCATGTCCACTCTTGGATGGAATTGTGAGTATTATCATGCCCACTCTTAGATGGAATTGTGAAAGATAGCATGTCCACTCTTAGATGGAATTGTGAAAGATAGCGTGTCCACTCTTAGATGGAATTGTGAAAGATAGCATGCCCACTCTTAGATGGAATTGTGAAAGATAGCGTGTCCACTCTTAGATGGAATTGTGAAAGATAGCATGCCCACTCTTAGATGGAATTGTGAAAGATAGCGTGTCCACTCTTAGATGGAATTGTGAAAGATAGCATGCCCACTCTTGGATGGAATTGTGAAAGATAGCATGTCCGCTCTTGGATGGAATTGTGAATATTAGCATGCCCACACTTGGTTAGAACTGTGAAGGTTAGCATGTCCACTCTTAGATGGAATTGTGAAGGTTGGCATGTCCACTCTTGGATGGAGTTGTGAGGGTTAGCGTGTCCACTCTTGGATGGAGTTGTGAAGGATAGCGTGTCCACTCTTGGATGGAATTGTGGATATTATCATGCCCACTCTTGGATGGAATTGTGAAAGATAGCATGTCCACTCTTGGATGGAATTGTGAAGGTTGGCATGTCCACTCTTGGATGGAGTTGTGAGGGTTAGCGTGTCCACTCTTGGATGGAGTTGTGAAGGATAGCGTGTCCACTCTTGGATGGAATTGTGGATATTATCATGCCCACTCTTGGATGGAATTGTGAAAGATAGCATGTCCACTCTTGGATGGAATTGTGAATATTAGCATGTCCACTCTTAGATGGAATTGTGAATATTATCATGCCCACACTTAGTTAAAACTCTGAAAGATAGCATGTCCACTCTTAGATGGAGTTGAGAGTGTTCGCATGCCCACACTTGGTTAGAACTGTGAAGGTTAGCATGTCCACTCTTGGATGGAGTTGTGAATATTCACATGCCCACACTTGGTTAGAACTGTGAGGGTTAGCATGTCCGCTCTTGGATGGAATTATGAATATTATCATGCCCACACTTAGTTAAAACTTTGAAAGATAGCATGTCCACTCTTAGATGGAATGGTGAATATTATCATGCCCACACTTAGTTAAAACTTTGAAAGTTAGCATGTCCACTCTTAGATGGAATTGTGAAAGTTAGCATGTCCACTCTTAGATTGAACTGTGAATATTCGCATGCCCACACTTGGATGGAACTGCGAAAGTTAGCTTGTCCACTCCTAGATGGAATTGTGAGAGTTAGCATGTCCACTCTTAGATGGAATTATGAATATTAGCATGCCCACACTTAGATAGAACTGTCAATAGTAAATTTAGAAGTATACCCAATTGCCTCTCTGTGAAAAGGGAATTAGAAGTGTACCCAACAGCCTCTCTGTGAAAGTTGAACTTAGAATTGCATTTAGAAGTTGCATTTAGAAGTGTGCCCAATAGCCTCTATGTAGAAAGTTGCATTTAGAAGTACATTTAGAAAGTTGCATTGAAAGTGCATTTAGAAGCAGCATTTAGAAGTGTACCCAACAGCCTCTCTGTGAAAAGTTGAATTTAGAAGTGTACCCACTCTGTGATAAGTTGAATATAGAATTGCATTTAAAAGTGTGCCCAATAGCCTGTCTGTGGAAAGTTTAATTTAGAAGTACATTTAGAAAGTTGAATTTAGATGTGTGTCCAATAGCCTCTCTGTGATTCTAGAAATGTGCCCAACAACCCGCTGAATTTAGAAGTGTGCCCTGTAGCCTCTCTGTGAATTAAGAAGTACGCCCAAGAGCCTCCCGTGGAAAGTTGAATATAGAAGTGTACCCCATGTAACCCACCATATCTCACCAACACGCTTACTCTCTCCTTACACCATCACTCAAATAGAACACAGAGATACTATGACACCATTCGGTATAACTGTTCTCATATCAACATTTGCCGCTCACCCCACATCACTCTAAGTAATCACTGCTGGTTACGCACCCCCCAGCGAGGCGTTCTCCTCAGGCCTAACGCAGCCACATCCGATCTGGATAAATCCTGCCAGAACGAACACATACCCCTGACCTCTCAACCACCACACCTACCGCTAGAAAGCAGCTATTACACCGATACTGCACGAGCTGTACACATACCTGGTGCTCACACGCACCTTTTTGACTCTCTCTACTCTCTCTACTGATTTGAACTGCGGTTCCCAAGGGCGTTCAACCTACCAGCGCCTTCAGACCATACCAATGGTATATAAGGCGCTATATAAGTGCAAAATAACATAAAATAACATAACATATCAGGATTTATCAGGGAGGCGCAGCTTGAGACCTTCACTCACGGGGATTTCTGTAGAAAGAGTGTCTTCGGTGTCACCTTGTGGTTGGTGCAGTTTCTTCACACATCCCGACCGTTCTGCTGCAGTTATCTTTGCCTCTTATCTTTTTCACAAACGGCCTAATCAAGATGCAGCGGCAGGCGTCGCCACGGCAGCGGTTTTCTGAAAGGCGTGACAAGTGGTTAATTCGGGAGAGGTTGAAGTTCGTTTATGAATTAACTGCATTTTGCAAGCTCTCGGCGCACGTGGCTACAGGAAACTCTGCAAGGCGATCGTGTGAATGGCGGTGCCCTCATTTGACACGAAGGTTCCGCATTTTCATGGCGCAGAGACCGCTGTGTTCCTCAAATTATCATATTAGTTTTTCAACTTAAACTGAAGTTTACTATTGCATCGCAAATTTAAGTTTGGTTCATTTTGGAGAAAATTATAATTTATGAAAGTGCCCCCAGGCCACGTGACTGACATTAACGCGCCTTATAAATCTTCGGGCAGTGTAACAGCAGAACCAGTGTACATAGCAGAGCTGCTGTTCAACCAAGCCACAGTCCATTCAACCCGACATCTTATTGCATTTGAGAAATCGTGGACATTGCTGTTTACAATTTCGAAATCCTTTTCCTGAAAGGATTTGCAAACACGTTGCTTATAAGTAAGACTCCCAGTTTCCTAGTATTTGATTTTCAGACAACTTCATCTGCTGTTTATATTTTTTTTACACTTTTTGATAGTATTTTTCATCTGTATTTTTTTCTCTAAAAGGTTAAAATAAAACCAACTTAGCACACAATGGGCCAAATTACGAGTTTGGAAGTAAGGGCATAGCTACCCCCAAACTCGGGTCCGGCTCCGGGTCCCGGAAAAGGGGATTTACCAGGCCATTCCGACCTGAGAGGGCCCGGTAATTTCCTTTCGCTGGACCCAGAGCCGGTACGTCCCCATTCCCATTTGAGCCCCCATAAGGCTCAACGGGAATGGGTAGGATGGTAGCAGCTGTACTGTTCATAACGGTACCGTTGCTACTATCCTGGTCTGCTTGCGGGTGCCGCTCTGCACGCCTGGTCTGACCAGGCGTCCAGAGCGGCACCCGTGAGCAAACTTGTAATGTTGCGGCATGGCAACAACGGTGCCGGTAGCACTACCAGCGTCGTTGTTGCCTTACCGTAACAGTCGTAATGAGGCCCAATGTCAGTTACTACGGATTGGGGTTGCAAGACCGTAGCTGAAATGTTCGAGGGAGAAAAGACTGAAAGTAATTTTTCCAAAAATAACTTTTGCTCTACTCTCCTCTGAACATTTCAGATTATGCCCCTGCCCCCACCCCCCTACTTACCTGTAGGTGGCACACCTCCTTGTGTGCCGCCGTCCCCAACATCCCTCTGCAACGGCGGTTCCCTTCACTTACATGCTTGGGAATCGCCGCCGCAGAGTCCTTTCCTTTCCTTTTTTTTTTCCTTTTTTTTGGGGTGTCCTCATTGTGGGGGACACCCCTGCAACATCTGCTCCTCATATGCGGTATTTTCCCATTCGTACAAATGGATTCAGTCTTTTTGGACGTTTCCGTATCTACATGGCCAGCAACAGAACATTCCAATGTTCACAAGCCCAGAAATAGACAACGGCGTCTCATTCTCCATCTCCGAATCTGGCACTGCAGCCAAACTCAACCGCCTTAATATCAGCAACATCTGTCATCTTCCTTTCAATCCAGTTTACAGTTAATCTCCTCCTTAGTCCTTTCTAGAGATCACTACTGTGTCAATCTCCTCTATGGCCTTCCCAACTATGCTTTTTGCATCTCTGGACAAAGACATCAACTTAGCGGTCCTCACACTTTTTAACCTTTCTCGCTTTACTTCTACCAACTCTGCCCGTTGCCAGATGGGTTGGCAATCTATGAAACAAAGGGCTACGTATAAACTTCTTCTCATCTTCAAAACTATCCATGACTCGCCCCACTCTCGCTACTCTCCTCCTCGCTCGTTAACATCATCCTCAGCGCAACTCCTTTGCCACCACTCGAGCCTCCCGTGCTCTCTCTCATTTCCGCTCTCTCCTCACTCCTCTACTATGGAATGCTCTTGCTCTCCCTCTCTGTACTACTCCAACTCTACCACTGCTTAAATCCAACCTCGAAGCCCCCCTTCCTTCTGAAGAACCTGTTTCCTAGCACTCTATGCTAATGCATCACCCTGTTTCCCCCTCCCCCTACCCTTCATGGACAACCCTAAAGCACTTGTCTGTCACCTCTTCATCCTTAATTCAGCACTTTCTCCACCATCCCGTTCCAATGTCATCCTGTCCTGTCCTCGTCCCTGGTTTATGTTCCACCTTCGCCTGCGGCATCTAGTCTTCAAGTCACACTCTCGCACCTCATTGTAATGGACCCAGGTCCTCCGCATTGTAAATGCTTTAGGTGTTTTTGTGCCAAAAAAATGCATTGCTTTACATGGGATTTTTATTAATAAATAAAATGAATAAATAAACTCCACATGGCCAGCATCAGATAATGCAATTCTTTACACTCAAATGTCAGGTAGAGCCTTTCCCAAAATACAGAGTGGCAGGTATGGGCAGTCTCCATATTGGCCAATAAGGGGTTCTGCCCTGGGCATGGGCACTATTGAATGTCTAATAATACTGTCAGGATTTCCAGAGCACTTCATGCCATATTCATCTCCCTTCCAAGCACAATAATAAAAGCCACTATTTACCCATCTTTTTCTTGCATTTCCAAATAAATGAAGACAGGAAAGCATCCTATTTCCACGGATATACATCTGTATTTAAAGTAAAAATTAAAAACGTTTGATTCCTAGTTATAAGGAACATGTCATAAATTACCCCTTGCCCAATGTTCACCCATGTTTTCAAGTCTATCCTGATGTGGCCAACATTTTAAGTGTAGGATAGATTTGAAAACTATACATGGGGAAATTCGCATTTGACATGTAATATTACCTTAATGAATGTGTCACATATCGAGCACTATGATCAGTTGCCTTTAAAAACGGATTGGCAATGACGCCAAATTAAAAGGGGCTTTCTAGTGAAAAGGGGCCATTCCATTACTGAATACCCATATCTTCATCACCATCGCTCATCAACAATATGGATTCCAGAATGCCCCTTTTCCTTGAAAACACCTGGTAGGGTATTGTGACATCATTCACAGGATGGACCTCATTAATTAGAGCAGAATATGACATCATCACATATAGTGTAAGACCGAAGATGACAAGATCCTATGTAAGAGGTCATCCTCAAAGGAAAATAAATATTATAAAAGAGCGCAAGAGAGACCGTGGGAGAGAAAAGACTATACATGAGCCTTACCTCATAGTCTGGCACCACAATACAAGGCTATCTTTAACTGTACTGCTGATATAAGCTATTTAATATTTAAACTGAGTGATTTACAGTATGATGTACTTTGTTTCGACTAAGTGTAGTAACCTGGCATTTGAAAAGATTATACCCTTGTTTAGGTAATAACCATGACTTCCTGTTAAACAGTAATATATTTAGACAATCCCCTTTTTTGTCTGAAGTGTGCATTGTCATTTTCCAGGTGTCACGACTTTTTCCATGTTCTTTATATGTACCCCATACATGGCCACCATTGTGCATTTTGTTTGTGTGGCCATACCAGTTAAAGCTGGGTCTATGCTGGCATGTTTCATGTATGTATGTTAGTGTGTTTTCCGTGCTTTCTGTGCATCTCAGAACTAAATCACTTTAACTGTCATTGTGAGCATAATATCCGTACGGGGGGGGGCATGTGAAATAACATTTGGTTATTGGTCACATGTGTGTTTGTTTTACGCATGCATTACCCCTGTCCATACGTGTTTGTGTTTATTCTCTAATGTGTGCGTCTGAAATATAAATACATTTTGAAACATGTTCATAGTCAATATCTTGAGCTGTCCAGATTCCATTTTCGATATTATTGTGTCGTTCCCGACTTCCGCGTGATGGGGACTAGGCACAGGCCAACAACCTCACAAATGGAAGCAGACAGTTTGGAGATACTTTTCCCAAAAGCTTGACATTTTTGGCTCTATGCAAAACCCAACACAAAAAACACTTTTTTAGACTCCTCAAATGTCACCCCATTTGGCATGTGTGTTTAACTGGGACTGAACCCTTTCTCCAGATTTGGTGTGAACTTTTATGATGTGATCACATGTTAGAGGGAAACATGTTTTCACATTTTGCTCTGTAAAGTGTCACACAACCATAACCATGGTGTTGCTATTAAAACACCACATTGTGCGTGTATACACTCTGTAAAGATGTCTGTGCATTGGGCACTGAGCATAGAAAAGGCCAGTCGGCGCAGACATCCGTACCGTTGTGGCTTTCTCTCTGTAAATTACTATGAGACCTCAGTTTGCACAGCCACTGTATCCTGACATCCACACTCTGGGGCTGTGTGAATTCTGCGCTTAGTGATGCAATCCTACACCGCTTTCATCACAGGCATATTTGTGAAATAGTAAAATCGGTTCTCGTTCTTATGTTCCCAAAATGCTCTTTGATTTTATGTAAAGCATGCAGGGATGCTCGTTGGTGCTATTGCTCTCCTTCCCCTATCTCATAGGGGTATTTCAAAAGCAACCAATAGGATTGTGCAAGACAGTCCATATTGGATTGGTAACATTTGATCAGGTCATCGATATGGTTACTCTATGTCTTGATATGATGCTTTGCACCGTAAAACAAGAGTAATCGCCTCAATATGACTACAATATATCCTGGAAGTTATTTTCAGAAATTAACAATGTAGCATTTAAAAAAAAAGACAGTTTACAATATATGTACAATGTAAAATAATGTACTTTTTAACAGCTCGTTTTGTCTGTCAGAATGTCCTTTTTTTTTGGACAGGAGAAGAATTAGATTAAAAGCACTGGCCTGTTTCTTCTTTGGGCGCCAGGGCAATGTCTAACGTTATGTGATGGTTATATGACAATGTTTCTCTCCAAATACCAGCGCATCAGAGTAGCTTATTGCAATGTCCAGCTATGTTCAGTCATTGACACCTACACATGTGTGAATATAATGGCATTGTGTGTTTTGATTATTTCCGGTGATTGGCACGCTTAGGGAATAATGATTCTAATTGATGAGCTTCAGGTTGTAGACTTCACTTGGGTTGTAATCCATCACTCATGTGGATTATGGCATTTCTGTGAGTTATAGAAAATAATGAATGGGTGTGACAACAATTCCATGAATGATGGACATTTTTATACACAGAGACTTTAAGAACAATAACTAGCATAATGAGTTCCTCTCTCCCCATCAGCGCTTTGGGGTCACTTGTTGGGAATTGGGTCGTCGAACTGAAAGTTAACACGTTCTCAGAAACGGAGTTTGTCTGAAAGCTTCGAAAGCGAGATCTCAATGATTAAACTATGTCAGAGCATGGAAAAAGCAAGAAGAAAGAAAGACATGTTCCTTTTTGGCCAGGGGCTGAGTGTGATGATGCACAGCTGAGTGTAGCTTCCCAGATACTTTGACCTGGGATCTCCACTGCCGCAGAGATGGCCGGATTCCTACTTGCATCCTAGAACTGGCTCCTTTCTTTTCCCACGATAGTCAGGAACACCCTCAGACGAAAGAGTGGTGCCCACAATGGACTTTAAAGGCATCCCACTGGTTTGTGAAATATTTTAGATTTTTTAAGACAATTCACTTTAGATGTGTAGCAGAAAATTAATCGGCCAAAAGAAAATCAGCTTGTGTAAATACAGCAGGTAAAACATCAAATATTAGAGGCCTTTGGAGTTATGTTATACGTTACATAAATGGCCAAAAATAATGATATTAGGAAGCAACAAAGGGAACGTCAGGTAGTTCGAAGTAGTCCAGGTCAAATGCCATTAACGAAAAGGAAATGCTATAATTTACTCTGCACTAGTTCTCTCTCTGTCTCTCTCATTCTCTCTTTCGCTCTGTCTCTCTCTTTCACTTTGCTGTCTTTCTTTCTCTCTCTTTGCCTGTCTCTTTTTCTCTGTCTCTTTTCATCTCTCTCTTTCTCTTTCCCTGTCTTGCTCTTGCCGTATCCCTCTACATATCCCTTGTCTTCTCTCCTTCAATCCCTGTCCCCCAATCTGTATCTCTCATGTCTCCACTCCTAACCCTCTCTCTTGCCCCTTTTCCCTCCTATGTTCCCCCTCATTCATACTCTCTTCTGGCACCTCTCCTCACATAAACCAAGGGGAAATGATATTGGCCATTTCATGTTCTCTTCCAAAGTTAGTGACCAGGTAACGGGTTTATTTTTTAATTTAATTTTATTGCTTATAGCACGAACCTAGCTCAAGAGCAGCGGAGCACTTTACAAAAGCATTGCGCCAGAATTGTGTTTGGCATTTTCTACAGTAACACAGTACTGCTGGTGGAGGGAGAGAGGGATTTGTATTAGTCCGGCAGGTATTGTTGAAAGAGAGACAATTAAGTGTTGTAGTGTTTCTTCCGTCTGTGGTAAGCAATAATAAATATGTGATATGTCTCCATGCAGAGGCGTTGTTAGTCGGGTATGGGGTGCTATAGCCTCAGGCGTTTTCGTTGTAGCCCCAGATAGAAGCTCAGGGGCTACAACCAAACATCTAGCTAGCCCGCGTCCCGAGAGTCCCGACATTAGCATAGCCCCGGATCTTTTCCAGACCTAGCAACACACCTGTCTCCATGGCCATGAATGCTCTAAGTTACAAACTATACGCATAATAGCGAAGCCACTTGCACACGACACTTGAATAACCCCCTGAAGAGATCAAACCACAGGACACTGCACCTCTACAATCATCCTACATATCACAGTATCAGCTGATGCATCCTAGCGACACGAGCACGCGAGGCTGCCCTTTGGACGCAAGTGCTTCTACGCTTTCGACGAGACCTGCATGCAGCGCTCAGGGTAGTTCCGGGATACACACATGTGCACAAAGCCATGTTCCCCTCTCCGCACTAGCCTAACCCACCCACCGCTCTCTCAGAATCAGCAGTGCGCCTGGAGGCAAGTACAGCAGTGCGCGAGACAAGTACAGCAGTGCGCGAGACAAGTACAGCAGTGCGCCTGGAGACAAGTACAGCAGTGCGCCTGGAGACAAGTACAGCAGTGCGCTTGGAGACAAGTACAAGTAAATGCACCTTCAGAGGGCTTTAATTTAAAAAACATTTTTTTGTGAGGTCCAGAGTAATACTTCCTTGTACAGCAAGGGTACTTGCTGATGAGCTTCGAGGGCTGAATGCAGTTGGAATTTCAGGGTTTTCCCAATTATTATTCATGAGATAAATTGACATACACTGTGTCATCTGAACAGAGAGTTCTTTGCATAGTAATTGGTTAAATTGAAAATCTGAACTGGTGCGGCCTTGGGCGAGCATTAGCGAGAGCCCATTGTGTAGAAGTTGACGTGGATCCCCTTGGTGCCAGCTGTGACATGCTTCCCTTAATCTCGCTCCAGTGACGTGCACTGGAGGTCAGCGGCACTTGTCCTCCACCGGAGAGAAAATGGGCCTCATTACGACCTTGGCGGCCGCGGTATGAACGGTGCCGGTAAGGTACTGGCACCGTTCATACCGGGCCGCCACTTTACGAGTAGTACCCGCGAGCAGACCAGGATGCTAACAACGGACCTGTCATTAACGGGTCCGTTGTTAGCATCCTCCCCATTCCCATTGAGCCCTGTCCCGAAAATGGGAATTACCGGGCCCACAAAAGTCGGATTGGCCTGGTAATTCCCTTATTTCGGGACCCGGACACGAGTTTGGAGGTAGCCATGCCTGTAATGGCTACCTCCAAACTCGTAATGAGGCCCTGTTCTCTCCTGCAGGGGTTCCACCAGCCATGATGGCCTGGGCTTGTGTGGCATGGTCTGGAGGCAGAGGGAAGAACAATGCATCTATTGTCGCATTTCCCCCCTTTGTTTTACCAGCTGCTTGTGAGGGACCATAGTGTTTACATTGGACCAGCGCCACGGGAGTCTTATCACTAAGGTGACCAGACATCCCGCTTTTGCTGGGACTTTCCCGCTATTTGGTGCTCTGTCCCCCTTTCTTAAGATTATGTTCCCATTAGAAAAAGCAGTGGCCCTGCCTTTTTGTAGTAGTTCTTCATCGCTGACGGGCAGGAATGCATGATCTCACACTGCTGAAATGCTGCATTTTACAATTTAAGATAGCGTTAGTTTGTGATAAATTAATTATAATGTGTTTCTTTGAGCAGTAACATTTCAACCCCCTTCTCCAAATGCTACTGAAGTGTAGTGCCTTGACAGCAACTTTCAAGAGTGAGTACATCTTTTATGTTAGTTGCCCTGTCCTGGCTTTTTTACTTTTTAAATCTGCTCATCCTACTTATCACACACAGCAGAGCTAACTCTTTCTAAGTCAGTGGTATTCAAACTTTTTTATGCCACTCTGGACCCACCAGATGCTATATCTTCATATATTTTCTATTAAAAGCAGTCACCATACTCCCTTTTGGAAGACCCTCGTGCCCCCCCTGCTGTACATTCCTTGGCCCCCCCCTGGGGGCGGGGGCAGCCCCACCCCACAGTTTGAAGAGCACTGTTCTACGTTGACAGGATAAGTTTCCTTTCGCCGTACATGGATTACCAAGCAGTTGCCTTGAAGATGAGTCTTTCAACCTATTCGGTCTACCATCTGTGCCCACCTCCCTGGAGATGAATCGATAAGAAGTTAAAATACTCGGTTTACTCTGGGAATAGAAAACATGCTACTCTAACACCAGTGACTGAATAGTTGTAGGGAAGTGCTTTCTTGGGCCCATATTTTGACATGGACCCACCATCCGCGCACCTGAAGCAAACAGGAATGGCTGCAACAGCTTGTAACACAGAACTCCATTTCTGACTCTGGCAAAGTTAAGTTCCCTCCCCACCTCCCCACCCCTCGCTTCTACTCCGCTGCTCTTTGCTGTTTTGCGCTCGTGTGAGTGAAGTCTAATGGACGTAGGGCATAGGGCATACTGTCCTGTTAAGTGCACACAGGGGGGGTAAGGGAGGGGGGTAGACTTTCTAGCATGAAATGAATGGCCTGCAGGTAAAGCAGGGCTGGAGTCTGACACCTCCTTGTGAACAGAGCAGCAGGGTGAATAGGCTCTCCCTGTATGGCCGGGCATGGGTGATCCATAACGCTGACATGAACATAGGAAGCCTTGGGTTGGCCGCCAATCCGAGATGCACTTAAAGGACGAGTGTATCATTTCTGGAAATAAAGATGTCTGCTGAATTCATCTTTTCCATCTAATATCGATACTGTGCTCATTTGCTAAATATCGGGTTTACGGATAGGTGGTGGCAGTGGCAGTGTTCTTTCACTTGATTTCTTGATGGCCACCGTTCAGCGATGCTCGGGTTGCCGTATTATTTACGTCATTTGAAGTGGGTATAGTGACTGCTTGGTCCTTGTTCTGTTTGCACCCATGCACTTACCCCCCCCTCCCCCACTCCTTCATCCCTTCTGTCTCTCTCTCTCTCGCTCTGCACTTGCACGTTCTGAATGCTCACAAGGCCTAGTAGGTCCACCTGTATCTTTCAATGTTATATTTGTTTTTCTTTCCCAGGTTCCCTCCCGGCTGCCCTGTGGGCGCTTTGAAACACAATTTACTTGATGTACAAGCGCCTTACAATTGCACAATAAATATATCACATAAATTAATTAATAATGGAACCTCTGACATGCCTTCTGCCCTCTCATTTCGTTGAATGGGAGTAAAGGGTAGCGCTCACAATGGGAAGCAAGGTGTTCAGTCCACGTTGGAATGAGACTTGGTTGTTCATGAGTCGCAGGCCAAGTGGAAAGGATTTCCAAAGAGAAACAACCTGCGCCGAGAAGGCTTGCCCGCCTATCCGCAGAGTGACCAGATATTGAAAACAATAAACGGGTCTTTTTTGACATGTCAATTCGAAGGCAGAGAAGAAGGACTTCGCAAATTGAGCCCCAAAAAATATGCGTCCAATCAGAATGAGTTTTCTTCATTTCAGTACTTTCAGGAACTCTACTATTGTTATTGCAACTGGAAGATGAGCATTCCGGTGGTTAAAAGCTTTCTCGGGAATACTGAATTCTTTTTTCATTTCATTTTGTATAAAATATTGTAAAGTTGAAATATTTCAGCTAAAACAATAAAAAATAAAAATTGTTTTTTCGGCAGAACCAGATAGTGGACGAATCATGAACGATTCTGATGGGAAGTTATGGATATATTTGGGGTCACGTAGTGCACTAATCATGAAAGCTACTGATGGGAAGTTAGGGGTACAATTGGGGCTGTGGGTGTGCATATATACGTGGCTTGTATGCCTTTTTCTCCTTTCACCATCCTGCATTTCATTCCTTTTTTGCTCCTCTTGTACCCATCACCTTTCTATCCTATGTTTTCGCTTCTCCATATTGCCTCTCATCCCTTTTTAGTTTGGGGTATTATGTAGACCTTTAGCCCTACCTGTAAGCCAAGGATGGATACGAATTGTTCGTTTGCAAATTGCTCGAATTACAATTGACCTTTTCACAATTGACCGAATTGTGAAGGTCAATTGTAACATATATGCGGGGGGAAACCCCCCGAAACCCCCCACCCAACCCAAACCCGCCCCAAACCCTTCTATATATATATATATATATATGTGTGTGCGGTCAATTGTGAAAAGGTCAATTGTGACCCTTTAAATTCATGCGATTGTGCATTTGAACAATTGCAAACGAACAATTTGGGTAATACTTAAGCCAATAGTATTGCGTTGGTGTAAGGAGGGACACACAGCGTATGGGCTTTGATCCGCTGTTTACCTACCCGTTTATGGCCCATGGCCATGCTCATCCCTATGTTCATTCTAACACACAACCTGGCCACCCCCTCCTCTGCCCAAACACTCCCTCCTGGGATCTCTGTGAGCTATCTCTATCACGCAGTAAGATCTATCTTTGTTCTGTGTAGGGCCTTCCCAGTCTTCTGAGAGTTAATGGCTTAATTGCCACTCTAAATGAGCACCTGGTATAACAAAAATGTTTGAAAAGGTGTGTCTTCGGTCACTTGATGTTAACGCCATATGTGTGCCCTTGCTTCTATTCTTTGCACTAAAGTACTGATAAAAGCAACCATTGGCAATGAGAACAGTTTTGGCTTGTGTGTTGGCATTAGATAGGCATTTACCAGGCACCGGTATCATATGCCCTGGTACTCAATTTTCCAGTTGTTGCTGTATTATGGGTAAGTCGTACCATTATAGCTGCACCAGGCACATGCCTATCCGATATCTACACAAAAGCCAATGCTGTTGGCTTTGCCAAGTATTGCTTTCACTTCATTTGTACTAGCCGTCTAACTTCCTAGCACCTATATGAGGTGCTTATGTGCACACCGTCTTTACTTCACACCAGGCTTTTCGGCAGCCACAGACTTACATACACTCTCTTATTAAGGCAACCTCTCCAATACTGTCCCCCAAAATCTGGACGTTTGGTCACTCTACCCATCCGACTAAATCGGACAGGTTGAGGTGATAATACCGGGCGTAGGGATCACCAGCCTAAGGTATCTTACGTAAGTATGGAACACTTATGTTGCTTATTAAATCTGGCCCATTGCCCATGAGAGAACATTGAGCAATATCATTGGCCACAATGCCCTCTGTAGCACTGGTGTGAGCCCGACAGCAGGCACGATTCAGCAGCCTGGTAGGCACAGGGTTCGAAATTGAGGGGAGCTGGGAGCTATTTAGATCCTGCTTCTAGCCTAGTAGAGTCTGGTTAGCTTGACACCAACAACTACCAGGAGCTACTTGTGGCTCCTAGTGTCAGCTAGTATATATACATGTATTAATGTGATACCGTTTTGTACAAACGTATTAAACTTTACACATATTTTAACCAATAAATTATAAAACTACGAAAGCTATAGAAAGATGTACACAAATACCATAATATATATAATATGCACATCAAATCAAATCAGTTCGTAAGTTAAAACAAGTAAATAAGCATACATTCCAGCAAGAAAACATACAAACATAATTCAGATTTACATATTCACATATTATGGATTTAAACAACCACTAACTAAAGAAGAAGGAGCCTCTGAGCACAAGGGGGCCACCCTAGTACTTATTTCCATGTAAATAGAGGCCTCACGCCACACCTGGAAAAGTGCTAAATGCAGTTTGGAGTTTAGAGTATTAACACACTGATTCCAGAGGTCTGCCTGCTCTATGAACTCTGGGTTATGGACAAATTCACCTAGGTATTTAATACACTTTATTCTCATCCTGGGGCATAACGTTAGGACATGACGAGCAGTTTCAGATTCAGTAGAGAGTTCACATATTCTACAATACCTTTCTGCTACAACTAAACCCATTCCCAGACCTCTACCCGCCAGCACAGGCAGATGATTGAAGCGTAAGAGTAGAATAAAACGCCTCAGTTGGTCCGATGGGCACAGATTTAAATAAGGCTGCGCCTTCATAAAGGTGTAAAGAACATGCGAAATAAAGTTGTAGCTTTTCAGACTTTCAAGATGGATAAAGTTACTCTGCCAGTCCCACAGATTTAGGCGTCTGGGCATGCTGGTAAACAGACGTTCATTTTCCCTGCCCCATTCGGGAGACCAACTGATTTCTTGCAGCAAGGCATTCATCTGAGTTTCCAGTGTTTTCTGTTTGCCAGCCACTAAATCCTCTTTTATGGTCATCGGAAGCCTGTTTGTAGGATTGTTATTAAGTTGAATATAAAATTCCACCCGCTTTCTCATAACTATGGCCCTGAGAGAGGTGATTCCTAGTTCCAGCCTAATCATGGCCATAGGGATACATTGGGGGAGGCCTAGGATTTTCCTCCAGAACTTACTCTCCACAAGTTGTAACCATCCTAAATTCATATTAATCAGAGGGTCGAGACCATACGTGACCATAGGAACCAGGCATTGGATGTACAGTTGGCGTGCTGCCAAAATTGAAAAACCACTATGTTTGCGCGTGAACTTATATATCAATGCTGTAAATTGGGCGGCTTTGGTTCTGCGCACCTGAATGCATGTAGTATAGTTTCCTTTATGGTCAAATTCCACACCTAGATATTTATACATGAAAGTGTATTTAATTTCAATCAGTCCCACCATCATGCGAGGCCTAGTCACTCTTCCAGCAGAATATAATAGGAGGTTTGTTTTGCTGTGGTTGATGACGAGTTTGTTGGCCTCAGCATAGCGCCATAACTGCCCCGCGGATCTTAGGATCCCACTGAACGTGTGATCTAGGATCACTAAGTCATCCGCGTACGCCAGTATAGGGCAGTGGCAGGAACCTATCTTTGGAGGACAGTTGTTTATCCCCTACAAACATTCAGGAGCGTCAGATACAAACAGGTTGTAGAGAGTAGGGGCCGTCACGCACCCCTGTTTTACCCCTCTCAGCTGCGGGATGGGTTGAGTCACGGCACCTTGATTGTCAAGCCGCACTTGAGTAGTATTATTTGTGTCTAAGAGTTCAAGGTAGTATAGCAGGGATCCAGGGCAGTCCAATTTCCTCCGTTTTTTCCATAGAAGGGTACGGTTTACCGAGTCAAAGGCCGCCCTGAAATCAACATAGAGTGCGTATAACGGGGGATTAGCATGAGCCAGGGCTTTGGTCCTCACTGCATTCATAACAAACAGATTATGAGAGGTAGAGTACCCAGCTCTAAAACCACTTTGAAATGTATCTAATACACCCGCACCTTCGGCCCATTTCTGCAACTCCTTGAGTATGAGGGCAGCAAACAATTTACCGGTGCAATCCAGCATAGAGAGCAACCGATAATTCTCGGATTCGGATCTGTTGCCTTTTTTGAAGACTGGTATCAAGATGTGTCAACTAGTGCCTTCCAAACCTTTAAATGTGACATTTACTTCAAGTATTTGAGAAGGTTAATAAAGAAGAATTAGAACACATCTCATAGACAGTTACACACAATGGTTCATGCAAAATGGCGTCTCTGGTAGCTCCTGGTTCCCCTGCGGCAGCTCCTGCCTAAAGGGTGATGCCCAACACACAGGAGCTGGTTTTAGCTCCTGCTCATCGAATCTCACTTTCGAACCCTGCAGGCACATCGTGGTGCCGCTGGCTGCTAAATTGTGCTTGGGGCCAAGGTACATCAAATTTGCATAATACACGCTTGATTGAACCAAAGCCACAATTGCATGTACTCATTATTTCAAATCTAGGCAAGGGAAGGAATGCTTAAGAGATCTCAGATGAAAAAACAGTTTTCACTGTATGAGAAACCTATGGTTCTAGTAAAGGAGGCGATTCAACATAAATAGAACTGTTTTTTTTAGTTTTGGTTACTAGCTGGCACTGCAAGTGCTGCCTATTAGCCAAAACTATTGGCATGGGATGCGAAGATAGGAGAGAGATGGAATGTGAAGAGAGACACACCTCCTGTGGGTGTTGTTTCACGTTTTACCCACCCATTGACCGCCCACGGCACTGTAAGTTCCTATGGCCATTGCCACGACTACCTGCCTCTTCCTACCCAAAGCACACACCTCTGGGATCGCTTTGAGCTAGTTCTGTGATTTTGAGAGGATGCCAGTGTTATTTATAGGCAGTTTCCTGACATTTAATAGCATAATTGCAGCTGTAAATCAGCACACGTTGTAATAGAAATGTCTTACCCAAGCGTGTCTTCAGCCACTTAACTTATAAGCAATATGTTGATTCTTGTATCTGTTCCTTACACAAAATTCCTGTTAAAACCCAGCATTGGTAAAGCTAACAGTTTTGGTGCATGTATAGGCATTTTCCAGACACTGCCATAATATGTTCAGTTACCATCGCCATTTGCTAGCTGTTGCCATTTTATGGTCAAGTAGTACAATTAGGGTAGTGCAAAAGCCCAAACTGTTTGCTTTGCCAATGCTTGTTTACTTTATTGGATGGCGTAGGGGACGGGTTGAGGGAAGCAGGTCAAAGAGATGTAATGAGAAAGGAGTGAGTTAGGACCCAACAAGTAACATTTTGCTCTGGCTGATCTGAACCAATTCGTTCAGAGCCAGCAGGCACTCATAAAAACGGTTCTGCAGAGGTGATAGATATAAAGGCAGAGATTCCAGCTCCATATAGCAGCCTGGCCGGGAGGTGGGTGGGGAACTAGTCAGGATACTCAGAATGCAGGCAGTATTTAGTGGTACAAGCCTGCGTTCGGAGAATGAAGCGTGCTGCTTGGCCAGAACCCCTTACCATTTATTTAGCTGGTGTCAGCGCAGCTGCCAGGACGCACTTTAAAACCTGTGACAATATGCGTGTGGCAAGTGCTCTCTTGACACTCCATAAAAGGGAGAAACAAAACGAGCCTGAAGCATCCCTGAAGCCACTCCGAAGCACTGATGTCCCTTTTCCTTGTTCATGAAGTGATGGTGATCAACATGGAAAACAGACTTCGGAAGTACACCACCGCTTCAGTGAGCCATCACACCCATCAGCAAAGGGTGGTGGTAGAGATATATCTCTGGGTGGGTTGGTGGACTCTTTCAGTAATGGCGCTGCAGCCCTTGTTAAGTGCACTTGTTTCGCCCGGGTCCTTAACTCGGACAGCAGGCCATTGGCAGGGTCGGCCCACCCAGTGGAGTCATATCGCCTCAATAGCATCTGGGATTGGGTGACTAGATTTTCTAAAAAACAAAACCCGGACGGGCTGTGGAAATAGAAGTAAGATTAAAGAAAATACACATACGACTTTAGTCCTACTTCTGTTTCGTTGGGCCGTTGCTGGGGTCAAGGAGGGGGGTGTGCTAAAAGGCACACTCCTCTCATTGGGGGAGAGCGTTGGGAAGGGTAAGGGGGAGGAAATGGGGGCGTGAAAAGCATTTCTCTAAATAGCTCGAAGCTCCCCTCAATTTCGAACCCTGAAGTGGTCAGCACAGAGAGGCCATGCAAAGATCTCATCAAGTAACATGACACGAGGAACTATGAACGGTCTCTGATGCAGAAGTGGACAGGTCGTTTGGGAAATGGCGAGAAGACCCCTAGGCTGATGCCTCGGAAAGGCTGCAGATTTCAGTAGACACAGCCACATGCCAGCAGCTGAGTAACTTTGCTGGAAATGTTGGTGGTGGGACATGACATCTAAATGAAAGGGCCGCTGCCAAATGAGTGGGACAAAATGGTGTGCCACAAAAGTTGGGTGTGCGGTGGGGGGGGGGCAAACACCCTTGTCCTCTCCTAAAAAACTCCCATGCATGCCAGGAGCTAGGTCAATGTTCCACTCATCTGATTACATTTTGTGGGCTTATTGCGGAAAGCAAATCCATTGTCTGGTTGTGTTACAGGATTCTAGTCCACTTGATAAACATGCGCGACTTCCTGTCATAAAAGGCCTTTTACAGGAAGTGGCACCATGTGGCAGGACCACTTCTTTTTTTTTTTTCGGCGGCACATTGTGTTCCCTGACGCTGCTGCATGTTGGCAGTCGCTCGGTTGGCCAGGGTCAGAGCCATCTGCCTCCATCAAGCTGACGTAAAATTCACAACTGAAAGCCAAAAAGCTGGCAAGGTGTGGTGAGGCAATAAAGCAGCTTATGCGCTTCACTGGAATAGGGCATTAGGGCGGCACAGAGTCCTAGTTCCCTCTTGGGGTAAGACCGCAAAGACCTCTTGAGCAGCTGCTGGTGAGGACATGAAGGCCATTTGGCATTGGCGAGAGGACACAACAACCCTACTTCGGTTCAGTAATTTAAGCATTTGGTAATTTCAGTAAGGGCCAGTACTCTTTGTTCCCAGTTTCTAACAAATGTCCAACTTTTTTCTTGGCGTCAAGGATGATGGCGAGAGGGCAGCATAATGTAGCCTCATGGCCTCTGAAGAGTGGAAGCCACGCCAGTGCAATCTCTTCCTGTTTCCTTGACCCCTCTGCCATGCATGGGCTGCACCGGCCCACACTCCCTTTTTACAGTGATGCCAGCAGGGTTTAGATATAACCTTACCCGCAGAGTTAAACTTGGGGCGCGAAGACTACTGGTTAGCAGACACAAATTAACAAGATCAGTGGTCTTACCCTGGCATCTTTTCCCTCCACAATTCCAAATTTTAGGAATGGGTTGTGAAGATCTTTACTAAACTTAAAGCTGCTTTGAAAATGGAAAAACAAAGAGTAATGTCCTGGAAGGTCCAAGGGGAAGCCCTAATGGCTGTCTTTCAGGTCTCCTTGATGGTGATCTGTCCAGATAAAAGTGCAATAATACACTGTGCATGGACACCCACTTGGATGTATATCAGAGGGAGCTCCTGGACATTACCCCGGACACAGGCAATACATTGCTTGTTGGTAGCACAGTAAGAGAGATGAACTAGGCTCCGTGAAGCAGTTTAGAGCTATTCTCAATCAAGTTGGGAATGGTTTCTTTGGTTGACTGGAACCAGATCTAGGAAAGAGAATTTAGCACTGAAGCACTATTTAATTTGTAGGGTTATTTATTTATATGCAGGAGGAGCAATGCTCTTTTGATCCCAAAAGAACGTACAATAGATAAGAAATCAGATTTGACAGGAAGCAGTGAGCTTCCTACAATGGGGTGAGTTCGAGGGACATTCTGACCAGGTTGTGGAGAGGAGTAAATGGAACAGTCACCGGGGACATAAGTGGACATACATAGATTAAGGTCAACCAACATTGGACATTTTATAAGTGCAGGTAGGCGGTACGGCCAGCTGTGCTCAGGATGTGGCCATGATGGGTGAAGTGCTAGAGTGGAGGCAGAGGAAGTGAGGTGCAGAAGGCAGTTTGGAGGCGAGGAAAAATGTTAGCTAGCAGGCAGATGAGAACTAGGCTAAAAGGTTAACTCAGAGGTGAGGAGGTAGGCTTTTAGTTTGGTTTTGAACAGATTCACGTGGACTGTTTCTTGGATGTCCAGTGGAAGAGAATTCCATGCAAGTGAAGCAAGAAGAGTGAAAGTGCCGGAGCGAGAGGAAGCACAGGGAAGGCGTGGAGCCGCAAGGGTATTCGCGAAGGCAGAGTAGAGATTACACGAAGGCTTGTAGAGTTGGACAGGTGAGGACAGATGCAGTGGTGCCTTTCTGTGGATAGATGTATTAACCAGGAGAATATATTTAAATCTGGTCCTGTTTTGATTTGTCAGCCGTCTAGGCCGGTGACAGCATGAGGAAGTAGGTGTGAAATGAGAGAGTACAAAGACAGTCCTGGTAGCAAAGTTAATGATCTTGTTGAGAGGAATGAAAGCATAGTTGTGGAGACCAAAGAAGATGCTGGCGCAGAAGTCCAGTTTAGAGAAGACAAGAGTGGTTAAAAGATGTTTGGCAACGTTGAAAGGAGTAAGGTTCCTAAGTTTCCTAATATTGAGTAGGCTGAGGCGAGCTGCTGTTCCAGTTTTGAAGATGAAAGTACAGATGGTGTGAGAAGGGTCATAGAAGATGCTGAGGTTTCTAGCTGAAGAAGAGTAGAGATATCAGAGGAGACTTCAGGAAAAGAGAAGAAGATTTGGGTGTCATCCGCAAAGAGCTGGTAGGAGATTAGTGTCCCAAGAGCAGAGCTGTAGAGTGTAAACTGGAGTGGACCCAAGACTGAGCCTTGTTGAACAACAACAGTTAGAGGAGTGAGTTGAGAGGTGTTGTTTCTCGAGGAGACAAAGAATTGGTGAGGTGCAAGGTAGGATTCAATCCAGGCAAGGGCTCGAGGTTGTGGATGTCTGAGAAATGGGTATGATGGCTGAACACAACTCTTTCGAGCACTTTAGAGTGGTGTGGAAGGAGGAACACAGGGTGAAAGTTAGTCGGTAGGTTGGGGCCAGCCCCTTTCTTTTTTAGGAGAGGGATGACTGTGGCTGTTTTGAAAACAGGGAAAGTAAGCAGAGTCAAAGGACCGGTTGAAGAGTTCAGCGACGTGAGAGGCCACTAAAGGGGCAATAGACACAAGAGGGGTTAGCCTTTATCAGTAGAGATAGCAGTTTGCCACTATTAGTGTGACCAAAGTGGGAGATAGAGGGAGAGGATGATGGTAGAGTAGGGGGTGTGTAAAATGTAGGAGGAGGGAATGTGAGGAAGGTCAAGGGAGTCTCTACGTTTGGAAACTTTTGCAGCAAATTATACAGCTAGGTCATTAGCTGTGAGAGTGCAGTTGATAGTCATAGACTTAGGGGGAGTGAGTTTAGGGTGCTCTATAGCCAGCAAGGATGGCTGGAGTAAGAGCCAATGAGGGCTAGGTAGAATTCCCTATCAATGTTATGGTGGGTTTAAACAAGCAGGCAAAACCCATATACCAATAGAAAGCGTTTTTACATGCTTTTGTAAACCATCATAACATTGATGGTGTTTGATAAACATAATAATGCTCCAACCAGAAGGATGTCCGATTATAATGCACTGATAATCCATAATGAAGCTGAAGCGCGTATGTGCTTGTCTACATCCACCTTTGAAAGCTGTCTGTCTTGGGTTTATATAGCTATGTATAAAAAGGCACTGCCCTGTAAGAGAAAGACAATTTCTCCAGCAAAAAGCAAGCTTTTAAGATACTTTGCATTCCCACATTGCATTGGCTTTGCTGACATTGCTCTGAACCAGAAATGTGAACAATTGACAGTGTGAAGCAAAGATGGGTAAACAAGACCACCCCATCATAAATATCCTCTCTCTGGCATGCTGTTATCTCCCAAGGTAAGTTCCTGACACTGAGATAAGTAATGCTGGCTGCAGTGGTCATGTCGCAAATATCTCGTCCTTGCACTGCTTTCCACCTGAAAAATAATCCTGGACAGGTAGTAATTGTAGTAGAAAAATTGCCGAGTATTATTAATAATAGCGACTTCGATTTGGCAGAGGCCAACTGTGAGGAATTTGACTATCCGCACGGTAGGTGTGCGCTCGCCTTGACTTTTTTGAAATGTTTTATTATTTGGAATGCTGTAGACCAACCTCAGGAAAATGTGTGGGGCTGATCCACACACATTTTCCTATGCTCACACCACGACAAACCGTAGACCTGTGCCCTCCAGGCTGGACAACGCCTACAGGCACCGTCTGCCTCTGTCATATTTAGTTGGAATGTGATAGTCAGGAGTGCACAAAGGCATCTCCAGGAAGGGGGAAGGTCAACCTTCTATGTGCAATGGCAAGCCTGATTGACTAACAAAGGCTCCTTGGATCCGCCCTGCTCTTTTGTTAGGACCTACAGCTGATGACAGCAATTCACATACCTATTAGAGGGTACTTCAAACAGGCCCACAGGGGGCCTGCTGCAGAGATTAACAAAGGAGACAGGAAACCCAACAACCTTTCATATGTAACTTCATCAACCTGAAGCCAGCTCCTGCCCTCAGTATCAATGACAGTGAGCTGTCTTGTCTGTGACTGCGTGTTTACAGTAGGCCACCCCGGTAGGGGGACCCCATTCATAAGGTATGGCAATGTGTTTTGCAGGAGCCAGAGAGTCTGGTCTCGCCCCAGCTTCAAAGGAGACCAGCCACTTTAATCATGAACCACATAGAGATCGATTAAGCAGAGAGACTCTTTGATCAAGAACAGACAGGAAGATGGGTGGGTGGATATCACACGTTTTCACCCCTGTACCTTTCTTGTTGCAAAGCACTCTTGGATGACCTCATACATACAGGAGATTGTTGGTAGGGACCCCAGGATTGGTTTATTAAGGTAGGTGTATCCTACACCAATAACTGTGGCTCCCTTGGCTTTAAACGATGGCTGAACCCCTCTTTTGGCAGATCATCTGAAGGCTTCACCAGAAGCAGAAACAAGAACTCATCCTTGGACCCTGGATGAAGGTACAGTCTGCCTTACATTTATTTTATTTTATTTGTTTATTTGTATTGCGCCGGTAGCTCGCAAGCTTCGGGGCGCAGAGACAAGAACACGAAAGACAGAAAAATAGGCGGAACGTATAACACAGGACATTAAAAATAATAAAAGAGCTGAAAGGATTGGATTATTGGTTTTACTTAAAGATGTATGTTTTCAATAGTTTGCGAAAACATTGATAGTTTGATTCCAACCTTAGCTGAAATGGGAGGTTGTTCCATATGCCAGCCACTGATACGGGGAAGGATTTACCCGCACTGTTTTTGCGTCTGAAAGGGGCCACAGCAATCAAGCCTTGATCCGCCGATCTTAGCTTTCTGATGGGCGCGTATGGAATGAGTTTGGATTTAAGGTATGCAGGGGATTTACCAAAAATGCATCTGTGTGTCAGTGTAAGAGATTTAAACTGGTCCCTTTCCTCAATTTTTAACCAATGCAGTTCTTTTCTCGCTTCGCTGATATGCTGGTTTCTGGTTTTTTGTTTGATGATTCTCACTGCATTGTTTTGTAAAACTTGGTAGCTATGATAGCATATTGTTTGTTGGAACCTAGGATGAGCGTGTTACCGTAGTCAAGGCGATATAACATGGTGGCTCTTTCGATCGTTGCGCTATTTTCTTCTGTTAGGTATGGTTTTATGGCTTTTAGTAGGCGAAGATGATATGAGCAGGTTTTTTTGACGCATTGGGTTTGGGCTTCTGATCCCAGAGATGCTTCTAACATCATCTCCAGGGTTTTGACCTTGTTTAAAACTTGAATTTGGGTATCTTTTATTGTGAAGGCGCTGTATGAGGGATGAAGCTTTGTTCTGGCTAGGTTAGTGCCAAAAACCATAAGCTCTGTTTTATTGCCATTAAGGCACATCCAATTCGTGTCCATCCACTGCTCTACTGCATTGTATACCAAGGATAGCTTCTCTTTGTCTTTCTGATGGTCTCCGCTTAATTCAATTACCAGCTGAGTGTCATCAGCATAGTTGGTAAAGAATGTATCGATGTTATCCAGGACTGTACAGAGAAACCTTAGGTATAGATTGAAGAGGAGCGTGGGACATGCTAGCACCCCGTGGAACTCCACAGGTGATTTCTTTTTCTAGTGAGAACAGGTTTCCCCAATGCACTCTAGAAGTTCTCTTTTGGAGAAAGGACATAATCCATCCTATCGCTTCGTCTGAGCTATTTGCTGTTTTCTTTACTGCTGTCTTGAGTAGATTATGATCTAGTAGGTTGAATGCTGCGCTCAGGTCTAGAAGGATGAGGAGACCAGCTTTCCCCTGATCCATGATGTTGAGCATCTTGGTCTGAGGATCCAGCATAGCCGTTTCTGTGCTATGGGCCAGAAGAAAGCCTGACTGTTGGTGATGAAGGGATTCTGAGCTTCCTACATGTTCTTGGAGATGCATAGTAGCAATCTTATCCATGATTTTACATCTTCTGCCAGTCAAGGATGGCTAGGATTGCCAAAGAGGGAAGCAACATCCCTCCCCTAAACATCTCCCAGGGAACAGAGGTAGATCCAGAACTCAGCGTACCCTGCTAGGCTCTGCAACAAGCTTCCTGAATAGGTAGTCCCCAGAAGGTCTCTGAACCTACAACCAAGGACAAGGCAGCTGCCTGCAACACACTCCTCAGATTTGGGCCGTCTGCCTTGCAGGACGACACAAGCCCATTGAAGAAGCTGGGAGAAGTGCCTTGATGAGTGTCAGCCCACATCTGCCGCCGTAAAGGACATTTCCGAACCAGTCGAGTTCCTCGAGCTGCAACAGACTGCAACGCTGACCGTTGTCAAGCCACAGTCGCTTAAAGAGAACCAAGACGTCTCGACCAGTGATTCAGAATGGCCCAGCACCACTGAGACAATGAAGGCTTCTCTCACCAAACTGTCTTGACGCTTGATACCTGCATCTGGCGCCCGTATCAAACTCTGTCCCAGAAGCTGCAAATCGCCCTGAATCCAGCTTGACTATGTCGAGCACCAAGAATACCTACAGCATAAGGTACACTGTGATTCTGTCCCCTGGTCCTTCCCATAAGGCCCCTAGAGATATTTTAAGACCCATTACTCCCTTGGTGCTGAAAGCAAGTAACCTTAAACTATAGTGATTATTAACCATACCGTCTACCTCCTCTCAGTAACCAGAATGCATCCCTTTTCTTTCTTTGAAACTGCCTGTCCTCTGCATTCCCTTACAGGGTGGGTTGTATTTCGTAGCATTGTCTGTTGCGATATAAATAAGGCAGATATTTTTAATACAACAATGACCGGACACTCCTTTTTATCATTGGGTAATAATTGTATTTTCACTCTATTGCAACCAACCAATGATCCACGACCTTATGGAGATAAGCCTGCTGTTCCGTCCATGTTACCAAAATTGGACAAGGAGGTTTATAATTTGCTTGTGTTTCCAATCTGTTCGGCTCCCTTCTGGTGTACTAGAGGAGTGGGGCTGATTGATGGTTTAGAAACCGATATTCACCCCTAGACCACTGGTGCCCCGGAAGTTGATTTATCACAGCAACCCATGGGTCACTGGCTGCCCATCCTCTCCCTTCTTCTCTCTGACCCTCACCCATCTACCCACATCCTCAGGAAAACGAAACATGCTTTCCACTGCTGTGGCATCGCGGCAGATGAATACGACATTTCTCTGCCTCCCCAGGAGGAAGCAGATGGAGGCAAAGCCTGTGCCTTGCTGGGCAGCAGCAGGCCTCTGACATAGAGAGACAACCCGTCGGGCAAAGGGGCTGCGCTGTAACAACTTTGAAATGTGGCTTTGCACGAGGAAACGTGCATGCTGCACACAGCCCCTGCCGTCACAGAACATCGCTGCGCTAGGCAATGGCGGCCGCCATGTTTGGCCTTTCTCACTGTCTGTGTTGGTGCTGCGAACCTGTGGCAGATCTGAAAGTGAAACTGAGAGTGGTGGGGCAGGGTGGCAGGGTGCCAGGTATGCTTTTGATCTTTTGGGAAGGGGGGTGGGAGAAACCCAGGAGTAGGTGCGTTTAGGGAAGCCAGGGGTCGGGGGAGGTGGGAGCGGTGACAGGTGTTACTTTTTCTGTTGAGGTGGTTGGAAGAGGGGTGGGCGGGGGTCACAGCAGAGAGCTAAGGGTGTGTGGCAGAAGACCAGCTATTTATAATGCTGCATGTTTTTCCCTAACACCTCCCCTCTCTGCCTCTTGTTTGCTGGTCCCTGTGAACAATGTAGGGGCGGAAAGGGGAAACTGGGGGCCCACACAACATAACATTGAAGGTGGGTAACCGTTAACTAAGGGGACATATATTCCATATTGGGGTTCTGTGTGACGTCATAGACAACGTGAGCTTTGCTCCCGTTGCCTAGTAGAGGCCAGGTTACTGAACCTTTGCAGCGGTGGTGAAAGTGCACATTTGCACAGTATTCGCAATAGGGCAAACTTTGCCCTGGTGCAAAAATGCATTGAAAGTATAGGTTTTTGCACCCGGGAAATGTTTTCCCTCGTGATAATTGAATGTAAAATATCTCTTGCCATGGTGCAAAGGTTTTCTAATATGGCTCCAATGTTTTTTGCTCTAGGGCAAACTTGGCACTAGTGCCAAGTTTATTAATCTGGACCCTGGTGTCAATTGGAGCCCCTCAGTGGAATGTATCCCCGCGGTTTATACTTGCCTTACCCATCTACTCTTCTATACATAACCTTCCATCAAAACTGTCCGATTCTGCAATAACCCTGTAGTTGTGTTGTCAGGGAGCCCTTACTAGCAGGAAGTGAGGCTGTGGGGAGATGGCTACAGCCCGCGGAGGACCATTCCCCTAACAGTGCAACATTTTCTTCACGTCAAGGCACCTAGTTACTGCTTCAAAGGGAGAACCTAATGTTGAAAAATGCACACATTTAAATGATACATGATATGGCATTTACCACGCGCCTGTACACAAGTGTTTCTAGATAACTGAATTCGGTGGCTTAATGAAATGAATTGTATAGCTACAAAAAAAATGAAATTGCAATTTGTAATGTTTGCATCATATGACGTGGCTAAAGCTGGCAAATCATCACGGGTGGTGCACCACTGGTGATGGCTGCAACTCCCGTGTGAGGCAAAGATAACCCTAGAATGATGTACTTCCATCAAGTGCATGGTGTGGGTAAGGTAAGTCCCCTTTGAATTCTGTGCCTGTATAAATCACACTATTTGTAGCCTCCTAATTGTTTTCACACAGAATGGCCGGGTGACATGGTGTCCTTAAAATGTACTTGATGGATGACCATCATTCTGTTTATCTTCATTTCCATGATTTTCCAAGGCTGTATCAATTGGGTCTTAACATCTACTGTCACACTTAATGCCAGTTGGGAAAAAAAGTATTTAAATTCATGAATTAAAATAAAGGCAGCGCATATGAAGCATTAATACATACCTCCGTACATTAAAATAACCGCTCCTCGCTCCACACACGGCCTCGCGTGTCTGCACCCGGAAGAGGCCAATCTGTGGTCCAGAGGCCGCTTCCTCTTGGGCTGAGCAAGGGGGCATGCCTAGGTGAACAGTGAGCACACATGACACCGACTTCTTTTGGATGCCAAACCGGCCACATGTTTTAATCTCACAGCAAATCATAAATGCACTCCCAAAACTGTGACACCTATATTACACAATATCAATAATTTCCACATAATTCACAACATTTTCTGCTGGCATGTGGTCCAGGTGGACCATGGCTCTCTGCCCCACCGGGGTGATGCATGGTGGTGAGGCCCTGCCCCCTACCTACCATGCCCTTCAAGGAGGATGTTACTGGGAGGCAGCGCCCCTTTCTTATTGGCCCCAGCTGCCCCCTTGTCCCGCCGTCCCCTTCCCCCGCTGGGAGCCTCCAGGCGCCCCGTGCCCCATTCGGCCTCCTGAGTCCCCTGGAAAGGGATCTCAGTGTCCCCATGGTCCTCCCCCACCTGCCACAGGGGTGCGGGCCCGCCGGTCCGTGCCAACACCTGCAAAATTCCTTAGCCGGGCCACAAAATTCCACCAAAATAGTTCCGTCCCGTGCTGAGACAGATGCACCCCGTCCGGGGGGGAAGTTCCAGGGCCCCTCAATAGGCCGTTCCTGATAATGTGAAAGAACTTCAGGATGTGGCGAGGGCTCCAGGCGCAGGTGTAGGCAGGGCAGCGACAATCCGGCAGGACGAGGTGAAGACCTGTGCTCACCTCGTCCCCCCAGTGCCTTATTTATGCCCCCAGGATTGTCGCTGCCGTGCCCCCCGCTGCGTCAGAGCCTGCAAACACCGTCTCCAGACTCCTAACCCCCCCCCCCCCCTGGAGCCGATTCCAACAGACCTCTCCCTGCCCTTCTCCCCCGGCCGCCCCCTGGCCACACGACCCCGTAATTGCGGGTTTTTGCTTTTGCTTCATGGGCTCCCACATGCCAAATCACTACTTAGTTACCTCAGGCACTCTACAAAATGATTTCCGCATGGTGAGACCTATCTACTTCCGTGCCTAGCCACTACTGTTCAGTGCCTTCCCCAGGGTTTTAAGTGCGCCGGGGCTAGACGTGGTCAGGCCCTGACAGTTTCCCAAAAGGTCTCTTGAGCCGGGGACCTGCCGGGGCTCACCCCCAACTAGCCCCAGCCACACCAACACCCCAGGCAGCCCGTGTAGCCAAAGTGCTGCACGGTTAAAGGGCTTTCTGTAGGTGTCAGCACTTCGGATTGGCGACAAAAGAAAAGGAGATTACTCTGTACCTTTGGCTAAACAGGCTGCCTGATGTCTCGGTACTCAGAAACAGGAGGAGGGCTGGAGTGCCTGGCTCTCCTTTTGTTTCTGAGTAACTGTACGGTTGAAGGCCTTTATGCTGCGTGATAACTCTTTACTCAGAAGCAAAAGGAGAGCTGGCCCTCCAGCCTTCCTCCTGTTTCTTGAGTACAGAGACATAAGGCAGCACGAATCCCTTTCACTCAAGCAGCAGCCTGGTTAAAGGGATGCCTGTGGGGGTCAGCAGAGAACTCTTCAACCATACAGCTCCTTTGACACGGGTAGTTTAGCTCAGCGGCAACGCGCTCGCCTTGGAAGTAAGACGACATAGTACAACACAGGTTTGAATTCCGGTCCGCGCTTTGATATCTCTTCGGTATATTAAGCGTGTTCTAAAAAAAACAATTATGATTAAAGGGCTGCATGTGAGAGCAGGTGCGCACAGCCCATCCTTTTGTTTAATAGGAGGGGCTGGGTGTACCAAAGGTAATAATGCCAGTGAGCCCCAGCCTGACTTGTTTTAACCAGACCCCTCCGTCACCCCCCCTTAGGCGAGGGCTCTTGTTAGGGGGGAGCCTAAGTACATGCCCCCTAACGGGAGTGCCCCCACCCCTCGATTGAGCAACCCACTTAAAGCACTGGCCGTCCCCATTGGATCAGAAATCGTGAGATCGTGGGATAACTGATGGACACTGTTTTGAGTAGGGCAAAGGGCAAAGGTCCAGTGGAAAGTGAAAGGTCATCCTGTTTTTTGGCATTTGCCACTGCAGCGTCTACTGCTTCTTCAAGAGGTGGAGTAATGCTCGGGTGCCAGCAGCATTTTTCCGAAGCACGTAAAAACATTTACTGTACGTAGCGGTTATAAAAGAATGCATAGCTGCTAAGGGACCTCACGTCACCAGGGAAACCTTTACTGGTCCTGCGATCTCAGCCTACAACACTTTGCACGCTGGAACTTGTAGGCCGACACTTATAAGTCCTCTCGGCTTTGGAGGCCCAGACTTGCGGTGAGTAGCAAGCTGTGCATTTTATAAACGACATCCCTCGCTCACTCAGCAGACCTGAAATAATAATACTAATTGGTTATTTAGTGATTTTCCGAAACCGCTGTACGTAGAACATTTTCACAAATGTGCTATCACCCAAGCGAAGTTGGTAGCCATTTATCAACCTGAAAAAGGATGAAAGGCTGAGTTGGCTTTGCCAGGAATTTCAACCTGTGACCTGCAGATCACAAACAGATCTCAGCAGCGAGCGCTGCACCCACTGAGCTATCTTTTCTTTTTTTCGCACTCTAGAAATAGTTACTCTTTTTAAAATGTGTGCTACTGTTAGGGCGGCGTTTTTCACATTGGGGTTTCGTGAGGTGAGGGTGCCCCACGAATAATTATAGATTGAACTCCTGCAGAGTGCACGATTCCGCCTCTGGCCCCCTGCAAACTGTTTGCACCTTTTCACCAGGGCGATATCTGCTCAGGATAATAAATGTGAACATGTCCTAATTAAGGTGGCAAGCATCAATGGCGGTACTCAGCACAGCGTTCTGTGAAACAATTAAAACTCCAGACGTGTACGTGCCCTTCCTCCGGTACTACCCCATTTAAAGGACCCAATTTTCATGATGTCACGAGAATGCTCTTCCAGGGCCGAGATTCCAGAAAATGGATGGAAAGTGTGCCGTGTAATAGGGAAATCAAGAAAAACACCACACAGCAGAGTGTCAAGGGAAGCCGCCGAAGGAGAGGCCACGATTCATCCTCGATTCTTGAGGCTGTACCCAATATCCAGTTTAGCAGAGTCTTTAGACTGTGGCCCCGATTCATGGAATTATCGGCGCAGAAAATAGTGCCTTTGCACGCGCAATTGCGCACAAATCCCCCTTTGTCAATTTATGTAATCGAATGTGCAGTACTTTTCCTGGACTTCTGTGGAGTTTGCGCTGGCTCGGCACGTCTGTGTGAGCCATCAAGGGCCTTGCGCGAGACTCCATGCTGAGAGTGGCCGTGGCATGGGCAGAGGGCTGGGAAGAGGGTGAAACATCAAAAATGAGGAAGAACTTGTGAAAAAGTGCCCGCTCCGCTCGCACACACACAATTGCGCGGCAGGAGACGTATTCAGGGATTCGATTGCATAACGTCTCGGCTGGGAAATGGCACGCAAGTCCTTCATACGATCCAACATCCGAAGGCAGGCGTAATTACACTTGCGCGTAGGATTTTCAGCACGCAGGTTGGCTTGCATGTCGGATTTCAGGGTACGTGTACTCAAGTGGGGTTCCGATGTAACTTAGTGGTGCGCGTAAGCAGTGTAGCGGGGTGCACGAACGTTTTACGTGGGTTCGCACACGCAGATTTCCTGAGTTATTGCTGAGTTACGATTTTATATAAGCTTGTTGTCAGGGTGCCGGATACAGTTACGGGGGACCCAGTGCAGGGTCCCCGAGTCACAGGCCTGCTTAAGAGGACCCCACGCACTGTTTGAAGGGTGCGTGAATTTGCACCGGGGCTAGCGTGCAAAGGTAGCTGTTCTGACTGTTCATGCTTTGAGTGTGAGCGTGTCAGGGGCATTCCGGGTGCGACTTGCAAATACGGTTACTTTGCGCTGTCAATTCCATGAATGCTCTTGGCGTGCATTTTTCTCTCTGCGCGCAGGCTCGCACAGTGTCCTTGCGGTGCTTGCAGGATTTCTGCGCCCATTTCCATGAATTGGCCCTGTACCTCACAGATGCTTTAGTATAGGTGTTACAGTGTGCCCCCCTGCCCCCCATGAGTGTCTGTGTGCCCCCCTGCCCCTCGTGAGGCCCCCCGTGAGTGTCTGTGCCCCCCTGCCCCTCGTGTCTGTGAGCCCCCCTGCCCCCCGTGAGTGTCTGTGTGCCCCCCTGCCCCCCGTGAGTGTCTGTGTGCCCCCCTGCCCCTCGTGAGTGTCTGTGTGCCCCCTGCCCCCCGTGAGTGTCTGTGTGCCCCCCTGCCCCTCGTGAGTGTCTGTGTGCCCCCCTGCCCTCGTGAGTGTCTGTGTGCCCCCTGCCCCCCGTGAGTGTCTTTGTGCCCCCCTTCCCCCCGTGAGTGTCTGTGTGCCCCCCTTCCCCCCGTGAGTGTCTGTGTGCCCCCCTGCCCCCCGTGAGTGTCTGTGTGCCCCCCTGCCCCCTGTGAGTGTCTGTGTGCCCCCTGCCCCTCCTGAGTGTCTGTGTGCCCCCCTGCCCCTCGTGAGTGTCTGTGTGCCCCCCTGCCCCTCCTGAGTGTCTGTGTGCCCCCCTGCCCCTCGTGAGTGTCTGTGAGCCCCCCTGCCCCCCGTGAGTGTCTGTGTGCCCCCCTGCCCCTCCGTGAGTGTCTCTTCGCCCCCACCCTTGCCTCTCCCCCCCTCTTTTTGCTCTGCCCTTCACCCCCCTTCCTGCCTCCTTCCCTTCCCCCTACTCACTTCCATCCTCTTCCATTACCTTCCTACCCCCTCCCCTACTTTACAAATTTTTCACCGACATTTTTGCTCAGTAGCATGCCTTGTTCTCCTTCCCCCCTCCGTCCCCTTGCCCCCCCTCCCACCCCACCTCTTGTTACCACCTGCACTGCGTAAATTGTCGTCAGACATAGTAATGTTACTGCTTGCTTTGTTCTCCTTCCTATCCATTACCTCTTACCTTACTTGTCTATGCACTTGCACTATCAGAAATGTCGACAGGCCTATTATGATAGTTATTTTCACATTCTGTATTGTTTCAAGGACTCTTGCTGAATGTAACTGTTTTTCCTATGTCCCCTCCCTCCTTGAAGCGCTTTGAAACACATTGTGTATAGGCGCTATAAAAATAAACTATCATATCATATCATATCATGTCACAGTAACATATACTGGGCCTCATTACAACCCAGGCGTTAACCATGGTGCTATTAGCGCCTTGGTTGACGCCGGTATTTTACCGATTGCACCATGGTGGATGGCAGAATTACCTCCCCATTCCAAGGTTGGCGGGGCGGTAATTCCCCATTCACCATTGGCCCTTCCCCATTCTCATTTTTGCCCCCATAGGGCTCAATGGGAATGGGGAAGGCGGTAATTACGGTACCGCAAATTGCGGTACCGTAATTACCTCGAAAGTCCCTTTGCGGGTCCCTTCCTTAACGGCTGGTAAAACCAGCCGTTAAGGTGGGGACCCACAAAGGGACCTCGTAATTGGACGGTAAGGGGTTAACTGCGCCGCCACCTTTTACAGCGCCGTTAACCCCTTACCGCCTGGATCGTAATGAGGCCCTGTTTCTATTAGCAGTAGCACACATTATAGAACGTGTGCTACAGCAACGTAGGCTTCAGCCAGTTAACCCAATTGCTGTTGGACATGACCAACTCAGTGGCTCTGGGTTTTTTTATACACATTTGAAGGAATGGAGCAGTATGTTTATATCTGAGAACTTCCATAGCTCTGTATGTGACCAAAACACACGACAGTGTCAACGCTGGCAAGGGAAATCAAACTGCGATGGCCTGGCCCCAGTTTAGTACGGGTTTCCCAGGTGGTTCTCCATGGGCCTTCCAGCCTGATGGGAATGACAGGCTCCTGCACGCCCACGCGCTTCAAACTGCTTCTTCAGCGGGTCGGGTGTGAGCTGTGCTATCGGTGGGCGCAATCATTGGAGTCCCGTGCTCATGGCCTACTAGGCTGTAGGAGCTGAGCATACACACACACACACACAACAGGTTTAGATAGAAACGCACACTGAATTAACATTTGGCGAGATTTTAAACAGATAGGACCTGCACATTGACCCCAAAAAGCAGCAGGGCAAAAATACAAGAATGAATAAAAAATAAATAAATAAATCGGAGGAAACATTGAACGCATTCACTGGAGACCTGTGCGTGTGTCAGACTGCAGGAGTTCACAAACACATAATAGAGTCACATAAAACACACGGAAACACAGTTTGACATCAACTTATGCATCTCGGAGCGGCGCTACATTGACAGCTACATTGACAATACAAATGGGATCTGTGTGAATACTGCGAACACGTCAAGGCCGAAAATGCCGGGTTTTTTCTTTTACCCCTTTTTCCCTCTGCAACCCTCGATACTCCTACACCTTTTGTATTTACTTACCCCCCACCGTTGGGGTCTCCAATTTCGGTATTTACAGCCTAGAAATTTGTGCATTCTCTATTTTGGTATGTTCCAAAAAAATGCAGAGCATAACTGCACATATAATAAGTCAATAACTAGCAAAGCCATCTGCATCTGCTTCTATAGTATCAGAAGGCAGGTGGTCAGTGAACCAACAATTGATATGAAGTTAACAATACACACGTAAATATACTGTTTGACACGACTTTCTACGCGTGTGTAGGACTGGTAAGCACGCGACGAACATAAATAAGCATGGCTTCGGCTGTGTTTACTATGTACGGTGACAGAACAATATGGATGGGGTGGGGGGATGCCAAGGACGCAGTTTATTGAGGGGTTCAACAGGATCGAACTCTGCTTCTCAATCAATTGCGGGTACACTGGGCAGGCGCTGAACCCCGGCTCCACTAGTGTAGGGTGACCAGACGTCCCGGTTTTTCCGGGACTGTCCCGGTTTTTGCTGCTCTGTCCCCCTTTCTCAAGATTATGTTCCCATTGGAAACTGCAGTGGTCCTGGTTTTTGGTAGTGTGTCTTCATAGCTGGCAGGCATAGCTCGCAAAGAAGAAATGCTGCATTTTACAAATTAAGATAGTGTTCGTTTGTTAGAAATTGATTATAAAATGTGTTTATTTTAACAGTAACACTGAAACCGCCTCTCCTCCAAACGCTACTTAAGTGTAGTGCCTTGACAGTGCCACTTTCAAGAGGTAGTCCTACTTTTATGTTAGTTGCCCTGTCCCGGTTTTTTACTTTTTAAATCTGGTCACCCTACACTAGTGCTGCAGTGAACAGCGGGTGCCTGGACGTCTATGTGCTTGAAAGGACGCCTCTCCCCACAGCGCATGCGTGTGTATTGTGGCCAGTCCGTCAACCCCATTCAACGACCTAGTGGCGAAATGAGGAACTTTCTCTGTGAACAAAGCATCTCATTTACATCACAGATACATTGGGGTCGAAATAGTCAGCGAGATGGCCAATTCTGCTGGTAAAAACGAAAACATATGTATACATGCCACTCTCAAGTAGAGTAGGCCCTCCCTGTGAACGAAAAAAACAATACTACAAGTACCAGAGTGCTAAGTGATGTGGAACTAAAATCCAGGACTGGCTCAATGTGCCACAAATGACAGGAGGGGCCTTGGCAGCAATGTAAGCATATGGCACTAAGGCCTATGTTAATACTACTAATATTGAAACCAGTCCTTTCATTTAGCACATTGGAAAGTATTGCATTCTGCCCAGTACGCTTGAAGAGCGAGCTTCTCAAATGAGGTTACTGTCTGACGCACAGTAACCTGGCCTGCAGTTTTGTGCCACATGTACGTCTGCTGTCAAATTGCACTAGAAAGGTACCAAGTAGTCAATGCTACCTGTGACACCTTCAGCCAGTACAATTAAAACTGAACTGCAAGTCCCAGAACTCAAAGTGCTGTTGCTGGAAAATCCAGGCCTGGCTCAAGGACTCATATGATACAGGTCCACTTGGCAGCATGTGGAAATGATTGCTTAATGCCATTTCTTTTGGCGGTGTTCTGTAGTGTGATGATGATGGGGTTAACAAGTTGTGGTCGCGTGCCAGCCTTGTGCCATGACAGAGTGACAGATCTAAGAGGTTGAAGCAGTGACTAAAAACCCTGGGGCAGATCCAGATAAGTTCGGACTCGCCTCCCCTGTAGAAGTGGATTTGCTTTTTGGTATGTGGAACGTTCAGTTTCTGTGCATTCGCAATTAGGTCAGGTAAGTGACCTGGGGCGCAGGAAGAAAGATATCTAACCAAGATCACACCATTTGTTCAAATGGGGAAGCCAGGCTTGAAAGACAGGTTGTTGTGTGGCACAGCCAATGTTTGAAATGTACGAAAAGAAGTAGTGACTTTGGGGTCATTCCGAGGTTGGAGGTAAGGAATTATCGGCACCGGTAAGGGTGCCGATGCCGGTAATCCCGTACCTCCGTATTCTGAGGTCCCTTTGCGGGTCCTTCCTTACCTCCTGCTTTTAGCAGAAGTAAAGTACGGGACCCGCAAAGGTACTTCGGAGGTAATTACGGTACCGTAATTTACGGTGCCGTAATTACCTCCTTCCCCATTCCCATTGAGCCCTATGGGGCAGAAATGGGAATGGGGAAGGGCAAAAGGTGAATGGGGAATTACCGGTCCCCCCAACCCTGGAATGGACCGGTAATTACTCCATTCACCACGCCGGATTTGGGATGGTTTCGGAGGCAACCATGGAGCTAATTACTCCATGGTTAGCTCCAAACCCGGAATGAGGCCCATATGTTCCCTACTGGCCTGCCCTCACTCCCCACAAACCGCATCCCCCCCCGCGCCCCACGTGCAATCCAAACCGCCAAAGAAATGCTGTTATGGTATGGGGAACGTGCGGCGTGCAATTTTCAACTTCTTCCTATGCTTTTATTTTCAAACTAAGCCATTGCGGAACGGTTTCTTATTCAAATAAAACTATATGAACGTTAAAACTTAATAAAAAAATATTAGAAGAGCAACGCTCCAGCCCACTTCTACCACTGTGCGCATATATAAAATTGGAATTAGGACTGACCTCCTTGTGTGGTCAGACTTTTATGAAAAGAGGTGAGCTGTATCTGAAATCGAGAGCAGAACCACAATGCCCGACGACGCTGACCAGAATTGGTGAACATTATAGCCCAGATCCCGGTAAAAAAGGAAAGCATTTTGTAGATGTAAATGAGATTTTTGAAGCCATGGGGGGTCATTATGAGTTGGGCGGTAAGGGATTACCGGCACCGGTAAGGAGACCGGTGCCGGTAATCACTTACCTCCCAATTCCGAGGTCCCTTAGCGGGAACTGTAAGGAACGTGTGGTCTGACCACACGTCCCTTACGGGTCCCGCTAAGGGACCAGAGCGCTAATAACGGGCTTGCAAGTCGCGAGCCCGTTATTAGCGCCCTCCCAATTCCCATTGAGCCCTATGGGGGCTCAAATGGGAATGGGGAATGGTTTGTTCAATGGGGATTTACCGGTCCTTCCAGGGTCGGAATGCACCAGTAAGTCCCCATTGAACAAGACCGGTGCCGGACTCGGTATTGGAGGCAGCCATGGCGCAAATAGCGCCATGGCTACCTCCAACCTCGGAATGAGGCCAATTGACTGGGTTGCCCTTAAGGAACTGGCGAGTGATTTTGAAAGTGTGAAAGGAACTTTTAAGAAAAAAGGCTATCCAGTGGGATTGGATTAAACATTATACACACTTATTCTAGTCAAAGAACTATATATATATATATATATGTAGCCAATGTGATCCATCGGTTTTGAAAACCTGAAATGTACCTTTTGAAAAGCCCTAGTCCTACGGTGCGCGATTTGATGCTTCGACTTCGAATCATCCAGCTGCCGCTTTCAGTGGTCAAGGGCCCACAATTACAAATTCCCCATGGACTCAGGTGGTGTAGGATCTGTACGTTTAGTCACATTCTTGAAACTGCTAAGCATGTGCTTACAGTGTGCGTGGCTTTGGGTTCTGTGATTCTGTGTATATGTGTATTCTCGGGACTTTTGTGCGTAAATATGACTCGATGAAATCCACGGATTTCTGGTGCTATTGCTTAACTTCGGACTCATTGCACTTGCCACTTTATCGCCTATAGTGACATATAGAAAAATTGCTTAACTCTTAGTGGGCTTATTTGCACCAAAATTGTGATGCGACTGGGGCCTGGGATTTTGTAGGGTTTACATGGATTTTAGCAGCCAAGAACAATTTAGATGGAATTCATATGTAATGAGTTTGTATTGAAAAATGTAAATTATGTATTGTTTTGTAAAAGTTCAAATTGAACTGTATGCACATTTAAAAAAACGATTTATTTAAATAGGGGGAATTTGCATATTTGTTGGTCATTCTGAAAACCCGGCTGGATTTGACTCTGCGCTGGATTGACATGGGAATACTGTATGGTGCTTCCTGTCCTGTTGCAAAGATTGAACATGATCTTGTGGAGAGAAATATTCACATCCCTGCAGGCATCTCTGACCTACTCGCCTCCCACCTCTATACCCCTTCCCTCCCCATGCCCCTCCCAGAATCCTCTCACTACCCATATCTCTCTCTGTACAATGCTCTGTTGCTTGTCAGCTGGGTTTGGGCTTCAGACAACCCCACACGCGCATACATGAAATGTGTGTTGAGAAAAAACAAAGCAACAATGAATTTAGTAAAACAAATGTCTGTGCCCTGCAAAAAAGATCAAAATAGTAGGAATGGAAGCTGGCAGGATAGCTCTGTGTGTTAGCGCGCATGCACGGCCTATGATAATTGCCTTTGCTTCTGATGAGGATGACTCGCCCTGTTATTCTGTGGTGGATCCAATGAGTATCATTGGGTTGAATGCTTGTAGGAGGGCAAGATTAGTAGCATGCACTATGTGAAGAACAGGTTGTTCCTAATATGTGTCTGCATGCTCCAGGGGGTTCGGCTGCTTTCCGCTGCTTGCGTATTCACGCGTGAGCACAGCTTGGAATAGACATGGAAGTGTTTTATAATGGCGCAATCCCATAGGAAAACGTTCCATGAATCAGGCGCGCTGCGCCCCAAGCATGCCCACTCAGGATATCTTTATCCCTTGTGGCTGGTGGCAACTCAGCTGCCGACCTGCTTGACAACCCTGAGTTCTTCTGGAGCCTGGCTCGCTTGGCCGCCTGCTTGGTACAAGAAGCCTGGGCTGCTTGATATGATATGATATGGCATTTATAACGCGCCTATACACAAGTGTTTCAAGGCGCGACGAGGCAAGGGAGGGGAACAAAGGGAGGACTGACAACGATCCTACTAGGCCAGGTGTCATTCAGATCGCGCAAGTGCATGGGAGGGGGAAAGGGGAAAGTGCGGGGAAGGTGGGAGAGACAGTGCAGTGCATGGCAAAGATGATAACAATAAGTAAGTAGCTGCCAGCATGTGGCAAGTGCATGGATAAGGTTTGCCAGGAGGGCGGTGCAGGTGTGAGACGCTGGCGTGGGAGGGTCCTGGTCCTGAGATCAGAGGGTGTCCAGGTAGCCAGTGCAGTTCCAGTTACAGCTAGAAGGTCAGCAGAGGAGAGGAGGAGAATTGAATTGGCATTCTGAAAGGTAAAATCCTAGCAGGTTCTTGGGATATTATTAACAATTAATAGGTAGGAGAAAAATGAACATCCCTTGAGATTATTTGCATGGTTTGTGGAGGAAAAAATGGTTGGAATACACACGGCCTTATTGTGAGTTTGGTGGCAATTCAGTGTTAAATCCTAGGAATTACCACCAACCACGTTACCGTTACTGCCACTCGGCCCTTTGTATTTACCATAGGTTTACGAGGGTAAAGGCCCAAAATGTCACCCTCACAATTGCGACAGCCGAAATGCCCTTTATACCACATATATATGTAGGGATATATGTAGGGGGGTATGGCATATTATAGTATTATACAGGGGTTGCGGGGGTCCTCCCCCGCATATCTATGTGGTGTAAAGGGGGTTTAATAAAAAAAGTCAGCATTTTCAGCCGTCACAATTGTGTGTGGTCACAGTGATCACATAGATCCGATTACGAGTGGTGGCACAGTGGTGTTAGTCCCCATTTTGGGGTACATAGGGCATCATGAGGACTTGTTTGCAATTACCGCCCAATTTTCGGCTGTAAAGTGGAGATGATTTACCTCCAGCTTCCCCTTATTGCTGAAACTCGTACTATGGTGGTGTGGTAATGTGGCGGTAAAGAGTCAGTAACTGATTTACCACCATGTTACTGTTCATTGTACCTTTATTAGACTAACTCATAACTTAGCATGTCAACTTTCAAGCCCAATTTGACTCTTGTCCAGGCTGGAATCTCCCGCATTGGTCTTGGAAGCGGGCTCTCAAAAATACAGGGAAGCTGAAGAAAGGCATCTTTTATGGAAGACCTTGGGTTGAGTTTTTGCTTTAAAAAAAAAAGAAAATTCGTTCTTTTTGGCTCCTTCCAAAAACCCAACTGAATGTTAGTATTCGATCCCTTGATGACCAGCCATAAGCGGGCCCAGGCAGCTCCTGCTGAGGACAATGCATCCCTCATCATTCTCTATTGTGGCCCCTGCTCCCGCAGAAGTGGGTCTCTATAGCTGCTGAATGGCCCTCTGCTACGTGAAACAACTTCAGACACCCCTGGCGTTTCAACCAGCAGACCTTTGCATGCTGGAATGTGTAGTTCAGTATTTCCCATTGTGTTTTCATGCCAAATGCTGGTTGCTAAATAGGCGATATCAGCAGATCACATACTGTCGGCAAGATTCCATGGCTCACCCTGGTTATTCCATAGCACACTCCCATCTGATTCGGGATCCACTCATTGGGGCGTCATTATAGGTTTGCCGGTATCTTGGCGGAAAATCCACCAGGATATCGGCCAACGTACCTACAGTTTCCGCCGCCTGATATCCCGGTTTTATTGCGATATGACAGGTAGCGGAAAGGGCGGTAAATCCCCATTGCGTGGATCCCTATAGGACTCCATGGGGGGTTTTGCCAGTATTTTTGGCACCGGCAGTACCGGTTCCGAACATAACAGCTGTTTTATGCTGGTGGGGCCTGAGTTACCTCCAGCTCTTGGCTGGAGGTACGTCTGGTTACCCTCACGGCATACTTGTACTCAACCGGTCCGGGAAAGTGCTGGTATTTGGAGATACCAGCACTTTATTACCAGAGCGGTAGGGTTACAATGAGGCCCATTATACTGAAAAGAAAGGCTATCGTTGGGGAAACAATATTTTTTTTCTCCCACTATCCAGTACTTTTTCCACATAGTCTAGGACTTGAGAGTTTGTTTATATGATAATAGCAGTCTTCGAATATGTTTAGATTGCAGACATGTAGGAGAAAAATAGTGTTGGTCCCTATGGCGTATTTCTGGGGAAGTAATGACTCGGAACCCCGGATTCCTGCTCAATTCTCCTTTCTACCCGTGTCATATGCCACTTCCAACTTTGTGTGCCTTTGCCTCCCCCCCCAGTTACTACGTTCTCAATCCCATTCAATCAGGTTTAATACGGCAATAATTGATTTGTTAAAGTGTAAAATGAATTTGACTGAATACTATGTCAAAGTAAACGTTAGGGTTTCTTGTGAAATACCGGTGCGTTCCTGTACATAGCAGGATATATAACGGTTCAGATTGTGTTCACTCCTCGCCGTCTTAACCTTACCTACACTTCTGTCCCAAATAGCCTCCCTTCATAGAGGCCTCACACGTTGCAATATCTCTAGCTACATTTCCCAACCAGAACGGCCTTTTTCCGCTCAGTGGTGAGCTGCTGGTGATTTCTCATCTTTGCAACTTATGTTCGGCCTATGTTTGTACGCCATCACACATCTGGAATTGATGGTAGATGATGGGGAGCAATTCCTGGGGATCCTCGGTTGATCTGGTCCTAGTCAGTCTGAACCCCCAATCTCTCATGGGATCCTCCTGGTGAAGAGAAACTCAGACATAAGCTTGTCAGCATGTAGGAGCACGGCGGTGAAGAGGGCTCAGGTCCTCTATTTGGATACAGGCTGAATCCGGGCTAAATCATCCGGTCGCATGTTAATGCCTCAGTGGAGCACAATATTAACCCTGATAGTAATTGTTGTTATTATTTTTTAATGTATCTCAGAGAATCAGTAGTAGACTAGAGCTTAGGCCGTTATCACACAGAATGCAGAGTTGAGAACTATGTTTCCATTTTGTAAGTGTCTCTTGACCAATGGTGATCTCTTCTTTCTAATTCATTTCAGAGGAAGTCTGTTGGAAGAAGCAGCTGACTCATGACTCGCAGTGTCTGGGTTGCTCCGATCAGCACCAACATTTAGAAGAAGGGGGATCCTTGCTGCACCAACTGCTGCCATGTCTGGATCCACGCAGCCCGTGACGCAGAGCCGGCGTGCCACCGAGGCGCGCTACCCACCCCACGCCATGTCCTACCCAATCCAGATCCCGCGAGCACATGCGGTAAGCACTGTTCCTCGCCCCAACTCAGTGCATGGTCTTGTGTTGGATAATAACCAGAGCAGTTTTCGTATAACCAGACAGAAATTGGATGAAAGGCCAACTTTTTTTTAGAAAAAAAATATTCAAGTGTTGCACGGTAGTGACCTACCACCTTTCACACTTGCAATTAATAAATGGGCACACACATACTTCAGAACAAGCAATAGATCACTGGTTTTAAACGGAATCATTGCGACGGTAAAAATGCAGAATCCTAAAATGTTGGAATTCGAAATGCACATTTACCCGTAATTCTATGGGGGTGGTAGGGTTTTAGACTCATAAAACATATAAGGGGAGTATGGGGGCAGTGCTGGGGGGTCTCCCCCCCCCACATATGATTGTGTGGAAATGTTTGGGGAAAAAATCTCGACATTTTGGAATTTTTGATTATGGGTTCCCAGTGATCACATAGATCCGTTATAAACCCTGAGTTATCTCGCCCACCTATCGAGCCAATATGAGAGAGATTGAATGATGGCACCTATATAAACACTGGGTTTTCTCGCCCACCTATCCAGCCAGTATGAGAGAGATTGAATGATGGCACCTATATAAACACTCGGTTATCTCGCCCACCTATCAGGCCAGTATGAGAGAGATTGAACGATGGCACCTATATAAACACTCAGTTATCTCGCTAACTTATCGAGCCAGTATGAGAGAGATTGAATGATGGCACCTATATAAACACTTGGTTATCTCGCCCACCTATCGAGCCAAAATGAGAGAGTGAATGATGGCACCTATATAAACACTCAGCTATCTCACCCACCTATCGAGCCAATATGAGAGAGATTGAATGATGGCACCTATATAAACACTTGGTTATCTCGGCCATCTATCAAGCCAATATGAGAGAGATTGAATGATGGCACCTATATAAACACTTGATTATCTCGCCCACCTATCGAGCCAATATGAGAGCGATTGAATGATGGCACCTATATAAACACTCGGTTATCTTGCCCACCTATCGAGCCAATATGAGAGAGATTGAATGATGGCAGAGATTGAATGATGGCACCTATATAAACACTCGGTTATCTCGCCCACCAATCGAGCCAATATGAGAGAGATTGAATGATGGCACCTATATAAACACTTGATTATTCTCGCCCACCTATCGAGCCAATATGAGAGAGATTCAATGATGGCACCTATATAAACACTCGGTTATCTCGCCCACCTATCCAGCCAGTATGAGAGAGATTGAATGATGGCACCTATATAAACACTTGATTATCTCGCCCACCTATCGAGCCAATATGAGAGCGATTGAATGATGGCACCTATATAAACACTTGGTTATCTTGCCCACCTATCGAGCCAATATGAGAGAGATTGAATGATGGCAGAGATTGAATGATGGCACCTATATAAACACTCGGTTATCTCGCCCACCAATCGAGCCAATATGAGAGAGATTGAATGATGGCACCTATATAAACACTTGATTATCTCGCCCACCTATCGAGCCAATATGAGAGAGATTGAATGATGGCACCTATATAAACACTTGGTTATCTCGCCCAACTATCCAGCCAGTATGAGAGAGATTGAATGATGGCACCTATATAAACACTGGGTTTTCTCACCCACCTATCCAGCCAGTATGAGAGAGATTGAATGATGGCACCTATATAAACACTCGGTTATCTCGCCCACCTATCCAGCTAGTATGAGAGAGATTGAATGATGGCACCTATATAAACACTCAGTTATCTCGCCCACTTATCGAGCCAGTATGAGAGAGATTGAATGATGGCACCTATATAAACACTTGGTTATCTCGCCCACCTATCGAGCCAAAATGAGAGAGTGAATGATGGCACCTATATAAACACTCAGCTATCTCAACCACCTATCGAGCCAATATGAGAGAGATTGAATGATGGCACCTATATAAACACTTGGTTATCTCGCCCATCTATCAAGCCAATATGAGAGAGATTGAATGATGGCACCTATATAAACACTTGATTATCTCGCCCACCTATCGAGCCAATATGAGAGCGATTGAATGATGGCACCTATATAAACACTTGGTTATCTTGCACACCTATCGAGCCAATATGAGAGAGATTGAATGATGGCAGAGATTGAATGAAGGCACCTATATAAACACTCGGTTATCTCGCCCACCAATCGAGCCAATATGAGAGAGATTGAATGATGGCACCTATATAAACACTCGGTTATCTCGCCCACCTATCCAGCCAGTATGAGAGAGATTGAATGATGGCACCTATATAAACACTGGGTTTTCTCGCCCACCTATAGAGATAGTATGAGAGAGATTGAATGATGGCACCTATATAAACACTCGGTTATCTCGCCCACCTATCGAGCCAGTATGAGAGAGATTGAATGATGGCACCTATATAAACACTCAGCTATCTCGCCCACCTATCCAGCCAGTATGAGAGAGATTGAATGATGGCACCTATATAAACACTGGGTTTTCTCGCCCACCTATCGAGCCAGTATGAGAGAGAATGAATGATGGCACTTAAATAAACACTCGGTTATCTCGCCCACCTATCCAGCCAGTATGAGAGAGATTGAATGATGGCACCTATATAAACACTCGGTTATCTCGTCCACCTATCGAGCCAATATGAGAGAGATTGAATGATGGCACCTATATAAACACTGGGTTTTCTCGCCCACCTATCAAGCCAGTATGAGAGAGATTGAATGATGGCACCTATATAAACACTGGGTTTTCTCGCCCACCTATCCAGCCAGTATGAGAGAGAATGAATGATGGCACCTAAATAAACACTTGGTTATCTCGCCCACCTATCCAGCCAGTATGAGAGAGATTGAATGATGGCACCTATATAAACACTCGGTTATCGAGCCAATATGAGAGAGATTGAATGATGGCACCTATATAAACACTGGGTTTTCTCGCCCACCTATCGAGCCAGTATGAGAGAGATTGAATGATGGCACCTATATAAACACTCAGTTATCCCGCCCACCTATCCAGCCAGTATTAGAGAGATTGAATGATGGCACCTATATAAACACTCAGCTATCTCGCCCACCTATCCAGCCAGTATGAGAGAGATTGAATGATGGCACCTATATAAACACTTGGTTATCTCGCCCACCTATCGAGCCAGTATGAGAGAGATTGAATGATGGCACCTATATAAATACTCAGCTATCTCGCCCACCTATCGAGCCAGTGTGAGAGAGATTGAATGATGGCACCTATATAAACACTCAGCTATCTCGCCCACCTATCCAGCCAGTGTGAGAGAGATTGAATGATGGCACCTATATAAACACTGGGTTTTCTCGCCCACCTATCCAGCCAGTATGAGAGAGATTGAATGATGGCACCTATATAAACACTCGGTTATCTCGCCCACCTATCCAGCCAGTATGAGAGAGATTGAATGATGGCACCTATATAAACACTCGGTTATCTCGCCCACCTATCCAGCCAGTATGAGAGAGATTGAATGATGGCACCTATATAAACACTGGGTTTTCTCGCCCACCTATCCAGCCAGTATGAGAGAGAGTGAATGGTGGCACCTATGTAGACCTTTATACTGCAACAGCCGCCATAGATGACGACAGAGAGCTCAATGTGGGGGACTACAGCTTCCATCAAAAGATTTTAAAACAGGCGGTTTCTTTGATATTTGTGGGCAAGGATGTCTAGGTTTTAGTATCTAGTCCCTGAAAACCAGCACCCACCCTCGGGAGAAAGCAGTCGTTGAAGTGGGCGGGAGCAGTTGGGAGTGGCGCTCCTCTACTTTAAAAAAAAAGTTTTACTGTTCCTATACTTTTATTTTAAAAAGAAACCATTGCACAATGGTTTTGTTTTAAAATAAAAGTGTAGGTAGAAGTTGAAACGTTCACTTTCAGTGCACTGCTCTCAACGCTCCCTTAAAAAGCAGGCATATGTGTTTGTGGGTTTGTAGTGTGCGTGGGAGAGGGCATGGTAATGGGGTTTGTGGGGAGTGGGTGCAGGCCAGCAGGAAACATAGTTCCGCTACTTGTTTTCGTACACTTCAACCACTGGGTGAAAGGCATGGTTTCAGGCAAGGGCGGCCCTAGGATTTGCTGGGCCAATTGCAGCAAGCACGGGGCCTCTTAATTTGCATGTGATAACATCACAGGAGGTGACATCACAGGACGCGACATCACAGGATAATGACCACTACGTATATAGGTAGCAGCGAAAACATGGTCGTCCGAGAGGAGAATTTCCAATAGCTACACTAGCAAAGTATAAAAGGTGCCCACCTTTTGAGCCCAACAATTTATAATGAAATATTCCAAAGAAAACAAAATCCAAACATGAGACGTGCACTTTAACTGCACTTTTATGTGTTCTTGCGGATAAGCGCCTGCATTGGAAACATGACAACCTGTTGTGAAATCCTAGTAGTTGAACACTTGAGAAAGCACACTTTTTTTTAATGCTGGCCTCAAAAACACAGAACCGGGTTTACGTCTACCCGCTGAAAAAAGTGGGCGGGCCCTGTCCACCCACATGTATCGACTTGTGCCCTGAAAATCAGTAGAGGGCCAGAACCTGAGAAAATATCCCCTCCAGTCTCCAGGATGACAACCTCTCTTGTCCCATCCTGGGTAAATATTCATGGCCAACTTGCATGCTTCATAGATAATGTGAGGACAATGTTATATTTTACTTAAACGCTTTTTGGCTTGGGAAATATGAACATGAGGAAATAAGGCAAATAGCTAAAAATGTTTTGTGCAATATGTTTAATTGTGCTGGAGGAAGGCACAGATTTTAGGCAGCTAACTGCTGCTTTGCATGTGCTTTCAAATTAAAAATGCCCCTTTGTAGTTCTTAACACAACAATGGTCTCTTAAATAGGCCATCAGTAGTAAATTGCACCCCCTTTAACTCTCTGCTTAAAGAAAGAAAGTGATCAGCGGTGCTTATGAGGCCTGCAGCTTGTACTGGGCCTCTGGGAGGGGGTGGGGCAGGTGTCTCTCCAGAGTCACAGCAGGAGGTTGACAGGTGACAAGGTTGCCTCCCCAGAAGAAACAAAAGGGAGCCAAACCTGAGGGACAGCAGCCGCTTTTGAAAAAGATATTGCGCAACCTTCCCCGTCATCCTGCGGGCTGCAGCGTGTGTCACTGATGCGCTCAGAGTGGACTGCAGCAAGCTTAGGGACTCTTGAGCAGTCAACGGCTCCCTCGGCGCGGGTGCTTAGCAGCCGCGGGGCCAAGTCCAGCCGCACAGGCTGCACGCGCCAACTTGATTGGACGTCAGGAAGTCAGAGGTAGATACCCAGGTCTGCCTGTGCTTTTCTATGTCCCTGGTCCATGGAGTCAGAAAGAGGCGAGGTGTCAGTCGGTTCATAAGTCATAGGGCCCTTGTAATTCAATCAAAGTTATTCTAGGAGGAGCTTTTTTTGTGTCCCACTTTCACATACAATGTGATGATAGTTCAAGAGTGTGCCACAAAGTCAGGCTTAGAAAGAGAAAACATGTGTTCTGGTGATGTGAAGATCGTGATGTTTGCTGCATTGTGTTTGAACGTCCACGTTGTATGTCTGCCAACGCTGGTGGTCTGAGTTGATATTTTCTTGTCCTATTGTCAGAATTATTCAGTTCAGCGATATTTGACCCTCTCTTTTCCCCCACGCGCCCCCCACATAATCATGCCAATGGTGCAATACCAGCGGTCTCGTCTCTCCAGTGCCACGCATAGCCCACCTGTGCAATTCACCAGGGCAAGCTGTGCGCTGTCCTACAGTTGCGAAATTACATGCACAGCTCATCCTCCACCCCACCACCCCACCACAGCATAGGGCACAGCCCATCCTCCACCCCACCACCCCACCACAGCATAGGGCACAGCCCATCCTCCACCCCACCACAGCATAGGGCACAGCTCATCCTCCACCCCACCACCCCACCACAGCATAGGGCACAGCTCATCCTCCACCCCACCACCCCACCACAGCATAGGGCACAGCCCATCCTCCACCCCACCACCCCACCACAGCATAGGGCACATAGACATACACAGCGAGGAGCTAGGGTGACAAGGACAGACACTGTGATGAACATGGGGCACAAGCACTGTGAGAAGCATGGGGCACATGCAGTGGCAGTGTGATGAGCACGGGGCAAATGAGCAGACACTGGTGAGCGTGGGTCACATACAGTGGCAATGTGATGAGCATAGGGCAAATGAGCAGACATTGGTGCATGCGGGACACATGCAGAGACACTGTGATGAACATGGGGCACAAGCACTGTGAGAAGCATGGGGCACATGCAGTGGCAGTGTGATGAGCATGGGGCAAATGAGCAGACACTGGTGAGCGCGGGTCACATAGGGCAAATGACCAGACACTAGTGAGCGCGGGTCACATGCAGTGGCAATGTGATGAGCATGGGGCAAATGCGCAGACACTGGTGAGTGCGGGGCACATGCAGTGGCAATGTGATGAGCATGGGGCAAATGCGCAGACACTGGTGAGCGCGGGTCACATAGGGCAAATGAGCAGACACTGGTGCGCGCGGGACACATGCAGAGACAATGTGATGAGCATGGGGCAAATGCACAGACACTGTTAGGAGCATGGGGCACATGAGCAGACACTGTGAGCAGCACAGGGCAGATGGGGGGTACATGGTGGGTCACCGAGGAGCATGGGGCCCATGTGCAGAAACCGTGATGAGCTTGGTACTCATGCACAGACGCTGTGATGAGCTCTGGGCACATAACAGTGTGAGACGCATGAGGCACACGTGCAAACATTGTGAAGAGCCCTGGGCACATGAAGCAGACAGTGTGAGGGGCTTGGTGCACATGGACAGTGTGACGAATCAACTTTCGGGGCACCAGAGGTCCTGGGATAAATATCGGTTTCTAGACCATCAATCAGTCCCACACCTCTAGTACACCAGAAGGGATCCGAACAGATTGGAAACACAAGCAAATTATAAACCTCCTTGTCCAATTTTGGTAACGTGGACGGAACGGCAATCTTATCTCGGCAAGGTTGTGGATCGTTGGTTAGTTGCAACACAGCGAAAATACAATTATTACCCAATGATAAAAGGCACTGTCCAGTCAAGGTTGTGTACAAATAGCACCTTTATTGTTATCACAACAGATAGTTCTAGGAGACTGCAAAATACAACCCACCCTGAAAAGGAATGCAGAGGACAGGCAGTTTCAAGAAGGAAATAGGATGCACTCTGGATACTGACAGCAGGGTAGATGGTAAAATAATTAATCTCAATAGTTCAAGGATACTTGGTTTCAGCACAAAGGGGGCAATGGGTCGTAAAATGTCACTAGGGGCCTTTAGAGAAGGACCAGGGGTCAGAACCACAATGTTCCTTGTGCTTGTAGAAGTTCTTGGTGCTCGACAGGGTCAAGTTGGTTTCAGGGCTCTTTGCAGCTTCTGCGACAGAGTTCAAGATGGGTGACAGCTGCAGGAATCAGGCGATTTGGCGAGTGAGGCTGGATGGACGGATGCAGGCTGGCCTACACGGCAGCTCGGGTTCAGGGATCGCTGTCTCAGTGCTGGTCGGCCGGTCTGAAGCACTGGTCGAGGTGTCTCAAATGGCGTTAGTGACATACGGCGTAACAACAGTCAGCGGTGCAGTTAGTCGCAGCTCGAGGGGCTCGACTGACTCGAAAATGTCCTTTAAATCAGACCTTGGTAGATGCTTCTTGATGCACTCCTCCTAGCTTCTTCACTGGGCTTGTGACGTCCTTTAAGGTGGACGGCCCAACGCTGAGGAGAGTGGTGCAGGCAGCTGTCTTGTCCTTAGTTTGGTTCAGAAATTCTCTGGCACTTGCCACATAGGAAGCTTGCTGCAGAGTCTAGCAGGGCACACTGCGTGCTGGCTGGGTACTGGTACTGAAGCTGCCGGAGGGTCCTCTGGATTCATTATCTCTCTCTGTACCCTGGGAGATGTTTAGGCGAGGGATCTTGCTTCCCTCTTGGATGTCCTGGCCTTCCTTCACTGGTGGAAGATGTAAGCAGACTGTACCTTTAGCCAGGGTCCAATGCTGAGTTCTTCTTGCTACTCTTTGCAAAGTCTTCAGATTATCTGCACAAAGAAGGGATCAGCCATCTTTTAAAGCCAAATGGGCTACAGCGATTGGTGTAGGCTAAGCCTACTTTAATGAACCAATCCTGGGTCCCCACCAACAATCTTCTGTATGCATGAGGTCATAACCAGAGTGCTTTGCAACAGAAAAGGTAAAGGCGTGGAAACATGTAATTCTAAGTTCCACCCATCCTTAAAGTCCGGATTAAAGTCACAGGTCTCCCTTGAAGCTGGGGCGAGAACAGACTTTCTGTTTCCATCAATCGACATACTCGTACCTTCTGAATGGGGTCCACTTGCACGGGTTGCCTACTGTAGACACATAGTCCCAGACATAACAGGTCACTGCCCTTGATAATGAGAGGGGACAGCTGGCTTCAGGTTGACACAGTGCATATCAAAGGCTGTTGTGCTTTCCTGTCTCTTTTGTTAGTCCTGCGACCAGGCCTCCTGAGGACCTGCTTGAATTAACGCTGATTAGTGTGCGAAGCTGCCACCAGCAGCTAAAAAAGGACAGGTGGATCCATGGAGCCTTTGTTAGTTCATTAGGCTGGTCATGGCAGGAGGAAGGTTTTGCCTTCCCCATTCTGAGATGCATTGTTGTACTCTTGGCTGTTATATTCCAACTAAATATGACAGGGGGACGGCACCAGTAGGCTCTGTCTACCAAGAGTACACAGGTCTATGTGAATGTCATGTGTTGAGCATAGGAAAATGTGTGCGGATTAGTCCCACTCATTTCCCGGAGGTTGATCTACCATCATTGAATTTCATTTAAAATTTCAAAAAACCTAGGCGAGCGCACACCCACCATGCGTATGGTCGTATTACTCACAGACTGGCAGGGTAAGAAGGGCTTTTAGAGTGGGAAGCTTAGAACACAGGGAGACATTGGCTTTGTACCACTTCATTTTGTACAGCGTGCGCACACCATTAGTTGTATAGAAACAGCAAATAATACATGCCATACAATTCCCTCCACCCACATACCTACATGTCTACTTCCCCCCTCTGAATTTATTTTATATTGTTATGTTGACAAGTCACAAATGCACCATTACAAGACATACACTGAGCAATATTACGGTTCAGCATAACCTGTGAGAGCTGCAGAAAGTGAGGTGGACAGGCTTGGCACCCTGAAGGTTTGCCACCTGAGCAGAATTTCCCCAAAGTGGCCGGTATTTCTAGGCACAGGGGAAAACAATAAAGAATGTTGTATTACAGCCGGCGGCTGGCAAACTTTCAGCATGGAAATATATGAGATGTTCCAGAGTGTTAGGATCGTTTCACTGCAACAAATCATGTATGTGCCCACCAAACATTGTGTGCCCAGTAGAATCACTTGGCACGCAGCAGACAAATATGTGTACTCCACAGGTTCTCCAACCGCAGCACCACTCAGCCTTTCATGGGGTGACAATACAATGCGGGTGGACACACATTTCTTCCGACAACTTATACAGTCTGCCGATGGTTAACCTATTAAGCCTGCTGATTGTTACGCATCCAACCACTTTCCACATTGCAAGCTCAGGATTACCATGCTGGCAGGTACCATTGCAAGCTCAGGATTACCACACTGGCAGGTACCAGCAAAGGTGAATTTATACAGTCTGCTGATTGATTGTTATGCATCCAACCACTTTCCGCATTGCAAGCTCAGGATTACCATGCTGGCAGGTACCATTGCAAGATCAGGATTACCACACTGGCAGGTACCAGCAAAGGTGAATTTATACAGTCTGCTGATCGTTACGCATCCAACCACTTTCCACATTGCAAGCTTGTCTGCTGATTCTTATTTTATTTTGAATGCAATGTTATGTGAATGTCCATTTGGAAATAATACAGATGCACGAAATGTCCACCAGTCTGTAATGATGTATTCAGTGCCAGACAATGGGCAATGAATTACGCTCTCTTACCATGGAACATGCTCCGTCCCCACTGACACACACCACCACACTCATTTGAGGAGCTGTGTGTCCCTACAAGTACCCAGGGGTCACGTCCTAAAAATAAAAAGCGGGGGGACTCATTAGCATACCAATTGAATGTGGCATCGCCAGTAATTCGCATATCAAGGTGCCCCCTGAAGTGGAGGGACGCCGTCCACCTGTGTGTACTCTCGACTTGAGCCCTGCAAGTACCCCGACCCCTTACTAGACCCTATCAGTCATGAACTCACACTGATTCTTGCACATCACTTCACCCATCCCAGACTAAACGGTAATAATAGGAAGACCTGTGAGGTCGCTGATCCCTGATAGGACTAACCCCCACAAACCTGAAATGGAAGCGGATGGGGATTGCTGGTTTCCCACCCGTGCCAGGATAGTCTCATCACCACCCCTAAACTGGGCATCATGACTTGTCATCACAGCCCAGGAATTCAGTGATCAAGTGAGAAGATCATCAGTGTCACGAGATTTTGTAAATGCCAGAGGTACACCATCTTGTAAATGCCAGAGGTACACCATCTATTTATTTATTTATTTATTTATTTATTTATTTATTACATTTATTACACGCCCAAACCCTGAGGTATCCCGGCGGGGTTACAGACAGTTTGTTAAAAGCAAGTAGATATATGTAGTTTCATTTATAGATACACTTTACAACAAGGCATGTTATTTACAGTAAGCAATAAGCCAGCAGTTTAAGCAGGAAGTTATATACAGTAAGTGAGGCATCGGATATGTCAGTATTGGTTAAATAACCAGGTTTTTTACCGTTTTTTAAAGCCAGGTAGGGTTTCCTCTTATTTGATACTGAGCGAGATGGTGTTCCAATGTTTAGGAGATAGATGTTGGAAGCTACTCCCTCCCGCTCTGGTGTTCTTGAAACGGGGCAAATCTAGTAGGAGTTGGTTATTGGATCTTGGGGATCTGGTAGCTTCTTTTTTGGTCGATGGCTTTGTTCAAGTAAATGGGCGCTTTGTTGTGGTGGCATTTAAATATGATGCATAGAGTTTTGAAGAGGATTCTGGCTTTGACGGGAAGCCAATGAGCATCTCTTCTGGTTTTGGAAATGTGATCAGATTTTTTCATTCCTAGTGCAGCCTGTAAAGCCTTGTTTTGAATTAGTTGGAGTTTATTGAGATTGCTGACGTTGGTCCCGAGAAGTAACACATTACAATAGTCCAGTTTGGATAATATCAGCGCTCTAGCCAATGTGATGCAGTTGGTTGGGGTCAGGAATTGGTGGCTTAGCGCTATTGGTTTGGCAGTGTAGGACGATGAGGAGGATAGTGTGTTGATATGTTTAGTCACAGATAGGTTGGCGTCCAGAAACACTCCAAGGGTTTGTACTTGCTTTGCCCAGCTTGTAATTGGCCGGTTTCAACAGTGCAGTTCACACTGCACCAGCTAGACATATATCATGCTGCCAGAAAGTGGTCATAGCAGTTTCACGATTCCCTCAGAGAAGTGACATGCCAGTCTTACACTGGAACAAAGGTTACATTTCAGTTTCAGTGGTGTCATTCCTGTCCCCCCATGTAAGGCACATTGCCACGCCATGTCATTGTCCACAGAAAACGACCTTGCAGGTATTAAATTGCCCCCAGGAAATGACTTTACCAGATTCACATTGCCTCCAGAAATGAGTCTGCCCGTTTTACGTTTACCCCTAGAAAGACGTGACCATGAGATGTTTCAGTGCCACCAGAACATGATTATGCCAGTTTCTCATGGTCCCATACCCTTGTATTGCCCAACCACACATGGGGTAGTGCCCTTGCCACCCCACCGCTCTTGTTTCCTGCACACACCACCAGGAGATGGGCCTGATACAGCTTCAGTATCAGAGCGTGCAGCACCTTGAAGCCAACACTGCTGATCCGAGGCTGAGGCGCCTCCTCTAATCATTGGTGTCCCGCGCAGTGGGCGCTGGGAAAACTCCCCCATTGTGGACGAACTGGCACTAGTATTTTCGAAGATTTTAAACTGAAACATGAAATGCAAATAGAAAGCACCCCTAGAGTTCTAGGTTGTCGGCTAACCCCAATGCATGAGGGTGACCTTCATCAATGTGCACATAGCATGCCAGTATTTGTAGGACAATTAAACAGAACATTCTACCCTCATTGAATGGAATGTTCTAATAGCAATAATAGCGCCCACCTTGGGCCATTACAATGTGGTAATGTCCTTTGGCCCTTGGTAAAGGCCCCTGCTTAGTTTGGACCTACTACGTGGGTCCGAGGGACGCTACTCCCTGTTAGTGGCCCTCACAATGCAGCATTATGGCTTAAATGATAATGATGTGTTATTTATATAGCGCCTTAATCCGAAGCGCTTTACAGAGCACATATTTACATACCACCCAACTGAAATTGGTACTCATTTATCGACCTCGGAAGGATGAAAGGCTGAGTTGGCCTGCCGGGATTCGAACCTGTGACCTGCAGATCACGCTCAGACCGCAGCAGCGAGCGCTCAAAATGGTGAGCAACGAACTATAGGTTGAGGCAATGGATTTGGCAAAACATACAGGAGTGGGAGAATGGGGGCCCTCTTGTTGACAGCTAGTTTTCTCAGCTCTGTGTGAACCTCTCTTACTTAAATCTATGCCAGAGCAAAAAGATGCGAATGTCCAGTTTATACAAGATGACAAGGGAATTTGTCTCATTCATTATCCAGGAAAGTATCGGCTGGCCCCCGCCCAACCCTAGCATCCGGCCCTCCCACTAATCACTGGCAGCCTAACTCCAGCCTGGTGCTTGGCAGCGCCCGGCACTACCACTCTGCGCAGGGCCACCCGGTGTTACACGCACAAATGTTTTCAATTCTTTCCTTAGTGCGTTCGACATCCAGACCCTGAAACATGTCCCAGCTGTTCTGAGCCAGACTCCAGCGTAAGCATCAGCCTTCAAGGTTGGATGGATTTGACCCAGGTGGGGCTGGCGGCTCCAGGAAGACAGCTTGATAATGAATGCGGGGGCGGAGTTGAGAGCCGTGATGATTAACGCGCCTCTCCCCCAGCCTGGGTCTCGCCATTCCTGGGAAGATAGGAGATACACCGTGTTTAGAAGACCTTGCACCACAGAGCACTTGATTTCTTTGCTTCATGCATGGTTGATTCTCGCGCTCAGTGGTCAAAGTGTACAAAAAGTAATGGCGCTAACCCCCGCTCCCCCACCAGGGACGGCGTCAGGGCCTTTCAACCTTGTCAAATAAAAGGGGCCTCGACCCTCAGTTGGGCCCACCAGCACCTGCCCCCATGTTGTCAGTCAGCACTCAGTAGTCTGGAAACACACTAATATATTAATTTCTGTATTTTCGTTCTGGGGCTTAAAATGTGCGCTTTGCAGCGCTCGCATTATAAGCTGTGTTTTCCCTTCCATGGGGCTATATAGAATGATAACCTCATTGCCTTTTAACACTGGATCCTCCACATCAGCCACTAGCTGACAAAGAAGGGTTTAGAGCTCTTCAGTGGGCATTTAGTGCTCGCTGGCCGTCTCGTGACAATCGGCAGCTGTTAACCTTATCTGTGTCGCTATTGTAATGTATGCACCCCACGGGTGCCTCAGACTGTTTCCGCTCTAAGCAGGGGGCCCCAACCATCATGTTGAAATGGGACCCCACAGATCTTCAGCCGGGCCTCCCTCCCTCCCAATAAGGCCACATTCAATGCTCACACATCGTGCCTACGTAAGCGTTGACAACTGTCGATAAAGGGGCGAGGGCTGCTTGCACCTGGCCGGAAGCATGGCTGCCTGTCAAGTGGGGTCTTCTACAGATTGGGCCACCAGCACAGGCTGCCAAGGTGGCAAGATCTGAAGCATGGCCCCTTCGTAAGGGGTGTGTCGCTCCCTCATCAGTGCCATCACCTGTCCCAGAGCGTGAGGCAGCTCTACTGACCCGTGAGTGGTGGGAAGGATGTATAGGACATCCCTAGGACTCTAGGATTATTATGCATACTAGCGGGAAATGGTGTTCCCCGTCAGCACTGCGAGACTCAAACGCAAACCTCTGGCGCTAACTCCCCCCTAAAAACCAGCACACCTGCATGCAGTTAAGGAAGGCCGCTTCAGCAACAAAATCCACACCCACCATCCAGGAACCATACTCTGCGATAAAAAGTAGGGCAGCGAGTTCCTATTGGTTGGAAACATGGGGGAACGTCGTACCCCATAGTTCCCACCCACTTCGACCACTACTCGGGCTAGAATGTTTGTACAATTCCATTTCATAGCTGACAACTGGCCCCTTGTTACCTTTTTCAAGTCCTGGTTTTATAGTCAACATCTTGTTGCACGCAGAGACATGTAAGGCCCTACGTAGGAAACACTAAAGAAATGCCACCTAAGCTCGCAACACTTATAACATTGGATCAATTTCATTGTTTTATTGTATTGTACAGAAAGCGGAGCTAGCTCCAGAACAGCGGAGCGCTGTACAGGGTGTGGGTAGCCAGCGTATGGACTGGCATATTTTAACAGTAGCGGATTCCTTGCAAATTTCGCTTTCCCAGAGCATAAGATTTTTAAAGGAAGGTTTATTACCCCCTTTAAATTACGTTTTTCCCCGATTTTGTGTGTGTTTTGGACCACACTAAAAACACAAGTTTGTTGAAAAAACGAAATTTCGAACTGAATTTACTGAACGGTAAATCCCTGATGCCACAAGCAGGATCCATCCCCATTACTTCATTCCAAGGTATTAGGACCTCAGATTGGATCACTATACCCAAGCCTACTAGTGCAGTTAGGAACCTTGCCTCCACTACTTTGCGGTGCATTCACTGATCATATTTTAGGTTCTTAATAAGAACTAGGCACTAGCTAACACGCAAGTGTCCGAGATTATGCTACAATGGATCAATCCCTATTAGTTATTGCCTTGAGGACGACGAATGGTCGAAACACGTGTCGGCTGTGACCACAATAAATCACCATTCACACCTTTGGATATCATAGCATTTCAACTACTACTAAGGACTTGAACTTTAGAATACTGAGTCTTCTGCGCAGTATAACTGCACATACTATACGCTTGTGTCAATCACCTAAACATCCTGGGTTTTTCAAGAAGTACATACATTAATCTCACATTAAGCTTTATATGGCGCAGAGAATTTGTAGGGCCCGATTTGTGAAGCGGTGTGTTAATTAGCCTCATATGAAGCCGCTGTCAAAGCAACGATGTATATGGTGACCCCAGAGAGCTCCCACTATCTCACATGTTGTGCCACGTGTACCCATGGAGATGCAGCCTCATATAGTGTCTGATATCAAGGGATCGAGGTGTGTGGCACGCAGGTGTGGCACTCTGGCTGGACCCGTCCCTCTCCAGCTTCCCTAACCCTACCCCCCACATTGCTCTTTCTCACACCATCACTTTGCACGCAGAAGCGCAGACCACATATACTTTGGCAAACCCAGGATCTATCCTAGGGAAGTTTAAGCACATCCAATCCCGCCAGGATCCCTACCACATAGGACGGCTTGAGCACATCTCATGCCCATCACGCAACTTCTCACATTCCTGAGTACAGCTCACGGGTAGCACCAATCGGCCAGCTTGAATATGCCTCTAGAGTTCACGACGTCTCTGCCCTACGCTACTATTTTCTGCACAGCCTGTCATTTCACGTAGAGAAGTCGATCCACATGCCCCAACTCTACACAACCACGCCCCAACCGCTTACCTACATGATACTGTGTGCTTCCTGCTCCTACGTTCGCCAACTCCCTCTCGACCCACCCTCTCATCTTCCCACCACAGGCCCAATTCCGGAAATGCAGGCATGGGCACGATATGCAGTACACTTCGACAAACATCAGTGCCAAAAGACCATACCCATGGAAGCGGGTGAGGTTTAAAAGCACTTGATAGCCCGGGCTGTATAAGTGCTGTATCCATGCAGGAAAGCTCCAGAGATCTGGGTGCAACTTTTTTAAGGAGCCTTGAATTCCAGAAGGGTTGACTCAGCCCTTGGCCCTTTAAAGACTGATAAACTAAGCAGCGTTGCATTCGATGATATCTCATGCTGTTCTGCCGCTCATAGAGGCATGAGGCATGCAGCGCTGTGCAAACATGCAACAGTGTTGCAGTATTCTGGGATGGAGACGCTGCATCTGATAGGTTGAGGCTTTAGGAAAATAGGGCGAACCTTCTAAATGTGCCTGTAGCATTGACAGTGCTCCTCTTCTTCCAGATGCACACCTATGCACCGCCCTTTTAAATAGCAACCAATCGTATGTTAATTTTAACTTGCCGAGCCTGCTTTTGCTCGGATATTATAGGCTCTCCTACCTTCTCCTCACTGGACCCCGTAAGAGCCTGTGTCGACTTCAAAACTCTTGATCTCATCCATAGAGTCTCCTGGAACACCGGCCGTGCTTACCTGGAGGCCGGGAGGATAGCTCAGGGGGTAACGCGCTTAGAAACTGGTCCCCGGAATTAAGCACATTATAAAAGAACTATCATACTACCTTTCTTCCAGGCTCTTAGCTTTTCAAGTGCTACTTCCAAGGTAGTCGTGACCTTTTCTAAAATAAGCAGGGCAGTGGAACTCTAGTTGTTGCTTGGCAACCCTCTGGAATCTTCTCCCGTTTGCCGTCAGATCTGAGGATGATCACCTTTTGGACTGAAACGAGGAGAAAACCTTCATCTTCTAAAAAATCGTTTGCCCTGGTAGACTCAACAATCTCATTCAATTTAGGATTTCTCCCTGGCATCTGCAGTTCCCGGTGACCTGACATCACCCCGATAGCCCCTAATGACTCGTGATGCATTTGCCCATTTTTCTTTCTATTCTTTCCACAATCCTCTGATCCCGCGGTTTTTATTGCACTTATTTCCCTCTGTGCCGCGCTTCCAGCACTTCCAATGTCTGTCAAGAGGACTTTTCTGTATTTAAAGGTTCCCGTTATTACGTGAGATTAGCCAGTGTAACATGGTACGCTACAGATGTCTCTGGCCTACCCTCTGGGACCCCTCTCTCTTGGTTTGTGACAAAGAGGTTCTTGGTTTAGCTTTCGGGATGGAAAAAAACAGTTCAAGAGGGATTTTTTAAAAAAGCTCCTGGAAATTATAGTGATCTAGTCTCTGTGTATAATCAGTTCTCTGGCATTGGTCTTAACCAGTCTTTGGGGTTTATCCCTCTGAGGCTGAATTTCCTCCCTGGTATTTTTGAAAGCTCAGTCACTCACAATCTTGGAGGAGTGTAAGCGTTTCTCACACTTCTTTCTGTGCTTTGTGGACCAAAAGGTATTCTGGTTTATACCTGTCCTTCTTCTGTTCAACTCTACTCCTTCTGGCTCCGGGGAGGCAGATTTCTCCTTCATCTCGAGGACCCGTGCGTGCTTAGGCGTTCAGCATAGGCGGGATGGTTAGGTCGGGCTTTATAGCTCCTGCTCCAGCCTCGAAGTGGCCACCAAGGGACTGGCTGCAAAGGTCTGTCTGGATGCTGGTTCAATGGTCTTGTCTTCTCTCACTCTGGAGATATACCCAGCCTTTTCCACCTCCTCAATGATCCGCAATGGTCTAGTAAGCAGAAGGGACTCTACTTCTTCCTTCTGACCTGCCACTTGTTTCCAGATCCTTTCCACCTCGCTGCCGTTTCACCATATGCTTCTGCATCCACTCTCCCTTCCTATAGGGCATGTCCCCTCCTCTGTCCCTACCTCAAGCACCTGTTCTTCGTCTCCCTGACTGCTTGTCATCTTCTCTGCACTGCCCTCCTCCGAATGTTCATCAGTCACCTCCTTGCCTCTAGTGGTCCACCTTCCTCCTTTAAACTCCTGCATTCTCACTCAACCGTATCCCTTCTATGTTGTTCCAAATTTAGCAACGGTGTGGAAGCCCCACTACTGAGAACGAGTATGAGTCCTATGCCCTGTTCTATGGAATTTCTTCCACCCAGGAAAGACTACAACCACATTTTAGCTCACTGTACCCTTCACAGAGGAGAAATATGCATTTGTTTATCAGGCCGGTCCCACCCACAAGGGCAGACCAGCACCAAAATGCCAGGCAATTCTCCCCTGAACAGGAGTACCATCAGTAACCCCAGACACTCTAAAATTAGAGGGACATGTTACGTAGAGAAACGGGCACCCGTTATAATATGTTATATTATGCCAATGGGTCTGACCTGAGAGAGAGAGCGAGAGAGAGAGAGAGAGAGAGAGAGAGAGAGAGCGAGAGATTGGTCTGGTTTGCTGCAACATGGCATTCATTTTGAATATTTATACTGTTCCCATCACCACCATAGTGGTCTTATGGCACTGAGGTTTGTCCGATAGTTTGGCCCCTTCCTGGGGTAAACCAGACCTATATCTGTGGGGGAAAGTAAGGGTGGCCTGATTCCTCTTAGTGTGCGCTATAAAAGAACTTATTTAGTTAGTTAGGTGTCAAAAAATTCAGTCATTCTTCAATACTAAGTGCCACCCATCTTCCTGTCTGTTGTGGATCAAAGGGTCCCTCTGGGTAATGGAGCTCTCTGTGGTTCCTGATTAAAGCAGCAGCTCTCCCTTGAAGTTGCAGTGAGACCAGACTTTCTGGCTCTGTCAAACTACATACCCGTACCTTCTGAATGGGGTCTCCCTGCGGGGATGACTACTGTAAACACGCAGTCCCAGACATGACATTTCACCATCAATCGATACTGAGGGCGGGTGCTGGCATCAGGTTGACAAAGTGCTTATAAAAGGGTGTTGGGGTTTCATGTCTCCTTTGTTAGCCTCTGCAGCCAGGCCCCATGTGGGCCTGTTTGAATTAAACTCTGATTAGTATGTGCAGGCTGTCACCAGCAACAGGGCTCAACAAAATGACAGGGCCGATCCATGGTGCCCTTTTTAGTTAATTAGGCTGGCTATGGCACAGGGAAAGTTTGGCCCTCCCCTTCTGAGATGACATGGTTTACTCCTAGCTGTCATATCCAAACTAAATATGACGGGGGGACTGCGCCTTTAGGCTGTGTCCAGCCAGAGTACACAGGTCTATGCGCATGTCATGTGGTGAGCATAGAAAAATGTGTGCGGATTAGCCCCACACATTTTCCAGAGGATGATCTACCATCATTAAATTTCATTTAAAATGTCAAAAAAGCCCACGTGAGTGCACATCCACCGTGCAGTTAGTAGAATTCCTCACACTGGTGCCATTATAAATGCAGAACTGTAGGTACCAGAATGCAAAGAAAATAGACAATCTGGACTGGAGGGGTAGCCCAAGTGCGACATTGAAGAACCTCGCTGTCTGTAGTGCGCAGGCTGTAGTGGAGAGTGCAATTAAACTGCAGCGATTTGATAACAGAAACGGTGCTAACCATGTCCTGATTGATTAGCATGTGGCGCATCCTGTACTGTGTTTGGTTTTGCATTCTGGTAATTGTTGTTTTACTTTTCCATTATACCTGGGAGGCTGCAAGGGGAAGAGTCAGGCCTGGATGTAGAATGGGGAACTTAAAGAATCTGTAACTGCTGCTCATGTTTGTGTTATCAAGGGATAGTCACCTGCTTTTATACTTGTTTGAACGGGTGTGGAACTTGTTAAGGTTCTATGGGCCTCATAAGAAGTTGGGCGGTATCCCGGCGGTAAATGCACCAGGATACCTCCCAACGCAAATAGCGTTACCGCAGCCCGATCCTGCACTATTAGCGCCTGATCCCGAGTTGCGGCTAGGCTGTTACTCCCCATTTTATTGTGTCCATAGGACTCTATGGGGCAGTATCGGCGCAATTATTGCGGCACAAATTACGTTGCGGTACTTGCACCCTAAATGGGCAGAAAGTGGTCAGATTTACCTCCAGCTCAAAACTGGAGGTAAATCTCTAACTTTCCGTCCAAAATTGGAATTGTCCGGAGTGGTAATGCCACGGTAACGCTATTACCGCTGCTTTTTTACCGCTCTGCCCAACGCGTGATGAGGCCCATGTCAATAAAATGTGCTATGCCTCAAAAAAGTACACTTTGTAGTGTGTAAATCGAGCAAACCACATTGAAAATGTTTAAAGGAATGTGCCTTTCCTTCGCATATTCATCAATCCACTCTAGGCTGTGGAGGGTATTTGGCTGTAAAATTCAGAGGGCGCATTGGAGTCTTAACAGCACGAACATGAGAACGTTTCAGAAGGCTGTGGACCTTCCCACATGGAAGGAGCCCTGCAGATGAGCATGCCCCTAGGACCAGTGCTTCCACCATTTGCTGCATGCAGAGGGGCCCTAGACTGGCAGGCAAGCAGTGCATGATTACTGCATGGCGCAGAACAGAAACCAGGAAAAAGGCCTCCGAGAGCGCAGCAGGAAGCTGTGAGGGAGGAACCTCAGCCATCACTGCCCCTGCCACCTGGAGAAAGGGGCAACAGGTGACCTGTCCCTGAGCAGACACTTGCTGCCAAGACTCTCTGAGAGAGAGGGGTGGCTCCTTTCACTAGTTGAGGAGGGCAGTTCCTCTTCAGCCCCTCTGGGGGTTTCCCCTATGCCCAAGAGATGCAATATGCATGCCCCGTCCAGCTGTCTACAAGGAGACACAACTTGATTTCCGTTATGTTCATCTATCTCCGTCCATCTCTTTTATTTTATTTTTTAGCCTATCCAACTTTGAACTTAGGCAACATAAGCAGAATGATCTCTGCAGGTCTGAGCTTTCCCTTTTGTTTAAAGTTTGTATCTGAAAGATAACAAGGCACCATGCCATGATCAGGGAGCTGATATCATAGAGGCCAAGCCTCTGCTAATATTTGTGTTGCCTGGCTTCCAAGCACCCAGGCCAAGCTCTGGATTCGATTCCTCCGCCTTGGCTTAGAACAGAATGTGTGCTACCTCCTCTTCAGCTCATTCTGGCAGTCTTGTAACACCTTACCATGCTCCACTGAAGGATAAGACTTGGGCAAGATAAAGAGGCGTGCAATCGTTGCTTTTAAAAAGACAACAGGCAACAACAAGGAAACAGATTCAATAAATAGGCCAGCAGGCAAAGCCACCCGCTTAACCCTACCTGCAAGGAAAACGTTTTATTAAACTGGACAGCAGGCAAAGACAGCAGCTAAACACACGACATCAAGAAAAGAGGTTCAGTGTCCAGGGCAGCAAGCAAAGAAAGTCGCTAAAGACAATCTGTAATGAAAGAAATTCAATAAACAGGGCAGCAGGCAAAGACGTCTACTAGACAGCGCCTGCAAGGAGAGTCAATCAAAGGGACAGCAGGCAATGCGCTGAACACCAACAACAAGAAAACAGATCCAGTATACAGGACTAAAGGTAAAGACATCCATTAAACACTCTCTGCAAAGACAGAGAGACAGCAGGCAAAGAAGTTCCAAGAACAAGATATCAGGGAAAAGCATCTGCCAAACACTGCAGTAAGTTAAGAGGATAGTAGGCAAAACATCTTCTAGACTGAAACCATCTAGAAACTACCTGCAATGACAGATATGTAATAAACAGTACAGCAGGCAAGAACATCTGCTAAAAATGTACATCAAGTAAAGACATGAAGGAGGGATGCAGGGTTAGGAAGGCAGAGAAAAAGCAGGGAGAGATCTACACACATGAACAGTATGAAGAACCTATAATGAACAGGCACAACAAGGAAGGGCAGGCAATAAACAGTGGAAAAGGGGAAAGACATCTGATGAACTGACACAGGGGGGACAGACACGCAATAAACAGGCATAGCAGGTAATGACACATGTTGAGCAGGAGCAGCAGGCACAGGTGGGCAATGCACAGTGGAACAGGGAAGGTTGTTCAATAAATAGGGAGATCAGGGAATGTGAAAGTGACGAAAGAAGTCTAATGAATGGGACAGCAGAGGAAGACATCCAGAACGACCTGCAATAACTAAGGGTGGCAGAGCTGGACATGCATAACCTGCCGCGAGGTTGAGGTTCTTTCATACTGCGCCAGCTGCCACGGTAGTGGCCTGCCAGCGCTGAGGTTTATCTTGGAGATGGCGGAGCTCGTCGGACCTCGGGCTTGCCCTGATCAAAGCTAGTTCTCTGGCCTGAGCCTCCTCTCGGGTCAGTGCCTGCCTAAAGCATGGGCCGGCCACGAGCCCCACCTGCTGCCCCACCCACGGCAAATTTGGAGGTGGTGGGCACTGCTTACCAACCCTTTGTACTCCTGCGGCGCTCGCTCCCCTCTCCGTATCCCGTGCATCCAGCCTTCCCCACACTATTAAAAAAAACACTGGCGCTGTGCCTGCCCCAAAGTGCCACCATCCCCCTTTCCCTGCCCAAGCCCCCCTCGACTGTGCCATCCCCAAAACATCAGCGTTGTTTTCGGTGATGGCCGATTTGGCACGGCCGATTGGCTGCAGATCCCCTTTTGGCGTGCTCATTTCGGCCGACCAGTTCGCCGCTGGGATGTTTTGGCACCAGGATTTTTGGGCGCGGGTATTGGCTGCATTGTGAGCAACGAGTTGCTGTGTGGACATTTAAGCCAAAAGTGTGCTAGGAAAAATCAACCAATCCAGCCCTTTGCTGAGTGGCAAAAGCTCCCTCAGGGAGGTAAAACGCCTTTGTTCTGAGACATGCACAGCCTTGCTGTGTGAGATGCACAGGTCATCCTCACTAACACGTGGTAGATACTCTTAGTGGGGTGCCCATTGTGTTTCTTCCCCATCATATCTGCATTCTACAACTCTTAACAGACTGTGATGTATGCGTGGGCAGTAGTAGTAGCAGTGCCTTGCGGTGCAAAAATTGGACTATGTGCACCATGCAGGGTTGGGGACACTTTCAAATGCGTGAACAGGGGCCCAATGGGCCCTCGCTATGTCTCTGTGTGTGCTGTGTACTCATGGCCTACCCAAATAGCACTCATTTTTCAAATGAGCCGCATTGTAGCAGTCTTTTCCG